>NC_088714.1:41162633-41497196 GCF_963576615.1 Watersipora subatra | reverse complement strand
AGCGATTGCGGGCTGTTTATTAGATTCCCCGGCACATTTTAACCTCTAAAGAATTAAATATCAAACATGCTTGATATTTTGTACTAAAACTCTCGGGTGAAGCAGCCTGTAATCTGGTAGTGGCCCAAAACTGACAAAGGTTGAGCACCCCAGCCCTAGACACACCAGTTCTAAAACTCAACACACTACATATTTAGTACACCAGCACAATTAGCATACCTGCATATGAACAATTGAATATTCTATACTACCAATCACGATTCAAATTAGTTTCAAATTAAAAGATTTATTGTTAAAGCAACTAATCTATCAAATAATTGTCTATGTTGCCAATTAAAACCATTGGTAAAAACTGGTATATCGGCAAAACTTAGCGTAGTACATTAACTCACTGCCTCACATTCAATCCATACTCGTTGTTGAGAATCTGCCAAACTGTTCTGTAACCAATTAGACCAGAAGAGCTGTTGATCAATTCTTAAAATGTTACAAGAAAACTTGTATTATACATAAAAGAAAGATTTGCATTCATTATTTAAACACAAATTTTCATTTTTATTATTGTCTGTAATTGAAAGGATCACTACTAGAAAAAAGAGGTTAGTCCACTGAACGATTGATTAATTGAGGGAACGAAAACCATTTCGCAATGTTCCCTATACATGCTCGCTCCTGTACGAAAATATTTTCAAGACACTTTAAATCCTTGTAATTTACAAGGAGGCAACAATAGCACTGTAAACCGCACTATGTGCTATGTTAAACATTTGTGTGGACTTACACAGAAGGAAGATAAGACGCCAGTAAAATGTAAAAAAAGCTACATATGTTCTAATAATTTCCAGCAAATTAAACCTACCAATAGTTTTTTAATATAGTTTCAATATCAGCTGTCAGATTGTATCCTCGACGACAAATACCTTTCCTTAATGACAATTCACTTAGCTGGCTTGTCCTAAAATGTTGAGATAACAATATAATACAATTCGAGTCACTAGCTAAGCTTGGACCTAACATTAGTATTTCATTATGAACTAGAACTGGTTACTCCACTGCAAAAAAGCAAAGACTTCAAATAGGACTTGAACCAGTTACGAATTGTTTCTTTTCAAACCTAGACACTACATTTGAGCTATGTTGATTAATTACAACGAATATCAAGTACTTCTAAAGTATTAATGCTATGAGCTTGAAAGCAAAAATGTTTGGCAGCATTTACGGCAGCACCTGTTGACCTGACATCTTAGGTGTCAAACTGAAAGTTACTTAGTTTAATATTATCTATCTGCCCACAAAATTTCAATCTAATTAACAGTTTTAGAACATTAAGAAACACAAAATGCGCTGCCAAACGTAACCCTGCTGACATTTTCAATAAATACCCCAAACTCGTCAAGGGCCGCTTTATCTGTCTAAAAATTATCTGTCTAAAAATTTGTTGCTATAACTTCAACAGTCTCCGAGATCTATTTATCAAAAAAAGTGAAATAAAGAGAACAAATAAATAATTCTAGGTATTTCAATAGTCTTAATAATTATCTGCTGCACACTGATCAAGCAATGTGACTATACATCTTGTGTATACAGAAGAAATTGTTTCAATATGTACTCAAAGATGTATCTGGTGTTGATGAAAAAAACTAGGATCTATTCTAAACGTTTATTTTTCTAAATTTGTTTTAAATATGTTTTAACAATATGTACTCTTTGCATTTAACGTTAGCGAATAACCCACCTTAAACAGTTTTACATATTTTTATATCTGAGATTAACAATAAGCTAGGTTTCTCCAAAAACTAAAAGCTGTGGTGTGAATCTTATGTTATAGAATCTGGCATAGACGTGAAACTTACGACAAATTTACTCCATGTTCTGCAACAACAACATGCTTCAATTCTTCCAATGATAATGTCCCATGACGTTGCAAGTAGCTCGCACTGAGAAAATTAGCCATTTCTTATATATCTGCAATACAAAATTATATCAAAAGAATTATATACCAAACACTTTCTTTGAATAATATAAACAATCTTTCAAAGAATTACAAATTACTATTTTTTAATGTACTTACATTACATTTGGCTGCATGTATGTAAAAGCTATTTCTGTATAATGTAATAAAAAGTGTTTAGCAATTACCGCAGAAAGAGTGCATTAGAGAACCAATTCTAACTTAATTTTTTGTAATTAACTTGGTTGAGTCTAGAAATTTAAAAAAAATCCAATAACATTTGTCAAGATTATTTTTTCCACAAGTTGTCATAGAACCATTTAGTGTAGTAAAAAGATTTTGTGTCATTAAAAGATGCTAGCCATTTGTCCAAGACATTACAGGTATAGGTTTTCCATATCCTCACAGTCAACTCAGTTAAGTAAAAACTTCCATTGTAAAATACAGTAAGTTTTCATCTGCTGATAGAAACAGGTATCAAAGAAACAGCATTTTAAAACATTTCCTGAGGTTATCTAAGGTCCCTAGATGAAAATTAGGCAGTTAACAGAATGAAAGGACTACAACTTTTTATACTGTCAACTCCGGTCGCCCTCTCACAACAGGGACACCAGCTGTCATTCAAACTGATGAACTTGTGGTCTTTGATGAAAAACCTAATCACTGAGCCAACCTGCCAGTTGTAGTGACAAGAATAAACAACATACTCTAGTGGCACTTAGTATTCGTGGCATTAATATTCGCCACTGAGATTGGTAAAAATATCCCATAGAATTAATTATCCTCATATAGTGCATTTATTTAAATTCTTTAGGTTTTTATGTTTGCAAAGTTTAGTTATTAAGAAATTGGAACTTCCATTCCATTGGAATTGACCCACACATAAAAATTGGTTCGAGTGTGTATGTGAGATGAATAGTAATTTTTTTTTGCTTTATCTTTTGTTTTTCAATTCAAAAGTTAGTGAGAAATTAGTACTGCTAGGATGCATTCCTCGAGGTGCTTTTGCTTCTATGTATAGGATAATGGGCAGAAAGGAAAGCATCCCTTCCGTTTGATATCAACAGTGCCCACAATGAGTAACTCATCCAACCTCCTGTTTGTTTGCAACAATAGGTATCAATTCTTTTTCAACTCTTATTATAGACAAATAAAACTACATTATCAAAGCAATACCCCTTTTATGTAAATGTTGAGCTATTGAGGATTCTAACTGTTTCATAAATTTGAATATTTATGAACACTAGAAAACAACAATTTTCGCTAGCATATAGGCATGGAAGAAATGTTCGCTAATAAAAATTAGCTGATCCCTAAAATGAGCTATGTCAACCAAACCGAGCTCAAAAAGTTTCCCTGATGACGAAATTTGTGCTCATTACAAAATGCAATGTAATGACCTTGTACATTGCTGATAGAATAGATATTAGACCTGATATGCGGCAGTGCAAAGTGTAACACTTCTCACTGCTGATTTGTCTGGTTGACCCTGGCTCATTCTCACCCACTAAAGCCTAGAGCCAGCCCTGGCTAAACCTTCCTGGTATCAATTGAAAAAGTCTTCAAGTTTTGAATCAGGCCGCATATAAACACAATCACCATAGTTTCTCAATATTTTACCAGGTAACAACTTGACCCAAATTACTTTTGAGCCAACACAAATTCATGGCAATATCTTGGATCTGATCTGTGTTAATGATCCATCACTGGTCAAGGCTACTAAATTTATAACGCCAGGTTTGAGAGACCACTCCGTAACTACAGCTGAAATGGTGGTACCAAGTCTACAGGGAAGCAGACATAAAAGAATTTGATAAACATATGGCAAATACAGAGAAACAGCTGTCTAATATGAACGATGTTGAAGAGATGTGGCTCAAATTTGCATGTTCTTTCAGAAAAGCAACTGATGCATCTGTACCAGTAAATTTATTATCTTACCAGCACCAAACTAACCTCCATGGTTCAATCAAAAAGCTAAGAAACCTATTGATAATCAGCATAAGACCCTAACAAAATACAAAAATACGGGTGGTCCATTTTTCATAAACAAATATAAGCAAGAAAGATGAAACAACAAAAAACATTCCACATGTTAAAAAAGACATTCATCAATGATAAAATATGCAAACCTCTGTCCAAAGGAAAGGTAATAGCAAACTATTCTACATATACCTACGTAGTAAGAAAAAAGACGCCTTGTGGATCGACTATAACTGAAGACAACAAGTGCGCAGATCTTCTCAACACATATTTTAATAAACAATTCTGCACTGATGAACAGATAAATGATCTAACAAAACTACCATCAGTTGTATTATTAAAATGTTCATGCCTAGTTTTTGATTTGTTATATAAACTCTATATAATGTAAATAGTTTTTAGGTTACAAACTGGTAAAAATACAGTTATTGTTTTTTTACCAGTAGTATATGTGTGTTATAAATGTTTTATTTAATAGTAGTAATGTTATAATTGTTTTATTATGTGCATCAATATTCTCTATCATTTGCCAGCATAATGTTAATTTTGAGATAACTGTTTGAATAATACGAAATATCTATCCATTTCATGTCAGCACCAGCAGGCGCATCCGATTAACCGGTAGCTAATAAAATAATCGCAGAACCCATAGATATTAATGAAGATGGTGTGACCAAAATGATCTACGACTTGAAAAACAACAAGTTCTCAAGACCTGATAATATTAGGAAATGTGAACTATTAGTGCATCCTTGATAGCTCGTTGTCTCAAACATATATATCAAGTCTCATTAAAACCAGAGAAATCGCCCACAGCCAGGGAAACTGCCATCATCACTTCCGTTGACAAGAAGGGTTCAAAAGAAGCTTGTAACTACCAGTCGATCACTCACTAGCATACAAATAACAAATGAAGCGCTCGCCATTTGTGCCTCATGGCATGTTCATGAGTGTTCTAAAACATTTGAGGTATTAAATCTTTGAGGTATTAGTAAGAGTAGCTAGTGTGTTATTTACTTTCAATTTGAAAAATTTCACACTAATGATGCTGATTAGCACAATAAAAAGTATTATATATAAATATAAAGAGACAAAAACTATTGTAGAATGTGAAAAGCAAGCTAAACAACAATCTATGTGGGGGCGGGTCTGCGAAATTCTTTTTCCCAAATAGGTTTACATACGGCAGTAAAATTTTGGCTCCTGATTGGTTTTAGTAATTGAGTTTTAGTAATCAAAACCTACATCATTAGTTTCAATTACAAAGGAACACAAAATTCCTGAATTTTATTCAAAAAGGCGTAAGTTAATGAGTTTCAAGTGAACGTCCTTTTACCTTTTAACAGCACTTTTTGAATGATAACATAATTTTTACTACGTCTTTTAGAATTTTGTGTTCCTTTCTAATTATATACACATTGATTCTTAATGTAATGATGTAAGTTTTGGTTACTAAAACTCAATTACTAAAACCAATCAGGAGCCAATATTTTACTGCCGTATGTAAACCTGTTTGGAAAACCAATTTCATAGCCGGGCTACTTCTTTTTCAAATGACAAAAAGAGTTCTCTTTCTAGAACCTGACAAGAACTGAATTAACACCGGAAATGATCAAACATAGAAATTATGTCAACGACGTTTAATGACGGACCAAAAAAGTGCTTCGCGTTCCATGTTTTCAAGCCGAGTTGTTTTTGAAAGAACTCGGCTTGGGTTTTGATGAACTCGAGTTGTGCAACTCGAGTTGTGAACAAGCAACGCGAGGCACTGTAAGGCGCCATAACTCTCGCGGGGCGGTCGCGTTGCCTTGTTAAGTTTTGGAAAACACGACTAGCTGTTATCGTTTCATTAGCTCATTCAGTCAGTAGACCCCGCGGTTCACAATGGCAAACCTTGAATTTCTACAATGTAGGGGTGATACCTAATCAAAATAATGGATCTTTGCAAAATAAAACATTTCAAATTACATACTTTTAGTAATTTTAAAATTGGTAAAAGTCGTAATATATGCTTACAGTTGAATATAATTTACCCAAAATTACCCGAACAACGGCTTTTTTTCCTAGTTTTTAATTAATATTTTGCCACCCCTAATATAAAATAACAAAGTCTTTTATTATGGTGACATTGTTTTACCTGGCCAATAAGATGGGACAGCAGGCAAAGTTGTGCAATGTAGTTTTCATACTCAAAATCTAAATACAAACCGAATTTGGGCTATTTTACGATTGTGACTATTAATATCACGTATGCTTGCGAATGACAACTGACTGATCATAATGGTGACAATATTGGGATACTATATTTATTTGACAACAAAATGAATTCAACAGATAAGTAAAATAACCCCTATAGTTCATAATATTTGTAAATTTACAAGGGGCTTTATTCAGCAAATTTGTTTGTTCGGGTGATGTGTTCGGGTTCATCCCAACAGAGCTCCATCATTAAACCCCGCCCATATGAGAGCCGTCGGCTATCCTTGGGGGGCTGTATATCATTAATCAAACCCAATTGACGTCAAAGTTTCCTAGCTGATGGCAGTACACTCCCTCGGAAGGAGAAGCCTATGCGACCATCAGACTAGGCCAACGAATATTTGCACACTGATTCCTCGTTGCCAATTTACAAAATCTTTTTTATTTGTTATAGACTTCTTCACCGACAAAGCGTGTCACATCAAACTCTAAGGACTGAGTTATGATGTAGAAGGGGGCGAGGAAGTGGAATGACAAATTGAAAGTGAAGGCAATTGGTGTGGAGACTGTAACAACAAACAATTGACTAAATAATTCTTTTACACAGCACACTAAAAATTTACAAATTAAAAAAGAACCAAAGACCCAGGTAGTTTTCACTATACACATCGCACGCTATTTACCAATATTCACAGGCTTGTATCATTATCAATGTTTACTGTTTTTACCTAAAGGAATATTCCTAGACTGATGCAGACGAGATTTGTTGTAAAAACTTATGAATTTATGAAAATTCATGAATTATCACCATACTTTTGCTATTTATGAGTGAACGACTCATATTTCTTTTGAAATAATAATATAATTTTCTTGTTACTCTGCCAATAACTGATGACAGCTGATTGCTAATTTTTGTGCTAGTTTCTCTTGAGGTCTGTGACCTAATACATTTCTCTCAACTGTAATAATAGTACTATCAGTAAGAGTAGTTGTAATAGTAGTAGTAATAGTAGTAGTAACAGTAGTAATAATAGTAGCGGAAATAATAGTGAAAGTAGTAGTAGTAATGATAGTAATAATAACAGTAATAACAGCAGTAGTTGTGCTAGTACTAATAGCACTAGCAGTCGTAGTAGTAATACTAGTAGTAACAGTAGTAATAACAGTAGTAGTAGTAATACATCTAGTAGTAGTAGCAACAGCAGTAATAGTAGTAATAGTAATATCAGTAATACTAGTAGTAGTAATAGTCGTGGTGGTAGTAGCAGCTGTAATAAGAGGTACACCGGTTTGCAATACGGTAAAACCTCTACAGAAGAAACTTCTGATTATTGAAGTATTTGACAGATCTGATGGTCTATGTATTCGATTTCGCAAGAATCCAAGCAAATTTCTAATTAGTTTCAAGGGTGTACATATGGTGTTTTGTACACTTTGCTGCCGCTATATAGTTCTTGATAACTATATATAAATATTACAACTTGAAATGTGCATTTAAAATAGTACAGTCTGTCTCTTACAGAGTATAAGATTTTATCCTTAGACAGTTTTAATACTAACCGCAGGTGCAAAAGAATTCATGCAGTTATATTTCAAAATCTGGTTTTAATGACAGCGTTTGATGAAGACATGACTAACATGATCATAAACATCTCAAAGGAGTTCAGCTCATCCTATACAGATAAAACTCAACAGACACTTCAGAATATCTGAAATATTTGATTGTTTAGCAATGAGTTTTGTCTGGTAGTTTAGGTGATAATGTCAGCATAATTAACACATGGTTCCGCAGTTAATCAATTTATCGATAATAAATAATTGATTCCAAAGGTAAGTAAATATGTTTGCCCAGTATGGCATAGTCATATTTGTTTACCGGTTATTCACTACACAAGTAGATTTTTCTACTGATGTGTACTCATCCTTTTGGGGGTTTACTTTCCATAGTATCAATGCTAGCTATATCTAAAATGTTGGTGTTTAATTGGTGTGTTTTACCATCCCTTGTACTTCATTGGCTAACTTTTTTGATGATGAAAATAGTTATTTTAGAACAAAGGCAACAGCAATAACATAGTAGCTAAAAAATACTTTTTAAAATTTATTTTAAATGCTGGCAAGTATTTTATGTAGTTTATTTGTTATATCTGACCATCCATGGGATAAAGTTAGTCAGAGTTGTCAGCACTTGCATGAGTAGCATTCATGTAACCAACTAATATCTAAGAATGTTTAATTGTCTCGTTTCAGGCTTCCAGTCTCAATTTTAAATATAAATAAAAGACATGAAAAATATTATAATAGCTAGCAGCGTTATAGTTTCCTGTTCACAGTATTCTACTGTTGTACATTCGTTAAGTTGGTACCAACTATCGGTGCAAAGATTCCAAATAATTGTAAAACCATTACCTTTGTTTTATAAAATATCAATGCATCTATAATGGTGAGGTTATCTTTCCATTATTTTGTATTTCTCATCCTACATTTGAACATCTTTACCTAAACAATATCATTTTTAAACTTTCCCTTGTACATGTATTTGTTCCGCACGCACAGAGATGTTATCATATTATATAAAGCTTTCTGAAGTACCATAAAAGTGAAAGAAGAAATTGTATAAATAACAAAAGTCAGTACCACTCATGACATCACTGCTGACTCATCCTCAGATGTATGCACTGCATATTGTAATTAATGAACACATTTTCTATGAATCCTGCCAGGTTGACTTAGAAATAAGTCTATAGGAAGAGCTACAAATCTGGAGGTGTCAATTGTGCAATAGTAAATAATTATTAACATGAAATATATATTTATTGTTTAAAATTGAACAAATTTATAATAATAGAATCAATTGGAACTAAAACATGAAGTAAATAAACGGATAAATCTGCGCTTTTTGTCAACTTTTGATGTTTTCTTGGCGAATCGAGTCGCTGATAACTCAACATTGCTACCTGTATGATTGAACTCGGCAGAATTCTCATTTGCACAGTTAGTCATTGACCTAACAGTTTCAATGTCATTACATTGCCCAGCGTTCTCTGTTTGATAATTTCTTAAGTTGTCTCCACTTCTCCATTCTTTCTCAGGCAGATCTTGTACCATGTTTTTTGTCTCATTTTTCTCCAGGGAGAGGTGAGGTGTGTCACGTGGGGCTGTAATATGATGGTAACCATATTCCTCTATGACACACTTATTATCTCTTTAACCAAATAGAGATATGCTTAGAATGCCATAGAGCTAATATTGTAAGCAAGCACAAAGTCCTACTTTTACTAATAACTTCTGCTTTACTTTATTAGGATAATTCAATGCATGGAGTTGTCTGCCTAATCAAACAGCTGTTTCATTTGCTACACTATGGCATGTCATTCAACTACTACGCTGTACATTTGGTTAAAAAAAACTATTATTTCATTACAGATTTTTAATCATTTTTGAGAGAAAGTAATCTGGCATTACCCTCTTTTTACATCAAGCGAATAAAAATTCTCCTGCTAATTGATTTCAATTTATTCACGTTACTCGTGCCCATTTTTATTTAAAACTTACTTTTATGTTCAATAGGCTTAATTTCCACAACTTGTTGAACCTCCTCAACATCTCCAATTTCCTCGACCTCTTCAATCGGAGGTAATGATGGAAGAAACCTCTTAGCTTGTGGAAGTGAGACAAACTCTACTCGATGTGAACTGAGTTGTACTTTGAACCTTTGAGTTCCTTTCTCTTGATCGTAACTGTATCTGAATAATACAATTAATGATATCAATATCACAAATGTACAATTTTTATCTGAACTAATAGAGGAGTTGTCTCACTGTTTAATAAAATTTCATAAAGTAGGTAACATAAAAAAGTTACTAGAAGATTGGATGTTCTATTAGTACCTTAAAATTTACTTATTTTAGCTGACTCCCGCTGTCATGTATCACGATCTTGACAGATCAACATGCTGCACAAGTTTTTCACACAATTTCTTAGTAGTAATGTCAAATAAAAGGTCAGCGCACTACAAAGACTACTACACAGATGGTAGCTGCCATAGAGCAAAGTGTATTAGGCTATAAGATAAAAGGAACATAGTTTCTAGATTCAAATAACAGTTTAACTGTAACTGAACACTGAACATACACAACACGTTTATGACCTATTTCAACGTCACAGCAAATGGCTCATTTCTAACATTTGTCTAAACCTTTTAAAAGATTTATTTAAATATGATTAAATTAAAATAAACTTCTACTCATATGAAAGAACTAGTGTAATGTGTCATAGCATCAGTGATTAATACTCGCCATTACAATAATAGAGTGTCCCCAAATACCTACTACAACATTCCATTTATTTTCCCTTGTGTATGGCTTAACTCACCTCAGCATGAGAATTATGGGCGAGCAGATGATTCCAATTAAACACGCTTGTCCTATTAAGCTGATAGCCACAGCAATTATAGAGAAAGGCATTATTAAACTGCAAAATATTACGCAGCAAAGCAGATCCGTGAGAGCAGCGAAGTAACCCATCTTCTCAGTAGTATGCTAGAATCTTCAGGAGGTTTGATTGTTGGCACAAAGTCATAACGTCATAGTTGATTGTTGAGGAATTCAAATTTATGCTCCACAAACATATAGCCTAGTGTAAGCCTACGTGTTACTTTTGTTGGTTGATTAGCTGTTTGTCCTGTTGAAAAGATAAAGTATTTAGTGCAAAAAAACATTAAAACTGTTTTAAATGTGTTATTCAAAACAGAAGTAAGGCAATTGAAGAAGTGCATTAGATTTATTGGTGTAGCCTGACAAATATCTGTCAATCAAAGCGATGAGATTATGAATGTTTGTAGCTTGAGTACCTTGAACTTCAGCATCAAGGGCTCTGATTTTAATATAAGATAATTCTGATGTTGAAAACAAATTCATTTCAAAGGGTTTCTGCTTAAAGCCTTTCAAAGTTCCAGCCTTGGTTATTCATGGTTAGTACGTTGAGTGAACATTTTAAAACTCCATGGAACTTCATTTTATTTTTAGAAAATGTTTTTTTATGAAACTGTCAGTTTATACCAAAATTTACATACACATAAGTGCCATAAGATTTCCTTGAGCAAATATTTTTATGGTGATTCGTGATTGGGTCAAATGCTCTGATGCCATCCGCTGCCTGCTGCTAATATCAAAAAGAAATGTTTGAAAAAGCACTTTGAAATTTGTCAATGTTAGTGTTCAAAACTAGTAAAATTATTCCTATATCTGACCTATATTACCAACGTAACTATATGCTTGCTCACAACCTGTACGACACAAGTTTTTCTCTCTCTAAAATCACCCAGTCATACTCTACTTATAAATCCTTTTTATCTACCACTTCCATCATCTAATCGAGCACTTCAATGTTGTCAGTCATTTTAGCAAGCCTCAGAAGCATGGAATCAGCTGTCCGCTGACATCTGAGGAATCAAAATCACTAATCTATCACTTTAGGTGCCTGCTGTCAGGAGGCAGGTCTGTTGGTAGTTGATAGCTTCTGCCACTACTACCCCTAGCACAATGTTTATGTTTTAAAAAAGCGTAGTTTCCATACATGTGTTAACAGGTCGCTATGCTTGATCAATTGTTTTGTTATCACAACTAATTTATTACGAAAGTATGGAGCTTATTAATAGGTCCTATTATATTTCAGAAACTATGTCTTGTGGGCAGGCATTACCTTACATTACATTCAAGATGAACAAATTGTTGTGTAAATTACTATATTAATAGAATTACAAATGATCAACTGTCATTTCTTTTCTAGCGAAGCATTAATATTTTCCTTTATGGGCATAATTCGAGAACAGCTGAAAATCTTTAAAGAGCAATGAAATACACACAGAATAAGACCAAAAAAGGATGGAGATGCTTATGGTGTACCTAAAGTTTTGTATTTAACGGGTGAGATGATCTACTATGTCATTTGTACACTATACAAGTTATTGAGACTTATGGCGGATTAGAGTGTCCCAGGTTTGCAATCTGAGTTGATAAACAGAGTGGCAAGCCCAGTATTACAACCTGAGTTCACAAACTCGAGTTTGTAAAAATATGGTGCAATATACTGGTATTACGGTAGCATAACCGTAGATCTGGTTATAGTAACAATGGTACACCGACAGGCACCCGTTAGGTAATAGTAATTAAACTATGTATGTACTGTAAAACTATGTATGTAACCATGTTGTCAACCCAAGTTCAACAACTCGGGTTGAGAACATGGAACACAGGGTACTATTAGGCTCCATAGAGACTGGTAATTGTTATATTTTCTACTGCAAAAATCAGTTTCTATTGTGTTGCATTGAGATATTCACGCTTGCATGATAATGGAAAAAATAACCATCATATAAAAAACCACTACAGAATGTACGGTCGTTCCGCAAGGTTTTTATTTTCATTGTAGTCTGCGAGAGCCACAGATTTGTAAGCCCTTCTCTACATAGATCGGCAATGCTTATAGAAAAAAATCAGCCAGGACAAGACCCTAGCGCACCTAATAACTCCCAATTTAAGAGTATTGCACTATAATAGAATGACGCAACACTAAGCAGCATGATGTTATATATGATGTGATTGTGATTTTTTCCATTACCGTGCCAGTGTGAATATATCAATGCTAATCAATGCAGTCCGATTTTTACAGTGCAAAGTAAAACCATTACCGGTCTCCATTACCTGTGTAGTGTGCAGGTCATAGAGCCCTTTGTGCTTTTGGTTTAGTCTGAGAATTTAACTTGGTAAACCTGTAAGGAAATTCAATTACAACATTTGGAGTTATCGGGTTCGCTTGGATTTTTGTTCTGGTTGAATTTTTACTTTATGCATCGCTGGTCTATATAGAGAAGCGTTTCCCAATCTGTAGCAAGAGCCTTTATTGGACAGTGTCGCTCGGATGACACCTTTCTGATAGTCCTTTTATTTAGAAGTTATCTATGTGATGTTGCATTTATTATCTATTAATCCGTTATGAGTTTGAAAATAATGTCAATATTTGTGAATATATCTTTTAATCTAAAACCAACATGTGGAATTTGAATTTGCTTCTAGATCCTCAAATATTAACAATCTTGTTTCAAATGATACCTGTAAATCTATTTTGGGCTTTTGTGAATGATTTAATCAATTATTGTGTTTTCGTTGGACCAGACTATTTTCCAGTCCGGAAAGCAAGGAAGGTTCGATGATAATATAAGAGATGTAGTGTTTGTGCTTGTATATGAACTATGTTTTTACATCAAATCATTCTTGACTCATATATATAATTTTCTATATACATGTAGTTTATTTGGATTTTAGAAAGTCATCAAATAGGTGGTTATTCTGGTTCACCTATTTCAATTTCTATTTATAGATTGCCATGAATATCTATATTCTGTCTCATCGGTCCAGCTAGAGATGGCAAAAGAATATACTGAGACAGTGCCAGATGTATACTCATTATTCAAAACCTTGGCAACTAAAATACTATAGGACTGCTCATTTTCCTGTAGCTCTCCCATGGAAAAAAAGCGCATGGAGCTAGAAATGCTGCTGTCGGAAATAAACCGAGTATCATATCTGTTGTGATTTTTGACACACTCTTTCTCTTATACTATAGTGATTGTTCTAAAATACTATGAGCATTAGTCTTTTCAAGAAAAGACAGACTCTGATATAGTAACTTTTAATGTGTGCATTATTGCGCAGTACTCGAGAATCAACTGCTGATTTTGGTAGAAATAAGACTTTTTATGTAAATTTAGTTTCTTGAAAAGTATTGTATTTTTATTAAGCTTTTGGTTACCATAAAAGACAAAAAAAAATGGCATTAGTTTTTGAAAAATGATGAATGCTTTTATCAATTTGTCCAAGTGAACGTATACTATTCTGTTAGGCTAATAAGTTCTGTATTGTAAGGAAATTCATGTTCAGTATGAAAGTGAACTGGTTCATTTATGGCTATTCTGTAATTATAGCATACATGACCGTTTACTTTTACGAGCATGTCATAAAAATCCATTTTTTCAGTTGAATGTAATATCCTTACCCATAGATATAGTAAACCCTAGATTGGTGAATAGCTATCATTACAATGGAGCAAAATTGAGGCACATAGTTTGGCTGTTGTTTTCATGTTTTCAGTGATGTGCATGAGAGCCTTCAATTGAGCAATGAGTTTAGTAGTGAAAGCAAGCTTGTCATACTAGTTTTTAAGTCATAAACGGAACAAAAAGACCAAATTTTTAGTGAAACGTCATCAGAGGAGACTACAACACCCCAGGTATTTCCTGAATTGCCTATAAAAATACAGAACTTGAACTCAAAACAAGAAGTTCTCAATGACATCATAAGCTATCTATGCCAATTAGAGACACCAAGTGGAAAGCTGCTAGTGGAAAATAATAGGAAAACTTTCATCATCGGTTTTGAGTCAGCAGCCAAATCTTTACATGGTATTGCTCAATATCTTTTCAGCAATTACCCTTACATCAATTACTTCCTAACCTTTAAAGGTTGACATGCAACAAAATTCACATTACAGTTATTTTATATCAAAAGGTTCACCATGTCTTACTCTGTTGTGTTGTAGTTGCAAAATATGTAGAAATGTGATTACAAGCTCTTAAAAGCTAAAAACGAGCATCACCGATATCACGGAACTGTCGTAGATTAGAATCCCTTTCCAAAACGGCTCAAATGGGACGTAGCTGAACCAGGTGGATTTTGTTTACACTTTCATGCAACCTCATTCGTCGAAATATTTTCACAACTATACTTCACGCATTCAATGAAACCATGTCTATTGGCCTTTATTGTCTTTACGCGTCTATTTCATCATCATTGTAATGCTGTCATTTTGAGCACTGATATCTCAAAACCCACTGTAAAAATTCGTTTAATTTGTTAACCTTATGTAGCTCGAAGGAATGCATATCATCCTCTGATAAACATGACTAGCCTGTTGGTAACCTGTGATAGTCGAAAAATGCTGCAGAAATTATTCGCGCTGTTTTGCAGGAAGTATGGGTCACATGATCAAATAACGACTAGACCAAGCCGAAACGAAACTGTAAACTAGCGAGCATCTATATTTGGTAAAGGCTCTTCGGTAAAACCAGAAGTGTTTGTCATAAACTAGTGCTACGAGAAGTTTTATATTGAGCTTTTTATTGGCCTTTCAATTCACATGAGAACATCACATGTCAAAACAATAACCAAATCGTTTGACTACGTCAGATAAATAAATTGATTCCAATCTACGGCGGTTTTGTGATGGCGGCGATTAACTGTTTGTTTTTGAGCTTTTAAGAGCTTGTAATCACATTTCCACATATTTTGCACCTACAACACAGCAGAGTAAGACATGGTGAATCCTCTGATATCAAATAACTATGTAATATGAACTTTGTTGCAAGTCAACCTTTAAGATCAACCAGGATCACATAGAGATTCTGTTTTCCAAGATACGATCTAAGGGTGGCTATAACAATAACTCAGATGTGCAGTGCTTTAGATCTGCACTTCGAGCACTGCTCATAAAAGCAGATATTACACCAAGTCCTAATGTTAACTGTAATGATCTGGATATAGTAGCTATATTAAAATCAGAATACATATGCCGCTTCAAAGCAGGAATCTAGTTTAGGCAACCTTAGACAAAAACTGTCTGGCCTAGTTATTTTCAGTCATGTCTAATGGGTGTTTAATACAGTGGTCCAGCTTAACTGCTCGTAAACTTCATTTGATTCATTAGTTTGTTATTGGTTTAATTTCTATTTGGTCACTCTTTGTATTATCAATGTTATAGAAGCTTCTAAGTCATAGGTATTATCCAATACCATGTGTGTAAAATTCTTGTCTTTCTCATCCAAAGTCAGTTTTATATATTTTCAATAAAATATGCAGTCTCAGATGCACAAACTATGGAAAAATTGAGCAGTTTTTAGTGCTAAGTCAAGAGGAATTCATAGATCCGCTGATTCACTCTACACATCACCATGATGTTGCGTAATCCTATTTATAGGCCTCACTTATTTTGATTATTTGCATATCTACGGTTTACTATATCTATGACCTTACCTAAAAAAAGGCGAAGCATGATCAAGTATTATTACCCTGCTATATTGTTTAGAAGTTGTTACCTCATTTGAAAATAAAAAATATGAAATAACAACTTCATTCATCTTACTCAAGCAACTTAAATTTTTTGGGTTAGCTTCAAGTAGCAAATATTGCAGAATTGTGACAAAGCGAAATGCAAACCAAGTTTGAAGACATAATCAAACTCTAAATTACGTGGGTGAGTTGTCTTCTCTCATAAAGAAGATACAGGCGATGCTGAATATTAATTATTTACTGTGCTTTTCACTAACATATTATTCTGTCTGTGTTATCAATAATCGGCCATAATCCCAATTATTTGATCATGGTCAATATAGATTTAGGTCAAATTCATTTGAAATATGTTAGTAATATATTTAATAATATATCGGAACCATTGCTGTGCACTTAATTCATTTTGATTGCTCCCTTTTTGACTTTATCAAGATATTCCAGTAGATTATAACATGACTTGACACTTGATCAATTCACTTCTCTAAAGAATTGAATAGAGTCTGAACAGAGTGAATATATATATATTTTGTATAAGGTAGCACCATAATTTATTTGTATGAAATATATAGAATAAACGGTGTCCTTTAAAATAATCTCTATGATTCATGAAAAGTAATCTATTATTATAATCTAAGTAATATTACCAAGCAAAGTTTATAACAAATTTAGCAGTACCATGCTGTTGCAAGTATACCAAGTATAATAAACCAAAAAGTTCACCACTCGCATTAACATGTGTACCAACCTGATAAATGCCTGTAAAACTGCCTTTTCAATGCACAGACAACTCTTTGGCTCAGTGCATATATAAAACATAAAAATATTGTATAATTGGCATGAACTTGCTTCAGCTTATGAAAAAAAGTAAGGTAACAATACATGTAAATTGTACAAATCGAAAGGTATCCTTGTACAATTTGATCTATGTTATAGATAAGTAATCTATATTATAGCATCTAATAATATCACGAAATGGCTACACTAATTAGAGTTTAAAACTGATTTAGCAATTAAACTATACAGCAGTAAGTATACAAAGTGTAATAAACCAGAAAGTTAACCACTTGCATTAAAATTATGTATTTCAATACTGATATATGTGTATTCCCAAGCAAATGCCTGTCCAGCTGACTTTTTAATGTGCAAATAACTCTCTAGATAACATGGCTAATAGATGCCAAAAGCGATGGTGAAATATAAGTAGTAGTATAAGTAGAATTCTAAGTATATCAAATAAATGAGGTATACCATGTGGCTGTTTATCAAACAAGCAAGTTCACATGTGACATTAAGATTTCAAAAATCTTTGGACTAGTACACGTGTATCATGCAAACAGGAACTTCCACTACGCAATGCATTGTGTAGAAAGGTTACACTACAAACATATCAGTGTTATATGATATCCCTTGATCAGTTAAATAACGTAGAGCTCTTCTTGCAGCACCCCTGAAAATACAACACAAAAGAGTTCATTACACATCAGCATGTAGTAGGATAACACATCAGCATGTAGTAGGGATGAAACGATTATTCAAAAATTAGTGGAATAACCGAACCGATCCATATAATTTAAGTTGCCATCAATATCTATATTCTGTCTCATCGGTCCAGCTAAAGATGGCAAAAGAATATACTGAGACAGTGCCAGATGTATACTCATCATTCAAAACCTTGGCAACTAAAATACTACAGGGCTGCTCATTTTCCTGTAGCTCTCCCATAAAAAAACAGCGCATGGAGCTAGAAATGCTGCTGTCGGAAATAAACCGAGTATCATATCTGTTGTGATTTTTGACACACTCTTTCTCTTATACTATAGTGATTATTTTATAATACTATGGGCATTAGTCTTTTCAAGCAAAGACAGACTCTGATATAGTAACTTTTAATGTGTGCATTATTGTGCAATACTCGAGAATCAACTGCTGATTTTGGTTTAGTTTCTTGAAAAGTATTGTATTTTTATTAAGGTTTTGTCATATGTAAACAATGTTGGATGTTGAAAAATTGTGTAGCAGCTATTCTTAGTTTTACACAATGCACTTACTGACATATGTCACATGGTACATGGTACATGTCACATGGCACATAGACTTGCCATCGGTATGGGTTACCAAAGCATCAATATTGACTTCCATGCTGACTTTAGCGTTAGGGTGATTTTTCATCTCCTGCAGAGTTTTCTCAAGGTAAACTCTTCTAGCCTCCTGTAAAACATACTAAGGCCTATGCATAAAACACTGTAAATTATCTCGCCTGCAGTGAAGAATAGTGAAAAAGCACTTAAAAACCTAAATTAATCAAGAAAATAGCTGTGGACAAGCAAAAAATATTATTTGTTGATAAAAATTTTTAAATAAACAGGGCCGTAGAAACAAGGGTGCAAAGGGTGCAAAAGCAGCGCCAATAATTTTGCAGCAAAATAAAAAATCCATCCAAATCCATAAACTTTTCAGTGTTTTATACTCTCTTTATATAGTTGTCCGCTCGTCAATAAAAAAGTAGATAGCTCTAATTGCATAAAGCTTCTCTCACTTTTTTCCACTCTACCATTCCACCTACTGATACTGAATAGTTGATGGTTTGGTTGGCTATTGGTCAGTGTAGTGTAGGTCATAAGTATGTTCTGTCTGACTACCACATAAAGTGAAGTTTAAAATGGCAAAGAAAATAGGCTAGTCAAGTATTGTGTTTATAATTATTATGCAATTTTCATCGATCAAGGAGTTGTCTTTATCAGTATGTGAGTAAAGTGATATACACTATACCAAAAGAGAGAAAGATATATAGTGTGGGTTATACGTAATGTATTCTAGGGCCATTTTCACCCACCACACGTTTGGTACAATTTTTAGAATTATCTATAAAATCAGTGTGAGTTAAAACTACATAATGCTTGCAAAGTAATCTTGATCAAAATGAGAGAGGTTTTTAAGTTTTTAAAATTGAGACTAACAAGGTTCATACCCCACATCTAGGACAATTTTAAACATCCGATTCAATCTTTTTAATGAAGCATCAAACTTCTGCTATTATTGTTGATTAAAAAGACAGCTAGTCATGTGGAGAGTAAAATTCACTCAAAAAGCCGGAAATTACCTTCTATAGCGGAAGACTTAGCAAGTATGAACAACTACATATTTAAAGAACCGTTTCAACCTATTAGGTCTCATCAGTAGAGAACACAGTTGAATTCACACCAAAATCTGGTAAATATTTTAACTTCTCAGAGTTGTGTGAATCAGATTGTCCAAACCTATTAATAAGTGAACTGTGCTAAAGACAAGATTCCACAACTCTAAGAATAACTGCAAATTTGAAAGTGATACCGGCATTTAAAATGTAGAAAATAGATTTAAAAAAGAACTCACAGCATCAGGTAATAGAACTTCAATAGGTCTTCCAAGTCGTCTCAGAAAGGCAGGGTCTATAGCGTGTAACCTGTTGGTAGCCCCGAGTATAGGCACATGATCTTTGAATCCTGTCAACAAATCCAACAAAAACCAGTCAGATTAATAGCTCAATATTGTAAAAATAACTGTAGTTGTTTTACAAATAATAGACTATAATCCTCATAAGTGCTAATGGACAAGGAGTTTTTCTGACATTAAACTTGTAAGCTTGTGCTGCTGTTTTGTGATATAGCTGTGTAAAAGGTGCATACCATCAGTTTGGCAACTCTTAAACTCAGCCTGTCTTGCCATTTTTATGATATTATGTAGCCCAGTGTCGTATAGTTTCACAGAGTCCCGTGACCAGAAGCCGGAAACAAAAACGCTTGATTCCAAACAAACCTGATCGACATACTGATCTCTAATGGAATATTCATACCTCGCTCTCAATACCGCTCTTTTTTGCATTTACTTTACGCTTTTACATAAACGTTATTAGCAGCTTTTTGTAGGAAATTTTTTCAAAAAATGTTTCATGATACAACAATCAATTTTAAAGCGATTGCTAATAGGAGTAGTTTTTGTTAGTTAATGTTGCGGCCTCTCCATTATAACTTATATAAAAATAGTAGGCGTGGCCTGTTTGTTTGGAATCGAGCGAGCTCCCGTATATGATTCTGTTGGTCGCGGGACTCTGTGAAACTATACGGCTCTGGTGTAGCCTAATTGTGAAAAGTAGAGAATAGGGAACACATTGGCTATTTGATGTAAACGTAAAAACATATCTAGGTTTATAAAGTCAAAAATTTTTATAATTAAAAATCAGAATCTTTTGTTAAATGGTTTAAAGTTTAGTAGCTCATTTAAAAATAAAAAATATTGAGTAACAACTTCATTCATCTTACTCAAGCAACTTAGATTTTTTGGGTTAGCTTTAAGTAGCAAATATTGCAGAATTGTGACAAAACGAAATGCAAACCAAATTTGAAAGCATAATCAAACTCTAAATTATGTGGGTGAGTTGTCTACTCTCATAAAGAAGATACAGGCGATGCCGAATATTAATTATTTACTGTGCTCTTCACTAACATTTTATTCTGTCTGTGTTATCAATAATTGGCCATAATCCAAATTATTTGATCATGGTCAATATAGATTTATGTCAAATTCATTTGAAATATGTTAGTAATATATTTAATAATATATCGGAACCAGTGCTGTGCACTTAATTCATTTTGATTGCCCACTTTTTGACTTGATCAAGAAATTATATTATAATCTACTGAACCCCTTCTACTCAAAATTAACATCAGTAAATATTATTCTTATGTTAATTTTGAGTAGAAGGGGCCAACATACACCTCCGGATTCTGCAAAGGTGAGATGAAGTTATCAGTAATTCGTCTTTGAATGTCCTCAAGTCTAACAACATCGTATCTAAGAATGGTACCGAATCAATTTTTAGCCTATCATTTGTCTTTCTTGTTATATTTATTATTTGTTTTTAATAAATTAGTGAAACATTTAGCATTCAATTCGCAAAAAAAATTCCTTTCAAATGTGAAATGTTTTAACACAAAGTGAAACAAGCTTACACTATTGAGGTGTAGCTTGTCGTATCTCACAAGATCAACTTTAATGAGCAAGAAACTTCAAATTAGAGTCTAATTTTTCTACTGTTGCAATGCGATAACAATTACAAATAGATTAATACACTGTTTAATAAAGAACTTGCAGTGTTATTCTTGAACTGGTTTGAACCATGCTCTTTACAGCCACCCTTGTCTTCATATCAAACTCCTGAAGAACTGTTAAGAGTGTATTTCCTGAATTCGTAGCATCCTGCATTTAAGAAAAATAACTTGACTTAACTTTAAAAAAAACTTTTAATAGTACTCAAATGAGTGGAACAAATGGTAATCCGAGAACCAAACACAACGTAGTGAGTGTTTGAAAGATACACAGCACTGAGAATATGAGCACATAACTCCAAAATATACAACACTAATTCCCCTCAAAAGACTGAATTTTTATTGTTTCCCCAGACCCCCTTGTTTGGTTCCTAATTTTCTTACGTACTTTACACTAACACATCTACTAAAAAGAACAACAGGAAAAAACATCCTTATGGTTAAAAAAAACTTTTGGAAAACACCAAACAGTGTTGGGTCAAGACATACGATACATTGAAATGCATTTGAATTGTGTCCAGTTCTGTTGGGACATCTTTATTACTATTCCTGACCTAATGAAAGAAAAGCTGAACTGATAGATATGCCTATCTAAATAACAAGCAACCCAACTGCAGCCTGTGGCTGGAAAGCAGTTTTTGTAGTATAACCCACTTCAGTACAAATATGATTGTTAACTATTGCTGACCAATTGTACACACTGTCAAATTCAATATCAGCAGCAACCATCCCGTTTGGATAGACTGGGATTCAAACCTAATACCTACCAGCTCTCAAGCAAGCAACTCTACCACTGACCTATCAGTTCTTCACGCACCATAAGCTTTCAATTACCTATATAATTCCATATGGCACTGTACAATAAAATAGTATATGTTTCTGTAATATATTTATATGTTTCAGGCATATAATATTGAAATATAGATAATAACGTAACTTGGATCATTAACTTGCCATCGGTACCACTTTCATTCCATTCAACAAATTTGGGGCGAAAAAGAAGTGTGTGTCACAAACACACACTTCAGAAATTTATATATAGATTTATCTATCTAGCCTAGATAAATACTTGCCATTCTTTTGATTAGGAACATTAAATTAAACTAGCAGTGTGACTCTACAATATATAGAACCTTCATAGATCAACGCAACCACTTTATTGCACCAAGAATCAACCAATGATGAGTCACACAAGCAAATATACATGTACATCAGAAAAAAATTATGCAGAGTTGCGTTTTGAGGAGTAATTTTTAGAGTTGTGAATGGGTTTGTCAATATTATTAAACTATTAATTATATTATTAAATAATACAAAGACGTCTTTGAGATAATGCAGCAATTTCTTTTGGCAAATTTGACGTAATTATCACCAATCAGAAATAAACTCTCATTGCGTAGGTGTCCAATAAATTTCTATGTTTAATGTTGCAGCAATGAAAAATAAAGGAAAGGAGTTTGTTTCAAATGGTGTGCTCCCCATTAGAGTACAGCGTGCATCAAATAACAAGTTATTAGTAACTTACACCAACTTTCTTCAGAACAACAGCTATTGCCTTTTTCCTAGCTTGGTCCATCACTTCTGACGTTGTAACCCGCCATTCATGGTCATCTCTTCGACAGAAGTACTGAGTACCATATGTGCATACTTCATGATTGCTGTAATCATTACGAACAATCAGTCCGTATATCTCAGTCCCCGAAAATGCTGGAATATCATATGACTGCCCCTAAAAATCATACAACATGATGTGATTAGAATGTTCTTTGATATCCATAAAAGTAAGAAAATACGGTAAGATGCTGACTGAATGTCCAACTGCAATGTTATAAGCCTTTTCAAAAAATGTCAGGCTTGGGCAATATAGTCGCTTGACTTTTCTTGACTAAAACGCTTTTTTCACTGCTCTGACTTGACTCTTACTTTTGTATTGATATAAGCTGAAGACTTGACTCTGCTCTTACTCTTAATTGTTCTTTACACTGCTCTTCTTTTGCTCTATTTATTTATATTTCAAAAGACTCTTTCAACTTGTCACTTATGTGTTTATCATTTATATGTCCACATTTAGTTAAAATACATTCAAAAGTAGTATTAGTAACCAAAAAGTCACTAAATTCAGAAAAGAAAATACTGTTTGTTGAGTTTATGGTAATTTGGGCTATTATTTTTCCGATGAGACATAAGCAGAGAAGTTATTCTAACACGTACATTCTATACTTGGCTACTCTTGGATACCTTCAGACTTGACTCTAACTCTGCTCTTACAAAATTGTGATTCACAATGTCACTTGACTTTACTCTTTTTACTGACTTTTGATGACGACTTGTACTTCACACTTTTAAAATAGAATTTTATTTACTCTGACTTGACTCTGGACTCTTTGAAATCTCTACTCTACACAACTCTGAAAAATATGGTTTAGTGCTACTATTAAAAAAACAGTACACTGTTTTGTTCGATGGTCAGGGAATCAAACCTTATAAACTAAAATATCTCAGTAATATTATTAATTACCTGTTCGCGATCAAGGAGGATGAAGAAATAATATCCTGTTTCAATACTTGAAGACTCTATGTAATGTTTGCATTGCTCATTGCTGGTACACAACACAACTAAAACATATGACAAAGCAATGATATAGATTACTTCTCTAACCTATATAATTGGACAAAGTGTAATAATGTGTTGAACATTCAATGCAACTCTATGACTGATCAGACAGGACAAGCAAACAGACAGATAAGCAAAGAACAGTCAACTACAAGGAAGGGTGTCACTAGTGACGGCACGAGACAAGATCTTATCTCGAGAGACGAGAATAGGGTTGGCAAGACAGTGTCTTGTCGAGAATGTGTTTCAATAAAAAAAACAAGAATTAAATTGGGAATTATCTCCTTATTAAACAGACAACTTCTTTCTTTTGTTGGGGAGAATGAAATAAAAACATGTTTTGATCTATATTATGTCGGGTAATTTTTTTTTGGTGGCTCGTTGCTGTTTTGTTCTTGTCTCCAAATTTGAAAAGCATTTTGTCTCGCCTTGTTTTGCCATCACTAGGTGTTGAGTCAATGAATCACTGAATGAGGCTAATATAAAACTAACGGCAACTATAGAGTACCAAGCATAAAAATACAACTTTCTATAGGATCTGCCAATACATGAATCCAAACAAATGTTGCACTGTATTTTGATGCTTGCACTAATGCTTATTCAGACTAAAACAAAGCAATACAACTCACCCCTATTAGGAATTTGACATTTAAGAGATGACTGTGAAATAATAACAGACCAAATGTTTGTATAACACCAAATTACGACACATTGCTGTACTAGGTAAATACATAATTTATGCACTCATGTGAATTACTGAGACAGCCTCTTAACTAGCCCATGACATCATGCAATAAGCCGGGAGATAGTGAGAGCATCATCTCTCAGGTGGCAGACAGTGAAGTTGGTTCAAAATTTGACGGTGCTAGAGAATAAAGATTTAATGCAATTTGTAACTAATGGAATACCGCACCAGCAACTTTCCAAATCCAAGGATATTTTCTATAAAAAAAGTGTGAGGCAGTCACTTTAGATGCCACATTAATATAATATTTTGCGAGTTTTTACTAGCGTAATGTTATGAAAATTTGAAGCACACTAACAGTAACATTCAGTAAAAATATCTTGCATAACAACATTCGACTTTTTTGTTGCGGCAATATATTGTAGAATATACCTGCTGGGAAACTTTGTTTTTGGCATATTGTCTCCATCTTTCTACAGAATCTGTACCACAGATGCCTCTGAACTCCCCCTGAAAATGCATAAAAACACATTTATAATGATGGCATAAAGAATGAGAGACTAAAGCGGAAAGAATATTTTACCATTATACTCTTAACCAGGCCTACCTGGACTCGGTACCACTATACTCTTAACCAGGCCTACCTGGACTCGGTACCACTATACTCTTAACCAGGCCTACCTGGACTCGGTACCACTATACTCTTAACCAGGCCTACCTGGACTCGGTACCACTATACTCTTAACCAGGCCTACCTGGACTCGGTACCACTATACTCTTAACCAGGCCTACCTGGACTTGGTACATAACTTTTGGATTTTGTTTAGGTAGAAGCCTACTGAACTGCGATAGAATAACTTTTTTAAACTGAAAGTAATTTCAGACATGTTAACAGCAACTTCAAGCAGTCATTGACCATAATGTAAGTGCTTCAGTGTGCAAATTGGTCATATTTGCTAGCATATTTAGATATTGACATATTATATTGACTGAGATTCTTCAAACTCCATTTAAAATCCAAAATAACATGGATAATATTGGAACAAATGTCTGGTTTATGGGCTCTTTTTGTCTGACCTGCATTATGCCATTCGAGTGTAAATAAAGTAGCACTAACCATTTGCTGAAACTCAACACACATTGAATGACATGGCTGAACATAGTTTAGATAGATGACTTGCAGGATTGAGTCTACACATTTTTATCACTCTTGCGAACGAATGAGACAATGTTAAAAATAAAGTAGATAATATTGATTTTCCTGCAAAAACCAAAAGGCTTCAAGATGTTCAATAATATGTCTGTTTAAAGTAAAAAATAAAGATGCTTTCCTACGAAGAATCAAATAATTTGAAATAAACAAAAAATTAACGCACAAGAAAAAACTGCTAAATTTTATACGATATTCCTTTGCAATAACATTGCGAAAACTATTAACATTAATTAACATTATTAAAAAATAAAAAATGGTGTAAAATGCCGAGGATCGACCTCCAGACTTTTAAATTCACTGATAAACACAATACCCATTGCCCCACAGTAGACATTGTGCTTAATGTGGTATGCCTTGAGTGCAAAACTAGCTCACTTGTCTTATTAACCTGCACTGTATGATCTAGACAGACAAAAATTCTAATAAATTATTATACCAAAAGACATGATTAGCTTGTTTGTTAGAAATCTCGTTTGTCAAAGACACTTCTCACAACACATAAATTAACCTAAAAAAGATAAATTTAATTGTAATTTTTAAAAGTGCACTTACCTCTATGATATCTACTGTTGACAGTAAGTTCTTCAGAGCTTGTCCAGCATCCACATCTGGCAACCTTAGCTGACACCTTGCACTCACTGCCTTTTTGCTGTTTCTTAAATTCTTTGGCTAAAACAAACAATTAATATATTTGGCTCCAAGAATCTACAACTCTTTCAGCAGACACAGAAATGAAACTTCCTGTTGTGTATTAGCATTTGACTACTCAATTGAAAGAAATTTCTTTAAAATCGAGTATGAATAAAACAAGAGTTGAATAACAAAATATAATAACCTTATCATTGCTTTCTGAGACGACAGAAAGAGAATCCTCGTCTTGTGCTATACTAGTAGATCTTCCATGTTTTCTTCGTTTCAGTTTCTCTCTGCTTTCAGATCTTTGCTTTCTTTTATGTTTCTTATTCTCCTGACCATCATCTCCAGACCTTCTTTCCTGCTCTTCATCTCTGCCCCTGCTATCTGATCTTTTCTGCTCATCATCTCCATGTCTGCTCTCTGGCCTTTCACTCTGCCCGTCATCTTCCCACATGCTCTCAGACCTTCTTTCCTGCTCTTCATCTATGCCCCTGCTATTATGGGAATTCATCTATAGTATTTAGTTATACCCTATTACCAGAATTCATCTACAGTATTTAATTATATCCTATTACGGAAAATTCATCTATAGTATTTAGTTATATCCTATTACAGAAATTCATCTATAGTATTTAGTTATATCCTATTACCAGAATTCATCTATAGTATTTAGGAATTTTCAAAATTATAACTTTCCTAATCAACAACAATGAAACGAAAGCTGAAAGCCTATCCTAAGACCACACCTATAAGCCAAGAAACTGGTCAATTTAATTGAGAAACAGATAAATAATTGCTATAAGCCGCCTCGGTGAACTTAACTTTACATTGAACCACATAATTTATAGAAAGTTTCATGTAGATATGGTTTGCATTGCAAATTAAAAAAAATAATAGGATATGACATGCGCAACAAAAAGATTCTCTAAACTGGATTTTTTTAAGTAATAAAAAGTTAAAATATGTTACACATATCTGCAATTTAAAAATCAAATATTTTCATGCTCCTAGTGAGTACAAGAACATAGACCAATAACTGTGCTTTGAAAAAAACATTAAACTTTATTATTGTAAAACTTAATCATATTGAAGCTGTTTCTAATCAAACCAGTCTTCATTTTTTTCACATTTAAAAGATAAACCTAAAAATGAAGTTTTATGCATTTTGTTTTTGTCTAATTTTCACAAAAATCAATGTTTCTAAAATTTTGTTCAGTAAAATATAAAGTTTTCATTTCTTAACTATCGAAAACCGCGGCTCCAGGTTTTTAACATCATCTGAAGGAAACCTCTATATTTGTGAAACCTTACTACAGTAATATATTTAATGAATAATAATTTACTCACATATAGAAAAACATATTACTTACATCTCAATGTAAATATAGAGGCAGATGTGGGTTGATTTCCGCTTTATAGCTTTAATAATCTCTCCCATGTACTTGGATGGATGGAAATATGGTCCCGTGTTCCTTCCGAGATGTACGGTTGTGCATGTTGGATCAACAAAACTTTCCATATCAAACTCCTTCATTAATTTAGATATCAATTCTTCCACGCTATCTTCTAAATTAATGGAGTAGTTCTCCAGTCTCTTACCAGGTGTTTTAAACTGCAAAATAACACACAGTAGGTTAGAAAGAAAAACATCATAGAGTAATGAATGCCCTCTATCTGGAATGTCTCAAAAAGCTGAGATAAAAATTACCTCACACTCACAATTGTAATAGCCAAAGATCAAACTTTCAAAACAGCACAATTGTACCATGTAAATTCAATACTGGCCAATAGTTGTTCGCAAAATATATTTGCTCTAAAGGGTATACAGGAATTTGAGATATTTGTAAACATATGATTTTAAAAAATTGATATAAAACTTTTACTGCTTTTATATCTATTTTTAGATTAGCAAAAATAGTTGGAACTTTGAATTTACATTGTTACACTGATATATAATGATTTTAGATAGAGGTTTTAATATCTGTTTGGAGCTGCCTTTATGATCTGAGTGATTCCAGTTGATAATAGATAAAATTTGAAAAAACATGAGCCACCAGTTTCTAGTACATCAAAAAGCCAAAGAGCCTCTTTGTTTCTGTCTTACTTCTAACCTACTAATGGCACAACTATTAAAAGCAACTTGCAATTCCTTAATCATTCAATACACCATCTACAATATTGATTTAGTTTCATATGCTTTTCTCTACTCAGAACATTCATATTTCAAATAATAAAAAAACAAATTATTAATTAACAAATATTCCTATTTAAATAATAACACATCAATATTGTTAAATATGCATATAAGTTACTGATACTCACTTGCACAAACTTTCCATTTCTTTGTAGTTTTATACCAATCGTGGCTTTGTATTCCTGCTTTCTAAGATTTTGTTCCTACAAGTTAACAAATAAACTAGATAATTGATTTTCAAACATAAAATCGAAAAGGCTTCCAGATATAAACCTGCTGTTTTAACCCTAAAATATTGATATTGTCTTTCCTATAAAAATCCAATGATTTTAGATGAAAACAAATTAAGTAAAAAGGAAAACTGATAAATTTGAACAGACACTCTTCTGCAATAATATTGTGAGCCATCAAAAAGGAGATATGTATATATGCAATACAGCTATATTGAGAATTGAACCCAAGACACCAGTCATCACAAGTGGCAAGTGCAGTATCCACTGCACCACAGTGGACACTGTATTAGAGTATAATATCGGATATGAATCTAGGCTTTAAGTTTCCGGGTGGTCTAACATGTTATTGATATACGAACATATTTGTTCAAGCTAGGCAAAGCCAAGTTGATCCAGTATACCTATTTGGCTAATGTCTAAGTTTTATTTAATCAAAAGTAGCAACTTACCCGGAAATGCAAGTAATGGAGTGACAACGAAAACTTTGGAACAAAGTCTTGAGAAAATGATTGATGACACAGTTTAGGTCATAAATAATGATCCATAGAATATTACAATGTCTATTCTTTTACCAAATTTGTTGCCCCTAACTTCAACGGTTCTTTAGATATTCATAATTAAAAAAGAGAACATAGTTTTGGCTGCCAATGCTGCCACAGAGACCCCCTACGTGTATAAAAGAAATCAATTATCAAGGTTTGAGGTACTATCTACCAACGCTCAAACTTTCAAGCTCTTTGCTCTGGCCAGTTCTGAGATCACTAAGTGAGAATATTTAGGAAATAAAAAGAAAGAAGATGAAATAACAAAAACAATAGTCTTCCAAATATAATCCGGAAGCCTAATAACACATTAGTCTTTTAAATGAAATATGGAAGACTAGTCACTTGAATTTTTAAAAATAACTATATTATCGTATCGTAATCAATACATACCCTATCAGATATGTAAGTCAAAAGCTTTTCATCATATCTTACACTTACATACTTACATATCTTACACTTACATACACTTACATATCTTACACTTACATACACTTACATATCTTAAACTTACATACTTACATATCTCACACTTACATGCACTTACATATCTTAAACTTACATACTTACATATCTTACACTTACATACTCACATATCTTACACTTACATACTTACATATCTTACACTTACATACTTACATATCTTACACTTACATATCTTACACTTACATACACTTACATATCTTAAACTTACATACACTTACATATCTTACACTTACATACACTTACATATCTTACACTTACATACTTACATATCTTACAGTTACATACTTACATATCTTACACTTACATACTTACATATCTTACACTTACATACACTTACATATCTTACACTTACATACACTTCCGTAAATTCTTATTAGCTTTTACCAGTCAAAGCAATATCAAATTGTAAAAATCAAAAAATTGAAGTTGCCTTTTTCCAAAATAAGCAAAATAACTTTTTCGTGCATGATACTCAGTACAATATAAGGGCATGATACTCAGTACCATATAAGGGCATGGTACTCAGTACAATATAAGGTAGTGAAAGAACATATTTCTATTTTCCACCTATTCAACTTTAGGCCAACTCTGGAATGTTTGTTAAAGGTTGACTTGCAACAAAATTCACATTACCGTTATTTGATATGAAAAGATTCACCATGCCTTACTCTGTTGTGTTGTAGGTGCAAAATATGTGGAAAGGTGTTTACAAGCTCTTAAAAGCTCAAAAACGAACAGAAAATTGCAGCCACACGAGACCGCCGTAGTTTGGATTCCCTTTCCAAAACGGCTCAAATGTGATGTAGTTGTGAAAGATGGTTTCTGTTTACACTTTATTGCAACCTTATTCGTCGAAATATTTTCACAAATATACTTCACTCATTCAATAAAACTATGTCTATTGTTCTTATGCGTCTGTTTTATCGTCATTGTAATGTTGTCACTTTTAGCACTGATATCTTATAACTTACCGTAAAACATCGTTAAACTTTTTAACCTCAGCTTGAAGGAGTACATATCATTGTCTGATAATCATGACGAGCCCGTTGGTCACCTGTGATAATCGAAAAGTGCTGCAAAAATTATTTGCGAAGTATTGGGTCACATGATCAGAGAATGACTTGATGATTGAATAATGCCGAAACAAAACTGTAAAGTAGCGAGCATTTATATTTGATACGGGGTCTTCGGTAAAACCCGAAGTGTTTGTCATTAACTAGTACTACGATAAGTTTTATATCGAGCTTTGTATTGGCCTTTCAATTCACGTGAGAACATACGTGACAAGACGATAACCAAATTTCGTGGCTACGTCATCGAAATAAAGAGATTCCAATCCACGGCCGTTTTTTATTTTTGAGCTTTTAAGAACTTTTAACCACATTTCCACATATTTGGCACTACAGCACAACAGAGTAAGACATGGTGAATCTTTTGATACCAAATAACTGTAATGTGAAATTTGTTGCAAGTCAACCTTTAAGAGCACTCTCCTAGATAGTGATGCTACGAGACAAGATCCATTCTCGAAAAATGAGAATGGGGTTAGCAAGTCAGTGTCTCGTCGGGAATGTGTTTTAATAAAAATATGACAATGAATTTGTGAATTATCTCTTCTTTAAACAGACAACTCCTTTTTTGTTGGTCAGAATGAAATAAAAAGCATATTTTTGTCGATGTCAGTTCAGTTTTCTTTTTGGTGTCTCATTTCTCATCTTGAAATTTTAAAGGCATCTTGTCTCGCCTTATCATGCAATGCTTGCCCAGTTTGCCTTCACTATCACTATGCCTAGACAGTGTAAACATCCTAGATAGATGCCTTAGGATGTCTTACGCAACTATTTTCCACACTGTTCACATAAATCCCAGATGCTCAGCAACTAGTTGTGACCATGATATCATTGATATAATCCATATCAATGCTTTCACAGAGGAACCTTTCCTTATAGGACATGTATGTGAATGTGAACCAGGCTTAAAGTGCAAGCTTTACGCAGCTTAAGTTTGAAATGCTTTAGACAGACCCTTGTTCAATAGCATTCAATGACCCTTGTTTCATTTTATGCTAAACTTGGTGTTTTATTTATGCCTTTATTAGAACAAGCACAGCAGGTAGGGCTAAAATCTTGATAGAATAGTTTTGTCAGAATGACACAAAATTGGTTTAAACCGACAACCTTTTAATGAAGAGATCTAGCCAATTGTGATTGTGCCATGCTAACAACACACTACTCTTTAGACATTATCAACAATAAAAAGCTTTGACCAATCATCATTGTAATATAAAGTTATATTGAAAAGAAACATCGACATTTACAAAATGTTGTTTTTATATATTGTGCGGAAAAAGGAAACTCCAAAAATAACAAATTAAACAATTTAAAGTCTAATATTGTTTATTTATGTAAAAACCAAATGATTAGGAAATTATTAAAAATTGTTGACAGATGATTTTCATTAGTAGGGTCAACCGTAGCATTATAATACAATTCTGGCTTATGTATGATGAAAACTTACGTTTTTGGCAAACAAATCTATATAGAGGTGATCAAGGTGGTGTTTCTGCAATTAGATTAAACATACAAATTGAACAAAATTCTTCACTCCATTCAGTTCAGGTACATACATGCATGTAAATAAAGGCTAGTCAAAGGGTTTGCATGTGGCAGGACCTTAAAACCAAAGTCTACAATTATTTCTTCCAAATTAGGTTAGCTTACCCAGTGTCAGTTGGTTTTCTCTACTTCTTATATCTCAGTTACCTCAATGTATGTGCATGTCAAATAACTGACAACAATTGATATTTGGAACAACAAAAATTCATACTCTGTTTGGTAGTGCCACCAGCAACTCACCTTTTGTGTATTGCACTTCAAAGTTGTTTTTTCCTAGAAACTAAATAAAGCAACTCCAACTAAATATAATTGGTTTTCCTACGGAAAATCAAAAGGTTTCCAAATGTTCAATAATATGCCTGTTTAAAGTAATATATATATATATATATATATATATTAAGGGTATAAGCTTTCCTACAAAAAATACAATGATTTAACATAAAATACAATTAATCGACAAAAAAAATTGCTAGATTTGAAACGATTTTCCTGTGCAATCATATTGTAGGCTCTAAAAAAGAAAGAAAGGGTGCACAACCCCAAGGATCAACCTCCGGACTTTCAAATTCACTGTCAAACGCAATACTTACTGCATCACAGTAGACACTGTGATTTACAGTAATATACTATCCAATACAAATATAGGCTTTAGATTTCCGGGTGGTCTTTTGTGTGGTCTAACATGCTATTGATATAAGAAAAATTGTTTGCTCAGCAACACAATGCATGGTGCTCCAAAATACCTTTTTTGGCGAATATCTAAAAAAATAAAGTCAAAGTAGTTAATGGCCCCAAAAAGCGAGTTATGGAGTGACAACTAAATTTTTAAAACTAGCAACTAAAACCATTTATGACACAGCTTAGGTCCTAAATCAGGATCCGTAGAAAATTGAAATGTCTATTCTTTTACACAATTTGGTGCTCCCAAGTTCCACGGTTTTTTAGATATACATAATTAAAAAAAACAGTTTTTGCTGTAAATCCTGCTGCAGACACACCTTAGGTGTATAAAAGAAATCAATTATCAAGGTTGGATGTTCTACCTACCACTGCTCAAACTTTCAAGCTCTTAACTCTGACCAGTTCTTAGATCACCGAGGTTTAATGAAATTAGAAGAAAGAAGATGAAATACTGACAAAAACAATAGTCTTCCAGATTTACTTGAAATATAAAATAAGTTTCAATGTGCGAATTTATCTAGGCCAGGCCATCTGCCCAAAAAGTGAGTTGTATGAAGACAGGGCTTTAGAAACAGATTTGAGTTTGGGGGTGCTGAAATAGACCCACCAGAAATAGGGGAGGAGGGGGAGGGCGAGACAAACACAATTAACCATGTAAATACAGAAACCATGTAAATAAATAATGAAGTATGTCGTTGTATTGTAGTTTGAACTCGCACTGATTCAAAAAATTATTCTGAAAATTGTACCAAACTCATGGTGGGTTAAAATGACCCTAGAATACATTATGTATAACCCACACTATGTCTCTTTTTCTCTTTTGATATAGTGTATATCACTTTACTCACATACTGATAAAGACAACTCCTTGATCGATGAAAATTCTATAATAATTATACACACAGTACTTGACTAGCCTATTTTCTTTGCAACTTTGAACTTCACTTTATGTGGTAGTAAGACAGAACATACTTATGGCCTACACTACACTGACCAATAGCCAACCACACCATTAACTATTCAGTATCAGTAGATGGAATAGGATGGTAGAGGAGAAGACAGCGGGGTAGCTCATGTAGAATAGAACACAAATTAAAGTCACTATAGAAGCTAGCTACTATTTGCATTTAAAATTATCTACTTTCTTATTGAAGAGAGGACAACTCTATTAAAAAAACTAAAAACATTAAAAAGTTGATGGATTTTGATGTAATTTTTATATTTTGTTGCAAAAATTATTGGGGTGCTGTTTCGGCGGCCCAGCACAAAGAGGCACAGCAAAATACCTTTTGCTTGTCTCCCTCATAGCTATACATTATTATTTTCAGACGAACTTTTTACAATTTTACTTACAGTCCTGTTAATTTTTAACTTTGTGAACTTACTAATAATAACTTTTTAATACTTTCATTTTGGAAAAACAAAATTTATTTTCTGGCAAAAAAATTAATTCTAGTTCAGATAATAAACAACGAACAGGTTGACTGGCACACGTGAAAAATCGCACAAACCTGTAACAAATCTTTTAAAGTCATCATCTTGGCTTGAACAATCCTAGCACTAATAAATGATCTAAAACAGGAAAAGTGGTAGATTATTTGTTACATATAATCTATATTTATGTAACAAATGCTCTGCACCAAAAATAATTACATACCTATCGCTGCTGCGACAGACATACTACCTCTTCTAAAATGATGATTAGTGCATCTATCAAGTGCAACAACCAGGAGTAAACTGAGGAGCAAGCGAGAGAAAGAAATTGGAAATATTTAAATTAGAGCCTCGTCATGATAGATAGAACTTGAAAAGTACAGCAAAAACATCATTCACACAAGTGGTGACCTAAAGAACTGCACAGGAGACGGTGCAGGATTAACAACTCCAAATATGAATACTGGTGTGTTTTGAAGGAAACATTTAAAAATATTATATGGCCTTTGTGCTTCTTTAGCAATAACTGCAGCTTCAGCTTTTGCATGCTTCCAAAAGTATCATAGCTAGAGAAACAGTTATGAGAAGAAATAATTTGAAACACGTTTACTTGTATTTACCTGTATCATAAACGCGTCATACACGTTTACAATATTACAAATAAGACTGTATCAGGGATTTTTTTAACAATCGATTTTTGAAAAATTAGTATGCCCAGAGGGTCTCAAACAGCCCAAAGAGTTGCCTGTGAAACACTTAATTTGACAGGTCTAATCTTTTTGTGTTTTATTTAAATACTATCATAATTACCTAAATTAAAAATAGAGTCTATCTCTACTGAGAAGTGGTTGATGTTTCACGGCCACCTTCATATTGGACAATTAGGCCTCTAATCTCTAACTGCTCGTAAATTATACCTCCAAATACACCAATGCCCATAGCCATCTCAATCTTATTCATTGACAAAAGCTAAAGTTGAGAAAAAATATTAAACTTTCCCTTTTATTACAACACTTAATTGCTTTCCATATAAAATCAAATTAAACGTTTAAACTTTTTTGCTAACATCGAAGAAAATTTCCACTTCATGTTCATTTTCGCCAGGAAGAATTAAAATTTTATCACAACCGATTGTGTGCATGAAAAACCAGCCTGCTCAAAAAATATTGTACCTTGACCTTGCTTCTTATCGGCAACTAGAGGGCGTGCAAATGCGGTTCCGTAAATGAAATGAGACACTCCAATTACGCACTTTGTTTTTTTTTAAACGCGGGTTAGTTTTGCGTAACACAACTCGAGTTCATCAAAAACCCAGGCCGAGTTGTACAACTCGAGTTGAGCAACTCGATTTGTGAACGCGCAACACGAGGCACTGTAAGGCGCCATACATTGTCACCCAGTCATATCAAATAATTTCTTTGTACTAATGTACAGTACTACATATTTTGACTTACTATATTTATTAATTTATATTGTAAAATAACTATATTTGTTATTAATCTTTATTTAAAATTCTTCATGAATTATTTACGGTTGAGGTTTTCCTGGTTGACGATGCTCTTGAAGTAAATTCTACTTGACAAGGATAGACAACTCCCAACTCAAGAGTGAGTTCACGCAAACTCGATGAGTTGATGAGCAGACTTGTGGGTGAGCTGATAAACAGACTCGAGGGCGAGCCGATAAACAGACTCGTGGGTGAGCCGATAAACAGACTCGTGGGTGAGCCGATAAACAGACTCGTGGGTGAGCCGATAAACAGACTCGTGGATGAGCCGATAGACAGACTCGAGAGTGAGCCGATAAACAGACTCGTGGGTGAGCCAATAAACAGACTCGTGGATGAGCCGATAAACAGACTCGTGGATGAGCCGATAAACAGACTCGATGGTGAGCCAATAAACAGACTCGATGGTGAGTCAATAAACAGACTTGTGGGTGAGCCGATAAACAGACTCGAGAGTGAGCCGATAAACAGACTCGTAGGTGAGCCGATAAACAGACTCGAGAGTGAGCTGATGAGCAGACTCGATGGTGTCTTTTCTCAACTATTACACCCTAGCAAGCCAAGCGCAATAATTCTTGATGTTCAGTCAATAGCACTTATAGTGAATGCAGCTATGATACGCTGGCTAATATCACAATGCTAAAGTCAGAAACAGTGACAAGAATTTTATACACTATTTGCTTTTGAAAATCAAGCAGAGCTTATTGTAAAGAACGCAGCATCTTTATTGGTGTTATATCTCTCAGTACCAAGCAGTAACACACCAGCAATGATAAAACTGACAGGTTATATGCAATCTCAGGAAAAAATCTACAATTGATTGGCTGCACAGTAATTAGGTCAACCAATTCCACAATAACATATTTCGAATACAAAACGATAACATTTGTCACTAACTAATCACACAATACGAGTATTAATAATTTTTTTAGTGTTTGTATAGTAACATGCAAATCTTAGAACAATATGGTAATAAATGGTTAACATAAAAAAATTGCTAGTATAACACATACATATACACTACATTGGACAAGTGTTAAGCGTGCGCCTTATAAATGACTATTCAAATTTGTCTGAATTGCGTCGAACGTAATATAGATCCATTGAGTCAGCAATTTGAAGCTGCCGGATTATAGGCTTAGAAAAGACGTCATCAACTCTCTTACGCATGCTGACTGTCTATAAATACGGGTACACACTGATTTACAGTTCATTCGCTTTTACAAGCATGAAGCACTCGTGTACTTTTTGCGATTTTTCTTGCAACAAGGAGCGTGACCTACAGAGGCACGCTCGTGTACACAAACACAGCTGCTCCTCCTGTGATGAGGTGTTCACCACTCAGCCTCTCCTGCATGCGCACGTCTCTGCTGAGCACCGAAGAACACAGTCTACCCAGATTGAACCCCAGAGACCGAGGGCGTGTTCACCCCATCGCCAACACCATCACCGAGGGCAACTCTACACAAGGCCACGGCAGGACCGACGGCCGTACTGGAGGCCAGCCCGTGACGCTTGCCCTACTCCACGGCATGAAGTGGAGTCCAAGATTGTTCACCCATCGGTAGACCCTATCGGGGACGACAGTGATCCTCTCGGGCTACTGGACTCACCAGTCAATATCGATTTCTGAGTGCCAGTAGTCCCACCAACCACCTCGGCCCTTTTTAGGGCTATAGGGCTATCATTTCCATTTTAAGGGTTTTGTTCTGCGACGACAATGGTGGAAACTCAGTGTCGTACTTATCATCCACTTTTTTTATTACACTCTCTTGCTGTATGGTACAACACCATTAAGGAATGGAACCTCTCCCACTCTTAATCTTGTAGTTGTCCCAAATTGCTCCGAATAAAGCTAGCTCTTATGGAAGTGCCTAATGCACATGACCGCACTAGCGAAAAGTTAAGTCGGCACGCTTTGCCTTAGACAGCCATAGTTTTGCTAAATTTGGCGACTGAGAGACAGAAACTCTAAAAAAGGTTATGCTACAATTTCTAGTGTCAGATACACAACTAGCAAAGAGACATCTACCCATCGTAATTAACTGAATGTGGTTAAAAGAAAATAAAATGCGTTGAATTACAAACGAATAAATAAAGAATTCTTTACCGGAAACGGCTTTATTAGGATTCAATGATGGTCCGGCGTAAATGCACCAAAATATATTTTCTACTTTGAACTTGCTAAACTAGTAGAAATATATGTGAAAATTTTGTTTTCTCGCTCATTTAACATAGTATGATGCATTACCAATCATGTAAAACAATGTTAAAATTATGTGTTTGCTTTCACTTTAATTTAGTAAATATTGATGTCCATGCAATTTAATAATAGAGTAAAGTCCCTAAATTTGATATCACAGACAATGAGTTTTACGAGTGATAACATTTATTACGACCTATATAAAAATTTCGTGCTGATGATTCGCTAATGAAGCGATCCTATACTTATCGCTTGTTGACTTCTTTCAGATGTATCACTAGTTACGTCACGAATGAAGCACCCGCTAGAATGTGAGCTTTTTAAAAAATGGCCTCATTCAAACGCATATATCTCTGGACAGGGTTAGTCTACAAAGACAAAAATGACACCAAATTGTAGCTGATATTTCAGCCTTTTATTGGTCTTAATTTCATTAAATCGACTTTTTTGATGCAACCACATCTTTAAACCGTTTATTCAACTTTAGAGTTATCTCATCCTACACTCGAGGAACACAATCCTCAGGTTTTACAATATTAATGAAGGAAGAACAGCAGAGTAAAAGTAGAATCCATCAAGCGGAGACCATAAGACTTGATACAAACAGGTTTGAGTATAGATAATATCTACTTATGAGTAATTACTTATGGGCTAAGTAATTTCATCACTTTATTACCCGTGCACATGTTTGATGAACATTTATTAGCAAATAATATTTGAAATTCTGTTTGACTGATATCAGTTCTCAGTTTCTATTATGTATTTCGACTAGTATTCAAATAGTACAAGTTAACAGAGAGAGTTTTTACATTCTTAATATGATTAGAAGAACCAGCAAATCATACAATTTCCAAGTATGAATATCTTGGAGTTGTCTGTTCAACATATGTTGTATAGCCAGACAATACATCGGTTGGATCCAAAGTTTTTGTCAAAATTACTTGTTCCTTTTTAATAGTTCCTCTTATCTGTAATTTTGTAAGTTTACTGAAAATGTATTTCCATATTGCACAAAAAGCAAACAAAAGATTTCGGTTTTGTAACCAGAAAAATTCAAAGGCTCAGCAATGAAGTCATAATCCCGTTTTTCAATTTGAAAATGCGTTGCCACAACAATGGGATGCTTCAATTGAATTTCAATCAATTCTTCACTTGCAATAACAATAGTATTTAATTAGTACACTGGGTGTAGTAATTAAAAATACATTGAATATCACCATTATACCCTATTATTACACCTCATATTATTAGGTATGACCACAATGTACATTGGATGTCACTAATATATGCTGAGTGTGACTATTATACATCGGGTGTAACTATTGTACACAAGGTGTAACCATTTTACACAATGTGTCACTATTACACACAGGGTGTGGCTATTGTACACCACGTGTCATGTACATACCCTTTGAGAAGGGTTGCTCAATTTTAAATTGACCAGTTTTTGTGATTTTTAACGGCTGTTAGTGGAGATCATCTCTAATATAAAGTCTTTCTATTTCCACTGATAACAAACATCTCTGTAAAATGGCTACAGCTCTTCATTTCCATGGCTTAGAGTCACCTTATGAAAATGACAAAAACATTTCAGAAAACTTTTTTATATTGTGCTATGATTTGTCTTCCCTTGCTGCAATATCTCATAAAAAAATAAGAGCTTTTATTCAGCAAATATGGTATAATGTGATAAGAAATACCGTATGTCATGTTTGGAGTGTTCAATGGCATTTCTAGTTACGTATGTAACAGCTTGTGAGTAAATGGAGCTACTGCTGTGTTTGTATTTACAGGTTATGTCTCTGAAAGACATGATGCTCATATTTCCTTCTTTAGAAGAGCCCTTGTGGAAGCTTTCTACAAACACAGTTGTCATCGGGATGTGAAGAAACTGTTTGAGGAGCAGGTACTACCTAATAATAGCTATACTAGTGTCAATAACCCTCGTTATTCATTTTTTACCTCTGACTAAACAGTATCTTAGTAAATATTGTTATACTTTGAAGTGTTTCTCTCAGCTTCTTAGACACCTCAGATTTGTAAAGTAGGTTTTATTATTTGACAAACCATAAGAAAACTCTGTTAACTTTATGATTCAAAAGCTAAAATTAAATAGTGGCTTTTACTTGGTACACTGAAGTATCCTTCACCTTGTAGATAGCAAAGAAGGTGAGAGTGAAAAGCATGGAGGTTAACAACAGATTTCCAAGAGTAAGCTGACAGCAGCCCATCCTGATCTGCTTACAAACTGATGGTTAAAAGCTCTACCTATTTTCTGGCTACACCCCTCCATCACCTGAAAGACAGTAAAACCCTTTTCTGTTTGGCTATCTTATCACAAGCTCTTGCACAAAAGTTATTGTGTATAGAAGACAACTTCCAATTTAATTATATCAATGTGTTCTCATTTGTTTATAACGATATTGTGAATGATCTGTTTCTATATTATAACCAGATGACTGATATCAACTATTCAATAAAGTTTCATTTGAATCTGCATCACTCTAGTAATTTGCCAATATAGTATGTTATTTTTCTTTATGATGTTGTGCAGATAGTTTCGATTAAAAGTTCAACAAAAAATAAAATTCAATAAATTTATGCCAATCACACACGATCACTACTACACAAATTTATGATAAAAATTTGGCTCATAATCTACCATCTGTATTACTTAAGCAGTCAATATTTTATTAAGCAACTGTTGAATACATAGCAGAATACTTAGGTTTGTACCAGTCAAAATTTTGTTTCGAGAAATGATGAAGTTTTAGAGAAATTTTAGAAATTCTAGAAAGACTAAAAGTAGTGTTTAGAACTCAGGTAGTTAATCACCTACATGGCTTCTCATTTAGACCCGGTATACTTGTACATGTACGTATATCATGTTTTATTATGACCATGAGATAATCACGAATAGAGGATGTGGGTATTGAGGAGTTGTCTCACTTGTCATGTTATCAAAAGAAAGCCACTGAATCACTTTTAGTGATTCCGTTTGAAGCTTTTTATTTACAATAACCCAAAATCCTAAAAAATTTTAAAGTTTGTATGGACCCGTTTTTGTAAATAAAACCAAGCTAGACTAAGGCCGATAATTTTCGGTTTATAGTCCGAACCTCGACTGGTTTGAAACTCGACGAGTTTGTATATCGACAACGGTTGGCCCAATCTCGACAGCAGTTTTACAATTTTACCATCTACTATTTTCATAGTAAATGAGCGATTTATATGTAAAAGATTTATTTGCGCAAAAATATCTTGTGATCCATTTGATGCAGCACTCCCCAGCTTATGTAAGCCTAACAATATTTTGCCCTACCTAAATATAGAACGACTGCTAAAACAAGTAACAATCGTAAATATGGTTGACTGTTATGCTAGCAAAATGTTTTATTTGAAATCTAAACTTCAGTGAGTAGCTTTGATTTTTATTTTTTGAAGTGAGGATAGAACTGCAAAAAGACATTGATTATTTGTTGAAGATTAAATTATTGTAAAACTGCATCAGCCTTTGTCGATGTTCGGACCAACCTTTGTCTAGATTCGGACCAACCTCTGTCGAGATTGGGACTTGTCTAGGTTCGGACTTGTCGATGTTGAGACTGTTTCCCTAATTTTCTATTCGGTTTTTTTTCTGGCGTGCGCAGCGGTTAGTTTAGTATGAGTTTAAAACTGCATTTCTGAATTAAGGTATGGACTACTCATGTAGTGCTGAAATTTTTATGTAGTGCATCTGATTTTGCTTGTCATACAATTTACCGCTTTTGGAAAATATTTCATGCTCATAGAACGTTGTACTAATGCAATGATGTTTTGGTATCTAGCCTATTTTTATAAGGTTTTTTACTATAGATAATGAAACAATGTGTGTACTGTGTTGGATCCTGCGACCAACACGCGGAGGCGACTAGGTCGACTTACACCACCGGTCAACATCAACCACCTTGCACAAGGGATAGCTCCCAGAGTGGGTTTTGTACCAGGTCGACAAGGTCGACCGGGGGTCGACGGGGTCGACGATGCTTCTATGAATTTATCACCACAGCACAGCCCATAGACTAGGTCTTTGGAGTTAGCTATATGCTTGGTGTGGTTCTGCTATCGCTCAAGGTAACAGAAGAAGTATGGTTCCAAATGCAATGCATATATTTGAACAACTAATAAGAGCCGAGGCCCTGCCTTAAATACATTAGATTATGTAAATGAAGTACAAGGACCAGCCTTCTTTAGGGGCGTGGTTACAAAGAGAGCAAAAAGGGAATATAACTCCCATTAAAATTTATACAGAAGGATGGCAACCTAACGTTCCATCACAGTACTCATTTGCTTATGAGTGATGCTCGAGTTTTTGATGGATGTGTTTTCTACTGAGCCCATACGTGTGAGAATTGTCCAGGGAATCGAGTCTGTCTATATATGTCCTCCGGTCCTCCTACTATATATTGTGTTGGTTCCCGTGACCAACACGTAGAGGCGACTAGGTCGGCTTACTCTACCGGTCAAACATTAACCATTTCACAGGAGGTTGTGTACTGGTTCCTCGTGACCAACACGTAGAGGCGACTAGGTCGGCTTACTCTACCGGTCAACATTAACCACTTCACACAAGGGATTGCACAAAAGGGTTTGCACTAGGTCGACAGTGTTCTTAAGAGTCTTTTCTAACGGCACAGTCCATAGACCAAGTCTTTGGAGATAGCTATATGCCGTGGTGATTCTTATGTTGCTAAGATAGCAGAAGGAGTGTGATTCAATCGCAATGACTGTATTGAATAAACAAAAAGGGCCGAGACCCTATGTTATATACACGAAGTTATGCAAATTAGGTATAATAAGCCAGCCTCCCTCAGGGCGTGGCTAACAATTATAAAAGAAAGAGAGCATAACTCTTAGAAAAGTACCATAACCATTCAAGAGAGGTGGCAGTTACGTTTTCCACCACACACGCCGCCCCTATAGACGGCAAACGGCTATAAATAAAAGATAAACAAGCCGGATTATTACTGTGATACAAGACAACAAGGTGAGTAATTAATAAGTTTATATGAATAGTCAATGTTTTAGCAGCATCCTTGGTGTAATCCTTTTACTTAGTTAGCATCTGGTTGGCCAATTCTTCCAAGTGGCGGGCCGTTCTTCTGAGGTTGGAGGCCTCCTCTCGGAGGGCGTTTATAGCGGTACGGGGTCGGACATCCCCCAGTCGACTCTGGATGGTTCCCACTGTAGTTAATGATTTCCTGGGGGCAGGTATAGGTTTTCCCTTCTTGGGTGGACTCCGCTTTCTATCTACTCGCTTTTCCTTTGGGGGAGAGGGAGGAGGTGTCTGAGGTCCTCTCCTCACAGGGGGTTTTACTCTGACAGGACCATGGGGCACAGGCCTCTCGAAGGCCGGTGGATTATTCAGCTCGACCCCTTTTGTCCATGCGGGATAGTTAGTACGGTCGACCTCGTATATTCGGATGCTCCCTCCGCCGTGATTTTTCCCTCCTTCACTGCCCCTCATTCTTGACTGATGTTTAGCTATGGTGTCTCTCGAGGTAGAATTCCTTACACATTTACAGAAAAACCTCGTGAAGTGCTGCGTAATGTGTATTCGACGCCTTCGACGCTTGCACGAGTCTGTCATGCATGATTTGTACATACTCATGTGTGCTGGTAAATGAATCCACCAATCTTCCATAGTGCAATTGATCGGGGAGGCGTAGCTCTCGCCCAAGCATTAGGAAATTCGGAGTTTCCCTGGTGGCTGAGTGGGGCAACCCTCGAAACGTACGCATGAGCTGTGGTAACAGGAGGTCCCAATCTTCTTGCTCTCGGCCGAGCAGCAATGCTCGCAATGAGTCCCCTAGCACCCGGTTGTTCCTCTCGACAACTCCATTTCCTTCTGGGTGGTATGGGGTTGTCCTCGTTTTGTCTACCCCCCAGAGCCCGCACAGTTCCTGAAACAAGGTAGACTCGAACTGAGCTCCCTGATCCGTGTGTATTATTTCTGGCAATCCAAAATAACAAAACACACGCTCATCTAAAGTATTGGCGACTGTGGGGGCGGTAGCATCGAGAATGGCGAGGGCGTCTGACCATCGGGTGAAATAGTCCGTCAACACCAAGGCCCAGCTATTTCCTCGCGCTGTCTGTGGAAGGGGGCCCACCAGGTCCACTGCCAGCCGCTGCCAGGGCCTCTCAGCATACAACCGTTAGCGGTTACCAGAGTGTCGAGAGGCGCCGGGTTTAGCTCGCTGGCAGATTTTGCAGGACAACACAGCCCGCCTTACATCGCCGGCCATTCCCGGCCAATACCAGTCCATCTGCACCCTCTTCAGGGTTCGTTCCACTCCACTGTAGGCTTGTTCATGGGTCCTCCATAAAATCTCTTGGCGTAGGCTCTGGGGGCACACAATTACAACATTTTCCCGTCCATTCTGTACTAGGTGGAGAGTCAGGACCCCAGACTCGTCGATCTGTAGCTGATGGTACATTTGAGCAAGTCTACGTAGCTCGGGGCTCCCTAGGCGTATCACCGCTTCCTCGACTTTTCGTCGCTCTCTTATAGCTTGATAGATCTGTCCCAGATCGGTTCCAGACCTCTGCTGGAGAGCCCGGATCTTGTCCAGGGACGTCTGGATGGCGGCCAGAGATGACTGTTCCACAGGCAGGGGTCCCGCTTCCTCCGTGCTTAGTGATGGCCGCACTGTAATTTGGCCATCCTCCACGGAAAGACCAGGCTCCATTGCTGCCAGAGGACCATCGGGTCCAGTCCTTGCCCTAGAGGGTTGGAGAGGATTTTCCGACACCCGAGGGATCTCTACACCGCATGGCGGCCGTACTGAGACTTGGCCGGCTGGTGTAGGGTTCTGGAGACCGGGTCCTGGTGGGTGACTGCTGTGATTTAGTTGGGGCCAATCATCCTCGATTAATTCAAGGGGTCCGGACGTAGGGGGAGTGGTGCGAACCTCATCGGGAGTCCCTGTACCTCGTGGCAGCTGTACTGAAACTTGGCCGGCGGGCACAGGGCTCCGTGGCCTTGGTTCCCATCCACTCCTTCCAGACGACCGTAGGCCCGGCTCCTCTTTCCCTACAGCAGACAATCGTGAGGGTGAGGTGACTGGCTGAGGAAGATTCAGCGAGTCGTAGACCTCAGACCTTGTGGGCCCACCATCGAGCTTTTCTATCGTGGCACACTGGCGACAGTCTGTGCATTGCTGCCGGCTCAGTCCATCCGCATTGCCATGTCGAGCCCCCTTCCGATGGATAATCTTGTACTTGTACTCGGCCAGGCCCTCTAACCACCGGGCTATCTGGCAGGACGGTTCCTTGCGCCGGTGCAACCATACCAGGGAGGCATGGTCCGTGCGGATCGTAAACTCCCTTCCATACAAATAAGGCCGGAAGTGTTTTACCGCAAGGACCACTGCTAAGAGCTTCTTCCTGGTCACACAATAGTTCCGCTCAGCTGGGGAGAGTGTCTTGCTTTGATAGGCGATGGGTCGCTCCTTTCCCTGTTGGATCTGTGATAGTACCGCCCCCGTTCCCACGTTACTCGCATCCGTGTCGAGTATGTACGGCAGGGTAGGGTCTGGGTATGCCAACACGGGAGCGTGCGTCAGTGACCACTTCAACTTCTCAAAGGCTTCTCGTTCCATGTCTCCCCAGCTCCAGTTGGTCCCTTCTCCGGTCAACAGGGTCAAGGGTTCAGCAACAGATGCGTAGTCGGGGACATACCGATGGTAGTACCCGGTAGTCCCAAGGTATGCCCTCAACTGGGTGACATCCTGTGGCTCTGCCCACTCGCCAATAGCCTTAATTTTCTCTGGATCCGTGGCAACCCCTGCCTCAGTGACTATGTGTCCCAAATATTTGACTTGGGTCTGTAGCAGGCTGCACTTAGAGGGCTTTAGCTTAAGTTCAGCCTCTCGGAGCCTCTCCAAAACTTCGCCGAGTCGTGAAAGGTGACTAGGGAGGTCAGCAGACATAACAATAATGTCATCCAGGTACAAAAGTAGGGTCTTCCAATGAAGTCCATGGAGTACCCGCTCCATCAGGCGTTGGAAGGTGGCTGGGGCGGAGGTCAGCCCAAAGGGTAGCACTTTCCATCGCCACAGCCCGCTACGAGTGGCAAAGGCAGATTTTTCTTGTGCCCCGGCTGACAGTGGTACTTGCCAATAGCCACTCATCATATCGAGAGTGCTGAAGAATTTGCTGCCTGACAGGGCATCTAGGCTGTTGTCGATCCGGAGTAGGGGGTAGGCATCCTGCCTAGTGATTGCATTCAATTTCCGGTAGTCGACGCACAACCGCCAGGCCCCATCTTTCTCACTAGCACTACCGGCGAACTCCAAGCCCCATGGGCAGGCTCAATCATTCCTTGCTTGGCTAAGGCCACCACTTGGCGTTCTGTTTCGGCCTCTTTTTCAGGGCCCACTCTGTACGGTGGCTGGCGAATAGGCTGGGCATCCGTGGAGACTGGAATCTCATGTCGCACTAGGGGGGTGCATCCCATGTCCTCGCTCCCACGGCTAAAAACATCCACAAACCGACAGAGGAGTTCTTCCACTTTCTGACGTTCCATCTGGCCTGAACAGTGCGTCACAGCCTGTTGGTACAAGTCCTGTAAGTGGGTAGGTACCCTGGGGCCGTCTGTGACTTTTGGTGGATGGGGACTCCCTACGGGGTCAGTGTCCGTCCAGGGAGTCCCGATATCGTCCTGTTTTACCCCGGTGTAATGGCCTAGGATAGATCCAGCTGTCACATCCACAGGGTGATCAGTAGGGTTCATACAGCGTACTGCCACCCTTCCCCGCTCATCCGGCTGGAGCAGGCTGGCTGCCACCATGTATTTCTGGTTGGCACCTTCTATGAGTCCTACGGGTTGGTAGGATGTGGTGGTCAACCGTCCTCCCACCAAGTTCTCTGATTGTGGGGGAAGTGTTGTAGTTCTTAGTATCTGCACTTTGCTCACCAAGGGTCGACCCTCTCGGTCAGTGCATACTAGGCGTTGGCCATTCACCACCAGGGTTGGCTGCTGAAAGTCCATCTCGCAGTGATGGTCTACAAGGAAGGGCATGCCCAAAATAGCATCCTCTTTCAGTGCACATACCACCAAGGATGTGGTGTACCCTCCGGACTCGCAGGGGGAGCGTGATTAATCCATGGAAGCGGAGTCTTGTTCCATCGGCCATCCGTCCATAATCTTCCCTTGTTTCCAGCCTTGCTCTAACTTCCTTGGGGAGGCGGTCAAATACATGATGGCTCAAGAGGTTTGACGTGCACCCGGTATCTATTAAGAACTGGACTGGCTGTCCACTTATACGGCCAGGCAGAAAATAGCTGCTGTTATGGGGCTTCCAGAGGTTGTCTACCTCGATCTCATCCGTCACTTTTGGCTTGACTAGTGTTCTCCGGTTGTGCCTTCGTCTTTTTGGCCAGGTATACAACTTCTCATTTACCTCTGGTTCTGGGGCTGTCATTGGGTCAGTTAATGTCTCAAAGGCATTCTGCAAGGGGACTGGAGTCGACCAGGGGTGGCCTGGGTCATCCGGTCCGTCGTGGCCGTCGCCAAACATCTTGCTTGAACGTCTGTGATCCACAGTCAGTACCTTCCCCTACTGCTGTGGATGATGGCCGTTTCCCGGCATCTGCTGCCGAGGGTTGGCTCGTCTAGAAGGAAGAGGCTGGGTGCATTGGCGGCGAGTATGTCCACTTTGTCCGTACCCCCAGCAACTGAGTTCCCTCGCTAGAGGCGTGTGGTTGGCTCGTCTACCTTCTACCTTAGAGGTGCCTTGCAGCCCTTCTGCCAGCCCTTATATGGCGGCTAGGACATCGTTTAATGTGACGGATGGAGGTTCAGGAGTCACTGGAGCGGCTGTGTGATCGAGTTTTGGTTCCTCCTCCAGGGTCATGATCAGAGGTCGAGGGTTAAACCATTGGAAAGTAGGCTGAATTTGAAGGAATTCATTTCCCGCCTGGACAGCCTCTTCCAATGTCTGTGCCTTAACGGCTAATAGATGCCTCTGCAAATAGGTGTTTCCCAATGTCATAGAAAATGCATCCATAGCCATGGTAGCCTGGTAATTCTCCGGTAGTTCTCCATAGGCAATCTTCACCAACCGCTGGATTTCGGTGGCATGGTCTTGTAAACTGACCTTGCCATCACGTTTAGCATTGAGTCGAGCCTTCGCCTCCCTAGGGGACAGCCCATATTTGGTCCTTAGTGACAAGAATATGGCTTCAGGGGAGTCTCCTTGGCTACATGTTTTCGCTCCATCCTTCAGTACTTCACGAAGGTGTAAGAGTGTAGCCTTTTGATTCCATTCGTTAGCATCAGCAACTTCTTGGAATTAGGTAATGGAAAGTTCGACATCTTCTCCTCCATCGAACTTAGGGGGCTTAAAATTCCCTTCTCGACGAGGTATTTGTAGTGCCTGTGTAATGGCCTCGGTCAGTCGACTCATTTGGTCAACTTGCTGCAGTTCAGCTCCTGCCAGCTCTCTGGTAGCTGTTCGCCGACTGCCAGTTACGTTACGCCAGGAAAGTTACGTTTTCCACCACAATATGCAAGAACGTCTGTTTATGACAACAGCTTTTTACCAAAGACTGTTCGTGAATTTAAAAACTATACATCACATCAACAATAAACAATTATTTGCTAATATGGCAATAAATTACAATATTATCTAGTGTTAACAACTGCTCAACATATGAGGCGTGCCGCTTGCCGCAACCGGCTCTAGTACGTTCTATGAAGAAGATGTAAGATGTCGGTTAGCAATTTTATCGTTTGATATGGTTACGAAAAGGCTGACCTAGCTTGTCTCCAACTGGTCATGGATCTCTAAATAAATAAACATTGGAAAGTTGAGAAATTGTTCTACAAGTTGGTTGTTATTGCTCGCAATTAACCCATGAAAATCCTTTAGGCTGCACTGCAAAGAATTGGAGCTTACAATTTTTATTTTTTTATTTTAAATGTGAATGCATATATGCATTCGAAAGTTGCATATAAAAATGCATATATGCATTCTTATATGCATAAGAAATATATTTCTTATTTTATTCCAATGATTATTTATAAGTCTTTAAAACATGACACGATTTATTTAAATTCTCACCAAAAAATTAACAATTCAATTCTCGCTTCGTTTGCATCATATGTCTTGTGGCTCTTGCAAGAATTGATTCGATTCTCAATTAAGTGCAAAATCATCACAGTTCAATTCTTTAGCTATCTTAACTTCAATGACTCTCTTCAATTCAATTCTCCCAAATAAACAAAATCAAATTTCTATCAATTCTTACAAAAATTCACTTGCAATATATCACAATAATATTGAACCACAATTTCTAATTTAGCTACACGATTTAGCGCAGGCTATTGCCTGCTTGTATAGCAAATAGTAACTATTTCATCAGGGAGTTCATTGCTTTTTGAGTGGAATTAAATCCTGCCTCTCATTTTGTGCTGGCATACACTTGGTATTTTTGCGGCTAAAGCAGAGTTTTGTCATACAACTTCAATTTAAAGATCTTAGAATCAGCACAATAGTTCTGCACAAGAGTCAATGCATGTGTAAAAAGGAATATTTAATGTTTTTGTAGTTTAGTGAAACAGCAAAAGAAAATTGCTATCATTTTTGCAGTTTGACTAAAACGAAGACACCATTATTTATTGTAAAAATGTAGTAGCAAAAAATATCATTGGTCCAGTGTTAAAGGTTGCCTTGCAACAAAATTTTCTTCTGGTTTTTCAATACCTTCCGCAATGTCTTCTGACCCCGACTCCTTTTCTGCACTGCTGAACTAATCGGTATAGTGGTCAAACAATTTTTTTAGCTGAGCTAAACTATAATACGTCATTTTTAATGCAAAATCTTTGCGTAAATAAAGTGAATCCTCTTACCACGTGACCAGCTTGTTCATGTGTGCAAAGCATAAATTTTATCCTTAAAATATTAATACAAATTTTGTCATACAAATCAAAACTTAGTTGCTTTAATGCACATTTACAAAAAAGTCATTGGATTTAAAAAATATCGATTGAATACTGAATCTAGAGGGGCTTAGACGTGGAATTAGTACGATTGGACAAGTCCCTTACTATGATGTAGATGGTTTATAAAGAAAAAGGTTAAACAGTTTCTGCGGTAAATGTTATATATATTTATATATAGCCATGTCTTGTCAATTAGTTAGTTTTAACAATTAGTTAAATAATTTGTATTTATATATACATGTAGCTATATATTTTTAATTAGTTAACTGGTAGTAGAACGCTGAGAGATTGTCGACGATGTAGCACATTAGCTTACCAATTGTTAAATGCACAGTTGGAGAATTGCTAGCACATATGAAAACGATGCCATGGAGCCGTATGGTGTTCTATGAACATTTGCTAGACAAATAAAATACTTCATATAGTATACTAAGCACACTCTGAGTGTATTTCTATACAATCATAAACTATAGTGTGCTATACTAGGACATTCTTGATGTTTATGTTAGCTATGATGTTTCCTCACAGTATAACCTTATACTATACCCTTGTACAGTACACTGTATATATGTGATATACAAAATCATGTCTTCCCAGACTCTACCGGGTCACCAATGTAGAGCAGTCAAATTTTGCAATTGTGTTTACTACTAAAATGATGAATAGCTCTATCCTAAGATTTACTAGATAATCTGCTCATTAACTATTATGGCTTTATCCTAAGCATTACAACTCACACAATGATATGTTTGTAGCAAAAGTAAAATATTGTTACAAATTAGAGTGGTCTTTTGGTGTTTTCTGTTAAACTTTGTTTCATCACCAAACAAAGAAAAACAGCAGTCATCAATGATTTGGTACCTATAAAAGAAATCAGGCAGAGCTGCCTTTAAAAGAAGTTGATGATTCAAATATAATTGTTTAGCTTTTCAAGAGCTATTAAAGAAGCAATCATTACTAGTATTTATAACTAGCCTTCAAGGAATAAACTAACTACAAATCATTGATATTTGTAGTCAAGTACTGCTGTGGGGTAATTGAACAATGCTACTCTAGATTGCCTTTCAGTTTGGTGCTAGTTTCTAGTCAGTTGTAAAAATGACATTATCTGTTTTACTTTTTAGGATCTCCATCAGGCTGTTCATTTAAATGTAGAGTTATCTCATCCTACCCTTCAGGTTTAATAACATTAAAAAGGAGGAGACTAGCAGCGCATAAGTAGAATCCATCAAGTAGCTATCATACTTAGACTCATATCCAAGCAGCACAAAATAGTCTGGTATTCGAGTAAGACAAACTGACAGAGAGAATTATGACATTTTTGATGTGTGCAGAGGAAACAGAATTTCTTTAGTTTAACAAGAGTTGTCTGTCTGTTCAAAGTTGGAAGTTGAAAAAAAGATTGCATCGCTCGGGTCAAACTCACTACGCTCTGCCTAGCACGCTATCACCTGCGCTAAGCGTGCAACATAATGGATTTTGAAATAGTTGTGCACAGACTTATTCTCTGTGCTTTACTGGCATACTTAGCAATATCTCATGACACCACTACCAATATACAATGACAATGCATAATGCCATTTGAGTCACACAAAAATTTGGATAGGAATATTTAGGAGTTTTCTGTTGAAAATGATTGTCAAATTTATTTATTCCAGAAGCTGCTGAGTAATGTAATCTCAGTACCCTTTTTTTGGGAAACAAGTTGCCATAACAACGGGATGCTGCAATTGAATTTGACTCCATACTTTACTTGTGATAAGGATGATATTTGATTGGTACACTAGTACATCGAGTGTCATTAATACTCCGGGCGTCACTAGTACACTGGTTGACATTAATACACTGGGTTTCACTATTACACTGGATGTCACTAGTGCACTGAGTGTCACTTGTACACTGGGTGTCACTAGTACACTGGATGTCACTAGTACACTGGGTGTAACTAGTACACTGGGTGTCACTTGTACACTGGGTGTCAATGGTACACTGGGTGTCACTAGTACATTGGGTGTCACTGGTGAACTGAGTGTTACTAGTACACTGGGTGCCAATAGTACACTCGGTGTTACTAATAAACTGGGTGTCACTAGTAAAATTGGTGTCACTAGTACACTGGTTGTCACTAATACATTCGGTGTCACTAGTACACTGGGTGTCACTAGTACATTCGGTGTCACTAGTACACTGGGTGTTACTAGTACATTCGGTGTCACTAGTACACTGGGTGTCACTAGTACATTCGGTGTCACTAGTACACTGGGTGTTACTAGTACATTCGGTGTCACTAGTACACTGGGTGTTACTAATACACTGGGTGCCAATAGTACACTCGGTGTTACTAATAAACTGGGTGTCACTAGTAAAATTGGTGTCACTAGTACACTGGGTGTCACTAGTACATTCGGTGTCACTAGTACACTGGGTGTTACTAATTCACTGGGTAGAGTTGTAAAATAGTTGCTAATCATATTGTATCTAATAATTATTACACTGGGTTGAATGGCTGCTGGTTTTCTTATTCATGTACCTAGCACATACAGCTGGGCTTCAGCATGTCACCTTTGTTGCTTGTTGCTTCTACCTCAACCGTCTGACTTCTGCTTGTTTTTATTAAAGGCGTGGAATCGTATTCTGCATGACAGAAGATGATTGCGAAGTGGGTGATGAGTTTCCTGATCTACATGTACATGTAGATCACCGGGTTAGTTGATTGTAATGTTAGTTGTTTTCTGTTCAACTTATGGGATGAGTATTCCCATTGAACATCACCACCATGAGTTGTTTGCTCTCTGTTGGGTGCTAATCTTGATGTCTGTTGCAACAGTTTTATTTTTCACTAAGGTTAAGTGTACAACAGTTTATAAACAGTCTTTAAGAAATGATGAACGAATCTTAGATAATTAAGAGCAATAACATTCCATAGATTGTCTAAAGTGCTTTCATATTTTTCTAGTTGTCGTTAGATGTCTCTCATGTCCCAGAACCCATGGAAAAGCTTATTTTCGCTAAACTAGATCTGGCAGAGCAGCACCTTCCATAGCCAGTCTCCCTACCAAAGACCCACTGATGCAGCAGTCAGAGTAAGGAAGTCAAATGTAACTGACACACTAGACAGGAACACTCAACTGGTCACTGTGTAAATTATGTATAATATAGGTATTTATTGTGCTGTGTTTAGTTCGTACTATAGTCTTCATGATGTTCGCTTGTTAACATTTTGTAATAGTTGTTATTGCTACTTGTTCTGCCTGTACTATAGCAATTTTTTATGTTTAACTGGTTCATCCCCATGATATACTGCTATGATATAATATGAGTACTGTGTTGTACAACTATATGATATACCGAGAACACTATGTTATACAATCATAAGATATGCTATGATATAATTTGAGTACTGTGCTGTACAACTATATGATATACTAAGAACACTGTGTTATACATACAATCATAAGATATGCTATGATATAATTTGAGTACTGTGCTGTACAACCATATGATATACTAAGAACACTGTGTTATACATTCATAATATATGCTATCATATAATATGAGGACAGTGCTGTACAACTACATGATATACCGAGAACACTATGTTATACAACCATAAGATATGCTATGATATAATTTGAGTACTGTGCTGTACGACCATATGATATACTAAGATCACTGTATTATACAATCATAAGATATGCTATGATATAATTTGAGTATTGTGCTGTACAACCATATGATATACTAAGAACACTATGTTACACAATCATAAGATATGCTATGATATAATTTGAGTACTGTGCTGTACAACCATATGATATACTAAGAACATTGTGTTATACATTCATAAGATATGCTATGATATACTTTGAGCAGTCTGCTGTGGATGGCATTATTGGACTACACTTACAGGCAACTGATTGGTTTTATAGTATACCACTCTCCATGATGGACATACGTCACCACAGCAATAAATTACTAATCATAGAATTACTGTGATAATAAAGAGAAGCATTGACTCGAGTCTTTTTGCATATTGAAAACATGCAGAGTAGAGTCTGTTTGTTCATGGTGGCGGTAAAGAATTGATTTGATTCAGTTCTTACCGGCAGTATGCGCCGAGTCATTTCAATTCTACAGTAAAAAACATACCAGAGAATCAATTCAATCCGATTCAGTTATAGATTGGCTGGTAGGCTTGCTTAATAAAGCTAGGTAACTATTAACTAGGTAACTATTAACTAGGTAACTATTAACTAGGTAACTATTAACTAGGTAACTATGAGTATTCGTCAGCTTTTTAGCGAGAATATTCCACCACTTGTAGGTAACTAATAAATCAAATCTTTCTAGCTGTACTGACGAGAATAGAGTTTGTATGGCTGCAGTATTAGAGTCCTGCGCTGTCAGTACAACTATGCTGTTTTCTTTTCATTTATTCAAAGGTATTGATGTGTGAACAAGCGACAATGGTAATGCATCTGATTTTCATATAGACGTGCTTGCCTTGAATAGTCTCTATTATTTACAATTTGATTTGTAAGCTTATCGATTTCACTCATTTCTATTCATGACAATGCTCTTGTTCCGATCGCATTGTGAATTTGGTCTCTTTTCATCTTTACAAGTTTTTGTAAGAAGTTTACACAAGCAAAATCGAGTTAAATAGGTGTCGTTGTAATTAAAATGTAAACAAACCTAAAACCAAACCGTTGCGTTATTACAAAAGGCGATGCCTGTCACTGTGGTCTTGAGATTTGTTCCGATTTTGTACGCTGTACTGATTTTGTAGTGCGGCTCAGCACAGCGATTGGGTATGGTTAAGAGTTATGTTGGGTGCTTTTTCTAGGCTTTGCATAATACATATATGATTAGTAACTAGTCGATCAGTTCATCTAGTGCTTCTGCGCTCAATCACCTTATCTCGGCGTTGATGCCCCAATAATTCGATGATTGTCGATGATATTGTTATGTTCACTTTATCACAAACCCATCCGTGTTTGCATTAGTAAATTCTCTCTCACGTAGTCTTCTCATTTTCTTTGTTATTTTTTCGCGGAGAATCTTTGTTGTCTTTTTGGTCATCAAATCAAATACTAGTCTTGCAGCAACTATCATAAACGGAAATAAATTACTCTCTCTGCGAGTTACTATTGTTGAAATGGTTCACATTGTACAGGCTGTTGTCGATGCTCAGCGGAATATCGAAAAAAGTTTGACAGCTGCAAACTTTCCCGATGTATCCGCGTTGCTTCGTCGATGCTATCGGTCCTTTGTGCACATCGTCGATGATGAAAGCTAAAAGGACAAAGACGACATTTGGTGATGTAGTGTGAACCAGCCTTAAACGAAAGGAAACAATCACTTCTCTAGATTGAGCCAATGGAAAACATGCTTACAGTCCTCGCCGAGCTTAATATCACATTGCAGAAACTTCGTTTTTATCACACTTTTCTTCTTCTTCATCGACTTCTGGTAATTATCTATTGAATAATAGTCCCACTGATGGTGATTATTTTCAGCAGTTACGACACAGTCATACCTCAACCTACGAGTACCCTATCATATAAGAATATCAAAGTTTCTACACTGAGATTCGAGAAAACTTTGAGATACGAGCTTATGAGCTGGTTCTCTATGTGACCATGTATTTGAGGGGCTGATTTCAAAAACAACTTTGTCTTTTTCGTCGAATCAGTTTTGAAAAATTTTTTAATGTTCGGCCGAAAGCTATAGTGGAAGCGAGACAAAAAGCGCCAAGTTGGAAAAGGATAATAAAAAATTACAACTAAGACAAAAGTAGAAGAGGGTTTAGTAAAGGATTAAAACTTAGCTTTAACTGCTCGTTTGGTAAGCTAAATTCATTCGAGTTAAATTTGAAGTTTATACGTGTTATGTTACTAAGCCTGACAAAAATCTAGTCTACTGAACACATTGCTGTCAAGTCTTTCACTCCTCCATTAACCAATAAACCTGCCTGGAAGTTAAGAACTCCATACAATACTGCACTTAATATTGCTACATTTTATTGCAGATCATAACCGCAAAATAGGTATTCGTTGTTTTGGGAGTGTAGGTAGTCCATTCCAGCAGTTAAAATACGTACTTCCATCATAATATTTTGTTTTTTAGATGTTTTTTATAGTATTAGAACAAATTATTTTATTTCTACTTATTTTATATAGGAACTATTGCTTTGAGATGTGAGAAGAATTGACCTATTAGCTCAGTACCAGCACGCATTATGCTCGTATGTCGAGGTATGACTGTAACGCCATAAGCTATAGTAATAGTGACTCATCTGACTCAAAACATGCTCTATTTGTTACCTGCTGTAGTAGTGACAAGGCTAAAAAGCATGCTGCATGCTTAGCATCGTTCAAGGTGCAGTTGTTGGAATTAAGTTAGCATTATATCATTTCCTTTGACTGCAATCAGGGTTATGTGCGTATAAGTCGACCTTTCAGATTGGTAACATTTTTGGCTGTCTAGAAGTGGCTTATATGCAAAAATCTATGGCAATACTGAAATCTGGTGTTACTAAGAACCCTGTAATCAACATAAAGACAGATGTGTTTTGGAGGCCTTAAAAATGGCTCGATTGAAACCAATTCTCATCAAAAAGTTAGCAATTCAATTCCGAATTCTTTTGCATTATAGATCAGCTAAGAATCAGTTCATTTCAATTCAATAAGCAAAACATTACAATTCAATTCTCAACTCTGTAGCTATTCTAACTTCTAATGAATCAATTCAGTTCAGTTTTTTAGACAAAATAGCTTCTCTGTCAGTTCCCCACCCGTCCACCAGCCAGCTTGTTTAGCCTTTGCTCTGAATAGAAGTTGCTCACACACTCAATTGTTGTTTAGTAACTCATATGCAAAACAAGCTTAGAAACAGAAGACACATTGATTGTTGCAGTTTTATTTTATCATGTATCATAGGACAGTTTTTAATGCGCTCAGTGGTTACATTTACAAAAGATAATTTCTGTTGAAATTGTCTGGGGCATCCTTGATCTACGGGGCGCATGTTGATGCCTCTATGACTAAATACAGGCTCCACCGGGGCACTGGTCGCAAGTGGAGTGCATAGAATGTCCTTAATTTGAGCCAACGTTGGCATCTGCCTCTTGTGTTATTCCAACACTCTATACAAGGTCCTGTGGAAAGGTTCTCAGTGATGACAGTCAAATTGCTTTTCACAGTTTGTCCAGAGTGCGTATTGAACAGCACCAGAGCATGACATTTCTCATATATACATGTAGAAACTAGCTACCAGATTTGAATTATCACCAACACTCTAGTAATATCACATCAGATTAGTCAACACATCACTACACATAGCTTACAGCTGCAGCAGCAAAATCAACGATCGCTAAAACAATAATTTTCGCCAGCTGACACAACCAAACAACCAAACTAGATTAATAGAGGAGAAATTGCCTTTTTTGAATGCTTCCTCGCATACTTTTCAGTTCAGATGTAAAATTTTGCTGCCATTTATGCTGTTTTAAACAGCATTTGACACCAACTATCACTGAATGAGATTCCATCTTTGTCGTGCAATGCATTGAAAAATTATTAATCCTTTGAACCCTGGCCGTTTTTTGGCAATAAGTGTCGGTAACCCTAGGCAATCTGTCCAACGGTCCGAAATTTTTAAACTTTCATTAAATATATCTAAACGAGCTCATAACACAATGACATTTGGTAAAACAGCAGTAAAAAAGTCGGGCAACCCACAGCAAATGTCATCAAACAGAAAAAAATGGTACTTCACCATTATGCGGGCTAAAACTATAAAAGTTGGTACGATTTTACAAAACTCGTAAAAACATTTACGGTAGCTGCATATCCATTATGCACTTGTTTATCATCATTTCATGGCTCAAAATATACTGGGAAATTATAATTAGTATCATAAAATTCTTTATTTGCGTCACAATCATTTATGACCTACCAACAAATGAGTCGTGTCGATAGATGTGTTTGTATGGCTGCTGTATAAGTGTCCTGCGCTGCCAGTAAGTATATGCTGTTCTTGTTATTTATTTAAAGTTATTGATGTGTGAACAAGAAACAATGCTACCGCACTTCACTTTCCTAAGGACTTGCTTTCCTTGAATAGTCTTTAAGATTTACAAACAGTTGTGAAAGCTTATCGATTTTGCTCAATTCCACTCAAGAAAAGGATTGCGTTCTGTTCACAATGTGAAATTTGCCTCTTTTCAGTTTTAAAAGTTTTTATAAGAAGTTTACATAAGCTCACTCAAGTTAGAGAGGTGTTGCTGGGTTTGAAATGTAAACAGACTTAAAAGCATACCATCACATTATTTCAAAAGGCGATGCTGGTCTCCATGGCTTTGAGATTTGCAAACAAAAGCTTGTCTCAATTTCTCTTCAGAACATTCCGATAGGTAAACAACCTTCATGTATAATAATTGCTCTTGGTTAATATAGAGTTGTTCTCTCTTGTTCTTGCAATGTACATTGTACTGGTGAGTTCCCTTGTAGAAGATAGTGAAGAGCTGCCTTAAAGATAATTAGAGTTGGTTTTGAGGCAGCTCCAAGGAAGGAATCATTTATATTTAATTACATTAAGAGTTATTATGTAGAGTATAATATATCAGTCTTATTTAGTTTTATTGTTTCTATATTTATCTATCTCATTCATTTATTCTTATTATAGTTGACTCTACATGCATTTAGTAGAAATGTACTCAGCGCATCAGCAAAAGTGAAATCCAGTCATAAATCTATAATGAGTGCTTCAACATATAAGAAAATGGAGATACGAGTGAAATTTTGGGTAAATTTCTGCCTTGATATATGAGAAACCTTTGAGGTACAAGCATATGAGATGGTTCTCAATGACCATTTTTTGACCAAGTATGTGAAAGGTTGTTTTCGAGCACCTCATCGATCGGTCTTTCCCGTCGAATCAGTTTAAAAACAGTTTTTAAAAAAGGTCGACTAAAAGTTATAGTGTACAAGGCTAAGAGTGCCAAGCTGAAAACAGATGATAAAATATTAAAATTTAGCTTCAAGTGTGTGTTTAGTAAACTAAATTCATTTGAGTTCAATTTAAAGTTTTTATTACGTAGCATCACAAAAGTTTAGTCTGCTCAACTCGTTGCTGTCAAGTCTTACACTGTCTTACAGTGTTGCTGTCTTACAGTCTTACACAGTCTTACAGTCCCACACTGTTGTTAGCCACTTTGTCTGTCTCGCAGGTAAAACCTCCATACAGTGCTGTACATAGTAATGTTATATTTTATTGTGGCTGTTAACAACTAAATAGGTATTTGCTACTTTGTGAGCGTAAATACTGAATTAAAGTAATTAGAAACACATTTTCCATTTTACTAGGTGATTTTTTATAAGTCTGGTAACGTATGGTAAGGTAGTATGGTAGTATTTGTATTTAGTATGTGTTTTTTTATAGTGTGGTAACGGATAAATTTGTATTTAGTTATTTTATATGGGAAATATTACATTGAGATATGAAAACATCAACATACAAGCTTAGTCCCAGAACTCATTAAGTTCATAGGTTGAGGTGTGACTGTATATTACAAGACTCAGGTATCGATGAGGCTATCTGCTGCTAGTATAACATTTGCTTTAACTTAGTGAGAAGTTGGTTTTCGGGTAGAGATTATTGAATAAGTTTTTAAATTTCATGATCCCTCGTTATAGTGGTTCTACTCTTCAATGCTGTAGTAACCTTGAAGAATATCGTAGCAAGTTTATGGACATTGACTTTACCGCTGATGCTTGCTCTCGATCACTGTGTTTCCATGATGGGGTAATCCACAGTTCTGTGTCATCCGAATTATAGACTTTACCACTGATACTTGCTATTGATCACTGTGTTTCCATGATGGGGTAATCCACAGTTCTGTGTCATCCGAATTATAGACTTTACCACTGATACTTGCTATTGATCACTGTGTTTCCATGATGGGGTAATCCACAGGTCTGTGTCATCCGAATTATAGAAATGATATGAACCTGTAAGTCAAGCGAGTTATGTTACAAATTTTTATCAAATATTTCGTACTTGGGAATTATGGAAACAACACTTGCGCTCCGCTGACACACTCTCAATGGCACACTCTTGAGCCAATCAAATCAATTGGAATTTGTGACATTTGTCACTACTATGTACTCAATTCAGTTTTACCAAAAGTAATGATTATTATTGACTGTATGTATGATGAGGTCTGTAATATTTAATAAACGAGTGAAGTCAGTAAAACAGTTGAGGTTGTTCTCTCTTAAAATGTCACTTATGCATGTATTCTATTACAGAAGTCGTATATTATGGCCAAGTATCTGCTAGCATGCTATTTGTATGCTTTGGCTGTTTCACCCAATGGAGGCTTTCTGCGCCCAAAGCGTCACTTGTGTGGGGCCGCGTCTAAAGACTCCGTCACCATTGTAATGACCTAGTTTCATTGTTTATTTAAATGCCTACTCTCGTGTGATTGGCTAGCTATGACTGGCATTATTGATTTCATTGATTCTTAATTGTTTGGATTGTAACTAAGGGAAGTCAGACAGTTACAGCCTGTGAAAGCAGCTGCTATAATATCTGGGGAAGAGTTGGCAGATCGATCTTCTCATAGTATAATCTGATAGTATATCTCTGTTCATCACTTGAACTTGTTTGATGAGATACAATAACAATTTAGTAACTCTCTACTATAATTTATTTAACAGAACTCAGAATAACTTAGCAAGTACTGGGCTGTTACTTCAAATCTCCTGTGTGCATAATCGCTGATGAACTCTCGGCTTCATGTATCTGCAGATGACATAGTTTACACAAGCCAGCGGTGATATTTTACCATCAACCAATCAGAGACAGTATCTTGAAGCAAGTACCTTATTTATTCCTTTATTAGACATGGAGTAGTCTTCATTATATTTATTGTTGGTTTCCTTAAGTTTATCATTAAGTATATTCAATGAAATGGTACCCAATATATGATAGTCTTTCCAGATATTTTATATAGATAAATATGTCTCCTTCAGCAGACTTTATATCAACACATTAATAAAAGTCATTAGCATTTCTCTGTCAGTTGCTTCAGAACATCATTTGATAGCTGCAAATGGAACATCCTAACACATCCTAATTTCACTTAATCACTGAAATGTTAGATATCATCATGGCATATGCCAACTTTTTAACTCTTCAAAGTCGGCACTCCCATCGGCTTTTTGACATTGCATTGTTCATTTGCTTGTTGCATGGCAACCACTAGCAGTAGCTAAATAATTTTACTAGCTGTGTTCTCTACAAAATGCAACCTATTTTAAAGTTTAAATCGCTGAATTAAGTAGTTTTTATTTTTTAAATCTGTAATTAATGGCCGGAGTCAAGTATTCGGTTTAACTAAATTATTACTATGAAAGGAGTAACGCAATCAATGTGAATTTTGTTATGTGAAATTTCCAGTCGTTTTTTATTCTGCTCCAACCAATCGAAACCGTTTTAGCAATTTTTTGATCAACGATCTGACTGGCTAGCCCTTACCAAACTATCATTGTTACATGCGCTTTCGGGTTTTGGAAGTTTCTTAGTAAGTAATAGGTCTAAAAACAATTTTTTTCCAAATAACTTAAAAATAGCTCACGTCAAAGCTTTTGTTTTATACAAATTTTCAAAGAACTTCTCTACTCTAAGCTTCAAAGAATACAAAAGAGCGTTCACAACACAACTTTTACAATTCTCCTCATAGCTCCTCGTTGCGCTTGATGGAAACGTGTCCTCTGTAGTGTACAATAATTAAGCTACGATGGTAACAAGGCTTAATCGCTCACTATCATATACAGGGCTAACATAGGAGTTCACTATCATATACAGGGCTAACATAGGAGATCACAAAACATTGTGTAACACTAATTTTGGTTCTTATTGCCAATAATCTCCTACATTTTAGAGGTGATTTAGAAATTATGTCACTAAACTGTTTTTTCCCATTTTTATGGTGTAGAGGAACACGCTAAAGGAGTAAAGCTAGTATTTTATATATCATTAGAAAAGAAATGTTAAGATGCAGTTTTTTAGTTTGAAGAAATACAAATTACTTCTTAACCCTCTGAACCCTGGCCGTATATGTTATAGTTAGTCGTAGTCATTCAGGAGTGATGCCACAAAGCGCGTTGAAGGAGCTGAAAGGCAGCCTCAGTGAAGAAGCTGTGTCTTCAGAACCCTCCGGTAAGATACAGTGTTGTTGTGTGAGAGAATATGGTCAGCACTGAATATGCTGACTGGCATTTTATATTTTACTAAAATATCTCACTGTTCCTTAGTTAAATAATGTTTTATTATAATTTGATGCCAAGTAATTATGGTAGTATTTTTTTGATAGATTGTAAAATATAAATAGATTGTGTGTAAACAACTAAAATTTGCCTGAAATATAATAAATATAAAATTAAATAATAAAATATTATTATATTTTTGAGCTGGCAAGCAATCTTTGTTCAAAGAAAAAACCTTAGAAAATAATTAATGCTAACTCTGTTTAAAGGTGTTGACTGTAACTATCTATCATTTATAGTGTTATTAAAACTAGTGCCAAAAACCAATAGTGGAACCTCGGTTCTTGAACATAATGTGTTCCAAAAAGTTGTTCGAACATCAAGTTGTTCGAGATCCGAAACAATTATTCCCATTAGAATTTATGTATATAAATTTTAATCCATTCCAAGTTGAGAAAACTACTTCGGTAAAGTATTTTTTTAACATTTCACACCATAAACTGTACTGTGTACTACATACTATAAATAAAAGCGTGTAGATATAGATCGTGTTTAATTTTATTAAAAAATTTTCTATCGATGATGGCGAAAAATGAAAATAAAAAGTAAACATTTCATATGTTTTGCTCTTAAAACATTAAAAACATTCTAGGTAAGGATACAATACCAAAAATTGCAGAAATTGATAATGAAACAGCAAGAATGCAACAGATACAAATGCACAATGCACAAATGCAACAGATGTAAGTTACATCAAAAATCTCGTAAAAAATAGAATATAAACAGCAATGGCACGTTTACTTTACATCTTTGAAGAAGACTCCTCCTCCAAAACAATTTAGGGTAACTCGACTGAAGGAGTTGTCTCCCTAGCAAATCTCTTCAGTAGAGGATCGTCATCCCAGATGGTTCCTTCCTTTTTGCAAAAAAAATTTATGAAGCGTAACTTGCTTCTCCCTGTGTTAACCAATGTTTCCATGCGGTTTTCGGAGCTGTTCCAAATGTTTAATGCCAACCCGCATGCTCCAGTTTGGTCGAGAACCGTATTATGTTTGAGATCTGAGACGAACAAATCTCAAAACTTTTGAGATTAATCAACTAATTAATTAACTCCTCATAATATATATAATTCTTTGTAATATGTATTTATTTACTTGTAATATATGTAATTCCCTGTAATATATATAATTCCTTGTAATATATATAATTCCTTGTAATATATATAATTCCTTGTAATATATATAATTCCTCGTAATATATATAATTCCTTGTAATCTATATAAATCCTTGTAATCTATATAATTCCTTGTAATCTATATAATTCCTTGTAATATTTATAATTCCTTGTAATATATGTATTTCCTTGTAGTATATATAATTTCTTGTAATCTATATAATTCCTTGTAATATATTTATTTCCTTGTAATATATATAATTCCTTGTAATATATATAATTCTTTGTAATATATTTATTTCCTTGTAATATATATAATTCCTTGTAATATATATAATTCTTTGTAATATATGTAATTCCTTGTAATCTATATAATTCCTTGTAATATATATAATTCCTTGTAATATATATAATTCCTTGTAATATCCCATAATGCTCTGTTTCAATTCATAATCCAAGTCAAAATTGAAATAATTCAATGCCTTCTGGATTGATCTCCCCTGCAACAAGGCTCCAGATGAGCTACCATATTTTGCTATTATTCTCTATCAAACTTGTGTGTAGTAGAATGGTGTATAAAGTTGATTGGGTAGCATTAGTATCATCTGCTAGTAAAATCAGGGATGTTATGATAGTCAGCTTTGCTCCCGATTTTTCACTCGTGTCTCATGTCGGTAGAGTTGAAGGTGAAATATCTGGTAGAGACATACATGGTCAGTGATAGAGGGTTATTTCAAGCTGGTTTAACCTCCTGAAAGTTATGAAGTTTGTGAAACCTGTAGTGTGTCAGTATTTTGCTAGTAGTCAGTCCGCTGCTTGTTTGATGCTAGCATGATGAAAATTGTATTTCACTTTGTACATTTATCCATGCCAGCTTTGACATGTAAAGGTGCAAACACACTAGGCGATTTTATCACAGACGTCAATGAAGTAGCGCTGAGATATCGATGGAGTGTGCCCAAATACATTTGGGCAATTCACAATCGAGCGATAATGTGGGAACGCTGGCAAACAGCCAATAAAATTCCTTATCACCAGTTTCTTCGGAGTTAATATATTTAAGTAAATATGGCGTCTTCTAGACAATGATGTAAACAATTTCTGTTTTTGTCAAGTCTCTCACTTTCACGAATTGTACACCAAAAAAAGACATGAGAAAAAACTAATCTTATATTTTTACTGATAACATTTTATGTTTTTTATACAATTTACTTGATAGTAGTTTTTAATTTTTAAGATTTGTAGTATAATTAATATTTACTATTCTCAAGGTTTTCAACCTGCGCTACATTTGATTTCCCAATGTTGGTCTTCAACTGGGTATCTTTATAATTAGTGTTTGTTATGTTGTACAGGACTGGGTATATTCTTATTAAATCTATGAAACATTCGGTGTTCATTTTGATGTTTCAATTGTAATAAAATAGCAAAATGTTGTTGCTGTATGCTGGTAAACAACGACACAAAAAAATTGCAGTCAGACCATTGCACTCTGGGGAAATACAATCAACCAAAATGCACTTCTAATGTGATAAGTTCTCATTGGGCAAGTCTAGTGTTATCACTCAGCATCAACTCGCCCAGCTGAATCCAGCGCAGATTGGTACAACACAGCACGATTTCACACTAAGTATCACCTAGTGTGTTTGCACTAGTGCTGGGCACGGGTAATAATACTTATTGAACTCGTGGGTTTATCTTCTCTCAAGTCTCGGGTAATAGAATATTCGAGTGATTCGATCTTGCGGGTTCAGGTTTTGACTTTCGAGTTCGGGTTTTGGTACCTGGATCTCTCGAGTAGAGTGAACAAAAACTTGGTCTATTGCTCCCTGCGCTTTTGGCTGTTTGCCAACCCATCTGTTAACACTGCGAGCATGAAAATCGGTCGATAGAAAATGGTGAAAAATAATAAATAAATTGAATATAAGTATAAATGCATTTTAAATTATAAGATGTCTGATGTTTGGAAATTTTAGGCATAAAACCCGTATCAACAAACACGATACCGGAAAAACCCGTTGTCCAAGATGTACTCGTGCCCTGTACTAGTTTGCACCTTAAGAAGTAGACAAAATAACCTGCAATAGCCTGAGTTTCTGCTTCATCCAGCCAGCTATTCAACCCAAAATGGCCTCGCTGATTGGCCGAACCATGCTCACCATAGTCTAATATGTAACAGAGCTCTCATGGAGAGATGTCATGGTGTTTCCGTATTCTAAAATTATGTATTTCTACAAATAGTATGTATTACTCATTTTAAATATCAGACAGGCTTGGAGTTGCAACTATCTACAATTGGTCTGCTACCACAAAGTCTGACTCACTATCATTTATTGCACTGCTAACGCTAAGGATTCTCATATAAACGCTAGTGATTTAATGGTAATGGCTGACCTCTTGGGATGGATGTCTATGAAAATGATGTCAATGCTTTGTCGTCAAACTATAAAATCTTTCAATAATAATGTTTAGCGTTATATCTATTATATATACAACTTACTTCATCTTCTCAGATGTGACGACAAAACAAAGAATCAGGTAGCTGCGCAATTGTTCATAATTGTTTAAAGGTGATCGATTGATTCAGGTGTTACAATGGTGGTCTACCAATCTGAGTCACGAGTTGGGTTATTGTCAAAAGTTATCTGTTATCCTAACCTTGACCACAGGATACAGATAGATGATGAACGGGCGATACCGTTACTTTTATAGTAAAATATTTTTTGTTTTGCTTTATCGTAGACGTATAAAATATTTGTTATTAGTTGTACTTACCAGAATAGACTTGGTCGTTTAGAAAGTTTAGTGAATCGTTGTAAATGAATGTCGAAGATGTGCGCTCTCCATCAACTTATTGTAAAATCACCGCAATCATGGTCTATAAAACCAGTGAGGTTAATCTGAAAAAGGGGAAAAGTTGTCAATGAAAACCCATAGTACTGCAGTTACAGTACAACCAATAAATTAACTCTAGTTTTTCTTTTTTGTATAGCCAAAGGGGTGACTTTGGAAAAATCTTGTAATGGATTTGTCATTTTACATGTATTTTAGTGTTTTTATAATGTAAAATCTTTATAACGTATGCGTTCCTAGAACGAATTATTTACACTGTTCAAAAATGTCTGTCTCCATTTTCAAGTTCAGACAAGTTTTGATTTGTAGCTACTATAAAACCTCTATTTTACTGCCGCTATAGGAAAAAGAAAAAGTTTGAAAAATAGAGCCCCACTCTTTAATTAAATGCTACCTTTATTTGACCGCCCCTTTGGCATTCTTTAATTTAAACCCTTTCGCAGGCGAATTTTTAGGACTATATCAGACCCACAGGGTGAATTAATTTTCTGGAAAATCAATTTCTTTTAAAAGGTTTATACACTCTTTTGTATGTTATTGTGTGCATTCATCTATGTATAAACATGCATATGTATACATGTATATGTCCAGATGAATATATATATATATATATATATATATATCTATATATATTATAAATGAATAAAATGTATAACATAAAAATATTTATATATGTAGATCTACCATGATAAATATATACATGTATATTGTATATCCTTTTATGATACAAGTGTACGCTTTAATAAGCACAATTTCTGTATAATATATCCAAAAGCATTCTCCTTTACAAAGGCCTACATCTCAGTCTTTGCACCATGTGCTTATTCTTGTCTTTTTGTACCAATCACACAGCATCTACAGGAGTAAATACAGGACCTGTTACTACTACAAACTGATGAATTGTAGGAGATTTATCTCTCTTCATATTGTTAATATTCTTCCAGGCACTGGCATCACCCCACCCACCTCATCATCATTACTGCTACCAGCTTCTTCATCAATATCACTTCCAGATGTAAAACCATTCCAATCACAATTTGAACCTGATTCATTGTCATCTCTGGCTACTAAATCTAAAAAGTCACAGTCAGCTGGGATTCTCTTACTAATTCCGGTGTTAGTACTTGCTGTATTAGAATAATCTCGGAGAGTTCTCTTAGAAGTCGTCATGATGATAAACTAAATTAACTCTAAAAGCTTTCAGCAAATAACGGCTAAAACAGAACCAAAAAGAAAAAAATAATTAAAAATAATTTAGAACAATTTTCTAATTTTTTTTCGCAATATTTATTCATTTATTACTACTAAAACCGATCGTTTTGTGCAAATAAAAAAATTTTTTAGAGGCTAACCGAAGCCAATATATCGTAGCTTGCTATCGATCAAAAAAGTAAACAAAAACCGGTGTTTAGCTAACCAAACGCCGCACTAAAAGAAATATGTTACTATGGCGACAAAAACGTCGTTCCGCCCATTTGAAGGAGTATCGCGAAGTGACAAAAATGTCGCTTTGCCCGAGAAAGGGATAAAAAACCCATAATAGAAAGTTATCAGTAGAAATGTCCACAAAATAGTCCTAATAATGACTCGGATCCATCAATAACAATTAACTATTTGGTATGCTGCCACAGTCTTACTCGGTGTGATTGATTACACCGCTGACGCTAAGGGTCATCATATAAATAATAATGATGAAATGTTATTGGCTGATTTCTCATGAAAGAATTCTATGAAAAGGGTGTTTATGTTTTATCTTCAAATTATAAATTCTCTCAGAAACATCCTGTAATTATTAACATTTGGTACAGAACAAGAAAGATGATGGTTGTGTTTTATTTTTAGTCAGGACCTTCCTGTTGTTGATATGACCAAAATATGGTTGTAAATAATAAAATAAGTATATTATATTCTCACAACTTATTTTATAGTCTACAGTGTTCGCTACAGTCTGTCTAAACAGGAGTCTGATCGCTGGACTATTGGCTCACTGCAAGATAAAACAGTAGAGGAGGTACTCAATGATGTTGGTGAAGACTACATCACACACTTTAGATGCAGAGGAAAGATTCCTCCATTGAATATACTTTGTCCTATGGTGAAGGAGCTGCGTTTGCCGAACATGCCAGAGAACTGCCAGTTGGAAAGGTAAAACTATACATAACTACTTTCACTCATTCAACCAGAGTATTTATTCTCCTTCCCACTGTAATAAACTATGTGAATAAATAACATACCATACCTTAGTATGGGAATATTCTGCTATATCATCAGTTTGCAGTTTATAGCAAATGATAACCCTTACATTTCCTTCATCAACCAGAAATGTTATAATATATCTAACTGATATGTTACAGTAACTTGTACAATACAGCAAAATATACATTAGTGAAACTCTTGTGACAAAAAGATTAGTAAACTACCGCATATGCCGTATTATGTAATTTTTCAAAACTATTATTATGCCAAATCATCAAGTATTCTATGAGTATCTTCAGTGATGATACAAATTATTCGTACTTGTTTCTTTCACTACTGGACTATCTCTACGTACTTATATCTACTTCTGTGTCTCCTGTGCACTGTTGAGGTAGGCATCACTTTATATAAGTCAATCACGGATAGTTTGATATCTTAAATTTTTGAATAGTTTAGTGCTGGGCACGGGTTGGACTCATTGGACTCGCGGGTTTATCTTCTCTCGAGTCTCGGGTAATAGAGATTTTGAGCATTTCTGTCTTGCGGGTTCGGGTTTTGACTTGCGAGTTCGGGTTTTGTTACACGGATCTGTCGAGTAGAGTGGGCAAAAACTCGGTCTATTGCACCCTGCTCTCTAAACACTGTTTAATACCCGCCTGTTAACCCTTTGAACACTGGTCTTTTTTGTTATTGCGTGTCAGTAACCCTGGGCAATCTGTCCAACGATCCGAAGTTTTCAAACTTCTATTATATATCTGAATGTGCTCATAATACAATGATATTTGGTAAAACACTAGTAAAAAGTCGGCAACCCACAGCAAATGTCATCAAACAGCAAAAACAGTACTTTACCATTATTATTATTATTATTCGGGCAAAAACTATAAAAGTTTGTACAAGTTTAAAAAGCTCATAAAAACATTTACAATAGCATCCTATCCATTGATCACATGTTCATCGTTATTTTATGACTCAAATAATGCTGAAAAATTGTAATTAGTATTATAAAGTTCTTTATTTGCATCGCAATCATTCATGACCTACCAACAAACGAGTCGTTTCAATTTTTTCTCGATATCATTCAAATCAAGTTTGTTATTTAAACAAAGGAAGTAGGTAAAGATATTTGAAAACTGTTACAAATGGGAGTAAAATCTTTGGTATAATATCTTGTGCAAAAATTAATTTGATTGATTTACGCTGTTGCTTAGAAACGGCTTTTGTAAACAAAGCCATGTGAATGCCGGAATTTCGGTCGATAGAGATTCTGACACGCCCTACGCCATGCCTGAAACCTGACAGTTGGGGTTCAAACTTCAGAGGCTGCAAGCACGAATATCGATCGTTAGAAAATAGTAAAAAAATAAATAAATTGAATAGAATTATAAGTGCATTGTAAATTTTAGAATATGTTTGATGTTTGGAAATTTTAGACATAAAACCCGTATCAACAAACCCGATACCCGAAAAACCCGTTGGCTAAGAAGTACTCGTGTCCAGCACTGACAGCTACCCGATACTCTAAAAACTCAAACAGGAGGGGACGAGTCTAAACTCGCTGGCCAAGAAATACTCGTGCCCAGCACTAGTTTGAATACCTACTATGATAGTATATTACTCAAAAATAAATCAACACACAGTATCATCATCAAACAACATTTACTAGCAGAGAGTGGCTTCAACTGAAGAGTTATCTGTAATAACTTCATCAACCCATGGACAATAATAAATCATGGATTGATTCCTTATCAGTACATGTGATAGTTTGGTTTATTTTAATAATTTATACAGATTATTATGATAACTGAGCATTTAATTTAGCTGCCCATCTGCTCTGTAGTTCTTCATTTAATAGTAGAACGAATTCAGTTTATGTTCTGAGATACTTTATTATAGCCCGTGAACCTGTACTATTATACCTTTAGTTTATCACATGTATATATTACAGTCTGTCCTCTCTGACTCAGCTGAAAGTGCTAAAGCTGAGCTACAACAACTACAAAGAAGGCCTCCCTGAGGCTGTTGGAGCTCTTACTACCCTCACTGAGCTACACTTGATAAGCTGCCAACTTCAGGACCTCCCTGAATCGTGAGTATAGCTCAGTCTCTCTGGAGGAAGTTTCTGAGCAAAAGAAGTATATTCACTACCATTACATTTCAGGATCTTTTTCGCTCTTACTACTGCATGCAAGAGTTTATTTAAAATTTTAAAATTACATTAACATTTTATGTTATGTAACAATTTTTTCAGTAGAGTTTCTATGCTTTAAAGATTTTAATTATTTTATGCAGCTGTTGTGTATCACATACACATAGTTGTGTGACACATTGGTGTCACATATTTAACTAAGAGTTTTATTTCAAATTTAAAAATACAAAAATATTGATGAATTAATTAATACATTAAATATACAATAATAAACAGTAAAATAATAATTATGGTAGTGGTTAATAATGGAACAAAATCATTTTAATGTCCACAAACTACGGTTGTAGAACATTGGAAATGCACTGCGTCATTGCAGTACATTTTAGTGCATTACATCTCTAAAAAAAATTTCAGTTTATTAAAGTTAAAAATTAAAGTTTTATAAAATTTCTATTTTAAGTGTGGCTTTATCGGTATTGCTAGCTCTTCGAAGTTGCAAATTTTATCTGCTTTAGCCAAGTGGTTGCACTTGATTGGCTTTCATTCATCTCATTCAATACTCCTGACTGGTTTAAAGAATACCGTGTTGACCACTTAGTAACTAGTAGAAGAGGTCAAAGGAAAAACGTAGCTGGTTTCTAACTTAGTACAGTAAAACCTTGACATACTAAGTTGATCATTTGCAATATTTTGGTATGTCGAACTTCAAATGTTATCATTTGTTCAGCAGTTTTTGAATATGAAATATAATGATACAATCACCTAATGTTATGTGCCAATTTTACTTCATTGTAGCCACACATTCATTCCTCATAGCTTTTGGTCTCTGTACATCCATGTACACTGTCTTGTGGTAGAGACCACCCGACACATTATATCCTACTAATAATCATCCTAAAATATGATCATAAACATTAGAAGGTTGAGACTACAAACTGTTCAAATCTTCCTAATATGCATATTTAGTTGTAAAAAGGTTGATATCAGTGAGTAAAATCACAACTAAAGTTTTACTTGTTATAAATATATTTGTCATGGAGCTACCTTTTTATTTTATTTCTCAAATTGATAGCGAATTCTATAAAATAAATCAGTAGCGGTCAAATCCCAATCTAAAAGCTCAGCTTTACATGCAATTATTTGTACTCGCAACATGAAATGTGAGCAAATTTTTCTCACAAGCTACGAAGTAGCTATAATATCCAAAATACAACATTCAACTTTTACTAAAACATGTCAGTCTATTAAATCAAATGGGGTCCAAACTAAAAATAAATCATTCAAACAATAAAATATATAAATCAGGTTGGTTTATAATGTTCAGAATATGTTTGAGTATATTGTACCCTTTATTTGTATTACTCATCACTAAACCTATGCATTGCTGATTCTAGAATCAATTCACATGTATTTTGGGCAATGTAACACTAAAAATCTCTTTATTGGTTATTACTCAATATTTTCACTGGTAAATATTCAGTCATAATTTTTATACAATGTTAGATGAGGTTCACCAGCTGTGGCTTTCAGAAGCATTTTATTTTACTAAATATCAAATTGTTAGAGGTAGAATATACACTCAGTTAAAATAACATAAAACTAAATATCAAATAACCAAACAATAAAAAGAGAAAATTCTTACGGATAAGAATGCAAATCTATTACATTTATGCTGCTTCCTTTCTGTATTGTGTATTATCTTAACATTCACACATCACATTCAGGATATAAGAGGAATAAATACTGATCAAATATGTATTTCCATACTAATTTCTCAGGGACTGCCCCTCTAGCTAATGTCTTCTATCCTCCCATATAATAACTGTTCACCGTACTTAATATATTTAACTGTTTAGTTTTAGTATATTTACATTTGGAAAACAATAAAATAGAATAATTAGTTAATTTATTATATGTACAATAATAAATCATTGATTGATTCCTTATCAGTACATGTGATAGTCTGGTTTATTTTCATAATTCATACAGATTATTATGATAACTGAACATTCAATTTAGCTGCCCATCTGCTCTGTAGTTCTTCATTTACTAGTAGAACAAATTCATTTTATGTTCTGAGATACTTTATAATAGCCTGTGAACCTATATTATTATACCTTTAGTTTATCACATGTATATATTACAGTCTGTCCTCTCTGACTCAGCTGAAGGTGCTATGGCTGAGCGTCAACAACTTCAAAGAAGGCCTCCCTGAGGCTGTTGGAGCTATTGCATCACTCACTGAGCTACACTTAAACAGCTGCCAACTTCAGGACCTCCCTGAATCGTGAGTATAACTCAGTCTCTCTGTAGGAAGTTTCTGAGCAAAAGAAGTATATTCACTACCATTGCATTTCAGGATCTTTTTTGCTCTGGATACTACATGCAAAAATGTATTTAAATTTTTAAAATTACATTAAAATTTTATGTTATGTAATAATTTTTTTAGTAGTTTCTAGACTCTAAAGGTTTTAATTAATTTACGCAGTAGTTGTGTATCATGTGTCATATATTTGACTAAGAGTTTTATTTAATATTTAAAAATACTACAATATTTAACTAAGAGTTTTAATGTTTAAAAATACTACAAATATTGATTAATTAATATAAACATTACATATAATAAACCATGGAATAATAATCATGGTAGTGGATGATAATGGAACAAAATCATTTTCATGTTTACAAACTATGGTTGTGATGCATTAGAACTGCACTGTGTCATTACAGTACATTTTAGTGCATTACATCTCTCTAATGCACAGTAGATATTTACTGCAACTGCACTCCAACTGGCAATTTCCCACTACGGTCTACTGCACATTTATTTCCATGATGTATTACCTGAAACCCAGCATTTCGTGCGTACTACGAATATGCATTCTTCAATACTTTAAACTGCATACATACTGCACCTATGCATTAGTATGAAGTTGATACCGTGGATAACCTGACATTGCTGGATTTCCATGTGTCTGTTCAGCATTGTCACTGTTACTACACATTGCACACAATCGATGGCGTTGGAAATTTTGAAACGAAACCAGCTCCAGCGTAAACAGCTTCAGCTTTGATTGTCTCCAGTCTGTCAACCAATCTGATCACTCATGTGTGGTCTCAGCAGATTGAGTCTGTTCTTGAGTCTGATTGGTCTGACCGAGTCTGATTGGTCTGTGTAAGAAATTCTTGCTGCTGAGACCAGCCTAAATCTGCTAAATTCATGTGAGAAACTAATTCCAAACACACACGCATATAACCAAGGCACAGACATCGGTCTATATCACATGGACATCTTCATTCATAGACATGGGAATGTCTATGTAATATAGATATGCCTCATATACATATGTCAGATTGTCTAATACATCTACAGTGTAATGAAAAGTTATTGATGGATTCAGCGCTGTGAAATGTGCTCTAGCAACACTGCAAGTGCATCCAGCACTGCTTATTGTGCAGTAGGTAATACAGCGCACCCTCGAGATACGATGTTGATCCGTTCCAAGGCTGGCATCGTATGGCGAAAAGGTTGTATGTCCAGGTATAGAAACCATTGTAATTATACAATGAAAAAAAATGGTAAAAGTCGTCCAAAAATTTATAAAAATGATGTACATATTGAAAATTAGTAACAAAATAGTATGTTAACTTTAGTAATTATAGCTACCTACTGTAGCTGCATTGTATTAAGTGCACCTAGTGATTATAATCTGCAATACTGTAAAATTGTAATCTGTGTACCAAATGCAGATCATACGGTAAAAAGTTCTCATCTTCAAAAGGTACGCATAACATAAACTTTGAATTCACTTCAAATAAGTTTAGCTTGCCAAACTCACCCTTAAAACTAAGTTTTAGTACGTATTTTGAACTATTATAATGAATTTCAACCTTTCATCACGAAATTTTATCCTTCATAAGTTTCTGTCTTCACTTTCATTATAAAATTTAGCATGTCTGCTTGAAAGATTTTTTAACCAGAATTCAATCAGCAAGGCCGAGCGATGCAGTTATCAAAAGCGGCCTCTCACACACCTGACCATTTAATGGCTACCGAAAAGAAAAATGAAATTTTATTTAGTATTATACAGGACGTACATACATTTGGAGTAACGTGACTTTAGCTGGTATATTGTAACAAATAAAGCAGAGAGGAGGCAAAAACGTGTCATTGCTAATTATGTTGCTGTACACTTGAAGATTAATTTAATACGTAATGAAATCGAATTTTTGGCAGGCTAAAGAAAGTTGTCTAGTCCTGTCCAATTTTTCTTTTTGTTTAAAAGAAAAAATTGCCGGTGCAATGCAGAAAACTGCTAGCTAGCTAACGCTTGTAGAAGGATCCAGAGAAGGTGCTACAGTAGTTTTTCTTGTATGAAATGTGCACAAGAGCCAATGTAACCAAATGTACAAAGTTTTACGTAATTATCACGGGCTAGTCTAGTCACGCACTCAAGGATTTCCGCCACACACAAAACACAACACAAACAACAGGGGAGACCCACTAATCGTGGTTTTCCGCACGAATATTCAAAAATACCAACATATGTCAATTCTATCGGCCAAACACAACCTACTAATGGATGAGCAACCTATTAATGTATACGAATACCTCATATAAAATAGGCCAACCAAGTTACATAATTGTTAATACCCACTTTGTCTCTGGAAATATGCCTGCCCGCGATTTTTGGCCAAGAATAACCAGGGTTCATCATACACCGAAATGTCTCTCGCGGGTTCCAGAGGTAGTCCGTTATCTGGGATTATCGGGTGAGTCCATTGCTCCCGTAATGAAACTTAAACTATTTTTAAACTAATCAAATTCAACTGCAGTCAAAACATTAGAGTTAGCGATAAATTCAAGCAGGCGTTCATATGAACAGTATTAATTTGATTGGCTTAAAAATAGTTTAAGTTTCGGTACAGGAGCAATTGGCCCACCCGATAATCCCAGATAACGGACTACCTCCGGAACCCATGAGAGACATTTTGGTGTATGATGAACCCTGGTTATTCTTGGCCAAAAATCGGGGGCAGGCATATTTCCAGAGAAAAAACGGGTATTAACCATTATGTAACATGGTTGGCCTATTTTATATGAGGTATTCGGATACATTAATAGGTTGCTCATCCATTAGTGGGTTGTGTTTGGCCGATAGAATTGACATATGTTGGTATTTTTGAATATTCGTGTGGATGACCACGATTAGTGGGTCTACCCTGTTGTTTGTGTTGTTTTTTGTGTGTGGCGAAAATCCTTGAGTGCATGATTACACTAGCCCGTGGTATTTATACCCTAGAGGACAGGGCTTTAACAAGTTTCAGAAAGTAATGTACATGCGTCAACTATCTTGAGTAGCTAGTTATATGAGTTACATACATACAATGAATTATATTCACGTAGGAGATAACAAGCCCACCTGCAAAGACATGGTTAAACAAGAAAATAAAACATACAATCAAAAGGAAATGAATAAAATATGAAAATTATGCCACACAAGAGATAAATAATATATATTATACATGCATTGTTTTAATGTACCAGTCCACATCAGTAAATTAAACACTTAAAATATTTCTGCCAATGTGGGGTTTTCTGTATCTTTTACTTCCTCGCCCTTACTAAATGGTTGCTCCTTTTGAATGCTGATGGCCTTGAGTGCATGGCCTTCTAATAACTTCAAATCTTCAATCATAAGCTCTTTCTTGTGCTTGGTTTAATGGAGTTCTTGTTTTAATAATAATTGCAAATGCTGATTGGTTGCGATCATATTCCTTGACAAGGATAATAATACGGGTGCCTTCTTCTTATTTACGACATCCAACTTTGTTGACATAGAAATCATTTTTCCTTCTTTTTGTAACGTTTGTCTCGGTCTCAGATTCCATAGCTAACGAATTAAATGTAGATACTTGTAGTTATATATGTATGCTGACTTAAAAGTTTATAGTAAAAGATATTATAACGCTACAAATGAATACTTGCTCTCGCTTGTGTATTTTACACGAAATTTTCCACGCGGAATGCTGACATGAGAGAAGTCGATCATCGTGTCTCTTCTAAATGTTCTGAAAATGTTTTTGGCAAACTATATTTCGGTGTTTTTTTTATTTCGACGTGCGTCATGAGCACACCAACTGCCAAATTTTAACTCGGGTAAAACTTTTCTCAAAATCATATGGTGAATTAAAATTCGCATAGCTAGGTGAAGATATCACATTGTTCGACTTCGTAAGATAAAAAAATCGTATATCAGGATAATCGTATCTCGAGGGTGCCCTGTACCTCCATTGCACCAATACTGCGTATTAGAAAATAATTGTAATAACTGCTATTATTATGCTGTTAATCCTGTTATTTCATTGTGTGAACACATTTATTGTGGTCATAAAAATAAGTAGATTAATTTAATTTTTAAAAAACTTGCGATTAAAGATTTCAGGTTTTTTGATTTCAAACCTGCAAATAAAGTTTAATGATCAGGCTCGAGTCTGGCTCCAATATTTGCTGGCCTTGGGTTGGGTTAGGCTAGATTTTCTTAGATCTGATCTAACCTCCATGTGGAGTATTTATACTCTAATAAACTAAAAAGCTAATCTTACAATATGTCATATCTAAATTTTCACTTTCAGGTTTTATGAAATTTCCAATTTAAGTGTTCCTTAATTAATATTACCAGTTCTCCAAATTTGACTTTTTATTCAAAAGTTTATTTGGTCTAGCCAAGTGGCAACACTTTATTGGTTTTCATTCATCTCATCATGGTATTTCGGAATACCATGGTTTATCATGGTAGTTCATCATGGTATTTCGGAATACCATGGTGATCACTTAATAACTAGTAGGAGAGATCAAAGGAAAAACATAGCTGGTTTTTGACTTGGCACAGTAAAACCTCGGCATACCAAGTCGATCGTTTTCATTATTGCTGGTATGTGGAAACCATCAAATGTTATCATCTGTTCAGTAGTTTTAAAGGTGAAATTTAAAGATACAATTTGGTGTGCCAATTTTACTTCATTGTAGCCACACATTCATTTCTCATAGCTTTTGGTCTCTGTACATCCTTGTTCACTGTCTTGTGGTAGAGACCACTCAACATATTCTGTACTACTAATAATCATCCTAAAATATGATCATAAACATTAGAAGGCTGAGACTACAAACTGTTCAAATCTTCTTAATATGCATATTTAGTTGTAAAAAAGTTGATATCAGTGAGTAAAATCACAACTAAAGTTATACTTGTTATAAATATATTTGTCAAGGTATAATTTTTTATTGCACTCCTATATTGTACTTTTCATTTGTATTACTTATTATCACTAAACTTATGCATTGCTGATTCCAGACTCAGTTCACATGGATTTTGGGCAATATAACAATAAATATCTCTTTATTGGTTATTACTCAACATTTTCACTAAAAAGGATTCAGTCATAATTTTTATACAGTGTTAGATGAGATTCACTGCCTATGACTTTCAGAAGCATTTTATTTTACTAAATATCAAACAGTTTACTGCTTCCAATTATTTAATGTTTATCTTGCAGTTTTATTTATTCAATATAATTTATAAATACATACTTGTTTATTAATCATGTTGAATGATAATTTACCATCATGGTAATTGATTATCACACTAATGACTCTATTAAAAACATGTTTTGTGAGTTATCTGTAGAAATTGGCTGCAGTACGTAAATCCTTCTAACCTTTCATATCTCTAATTTAAATTCAAAGTCACTACATGTCATTTGTCAATTTTTCAAATGTAACTGCATGTCAATTGTATTCGCTATAGCTATAATTATTGAATGGAAAAAATTGCGTAGCAGCTTTATAATGACTGCCAGTAAAGTTGGCTTGTCACTATCTTAGCTGATATAATTGTGAAGAAGTTTGCTAGAGAACATTTTTACAGATACCGTAAAACCTCTATTTGATCGCCATGGCACCCTATTTATTCAACCTTTTTCCCATAGTGGGATCAAATGGAGGTGACATTAAAATAGAGGCTGACATTGTATTTTTTAAATAGCTTGTCAGAACTTAGTGTAGGTAAATTTAACCCTTTTAGGAGTGGAGTGAATGTCGCCTATATTCTTCAGTTTTCTCCAGGTCGAGTGAAGGGTTTGCGATGCAATGAATCTGCTTGACAAGGACCTCTAAATAAATATGTATTTGGAAGCTGATGAATATCTCTACCAGTTGATATCTATTGCTTACAATTAACCTGTGATGATAATTTAGCATGTTGCCCTGTGCACTGCTAAATTTATTGGGTTTCTTGCAATTTATTGGTGTTTTCAATTTCTTTTACTTCATTCCAAATTTTAAGATATATTTTCATTTTATAACTATATTTATACATTCATAATTTTGATGTTTCTAACCTTCTAACAAAGGAATCCAGGCATCTTTCGTCATTATTGTAAATAACTCGGAAAGAAATTATCTAGTCCAAAGTTCTTGTTTTGTCGGAACTACTACAAAAACACCTGTTATGGTTAAAGAAAGTTTTATGTCTACTATCTAGTCCCTTTGACACATCCAGCAGGTGTGATAAGGTTAATTATTAGTACTGCATTGTTAGAGGTAGAATATACAATCGGTTAAAATGAGATAAAATATTATGTTTGTGATGCTAGTTTGTGTTAGTGTTACTGTTAAGATTTCCTAGTAAAGAAATACGCTTATAAATAACATTAAGATAAGACTAATATGCTTCAGTTGTTATGTAGGCTGAGCAAGTTGAGTCAGTTGGAGGAGCTTGACATCAGCTTCAACTATGAACTTAGAAAGATAGATGAAAAGGTTATGGCTCTCAACGAACTTCAAAAGCTGAACTGTCGGGCCTGTTCAAAACTAATATCTCCTCCATACGCTGTATGTCAGGATGGAATTCACGCAATTCGGGAGTATTTCAAAGCTCTCGGCCAGGGAAAAGAAATAGAAGTCTGTGATGCACCAGTCGCCATCGTTGGGAATTCTCTTGCTGGAAAAACTAGTATCGTTAAAAGTCTCCGGCAAGGAAAACGAGTTTTGACAATGCGATCCGAGTCAGACGTGAACTTCATAGATGAAGCCACAAAAGGCTTCGAAGTTCACGATTTAGAGCTACCAGCATCTACTGTCAACCTTATCGATCACGGAGGCCAAGATGTTTACCATATTGCTTACCAATATATGCTTAAAGAAAATAACATTCCATTGTTTGTTGTGAGTTTTAAGCAATTTCTCGAAATTTCACTCATAAAGGGTTCACAGGTGGCTGCGAAAGAAACGTGCTGGGACTGGATGTCTCATTTGTATTTGTCTTGTCCCCTTCTTGGCCCGCCTTTACTTGTTTTCACTCATGCTGATGCTGTCTCAAATCTGAGAGTAGAAGTCTGCAAAGACAACTTCTTGGAGAACATTGAGCAACTTCGAAGGGATATGCTAGCAGAGGAAAGTGAATTATATGGTGCAAAGCAGGGAGAGTTTCAGAAGGTCCTACATTTGTCTAATACCAAAGCACCAGTATTCCATCCTGAAGAAATTTTTATATTCAGTAATGACCAGGCAGAAACGTCGAATATCGAGAAGCTCAAGCTGGCTTTAGGTAAGAGATGTAAAACGTTCAAAACAATGATTCCTGAAGCATGGAATAAAATCACACAGTTTGTGGCGGATCAAACTGATAAGTCAGTCATAAATCTTTCACTTATTGAGGAAAAGTATTCAGTCAAGGAATCACACACAGTGCTACGATATATGCACAACGCTGGTAGCATTCTCTGGTATAACCAAATAACGCCCCTCAAACCATTTGTTTTTCACAAGGTTCGTCATATTAGCGAAACAATATCTCTTTTGTTTCATCATCGACCAGAACAGCAGTGGAAAGAGAGGCTGGCTACCTTTAAACCATTTCTGTATGAAGGTCGGCAGATAAACAAACCTAAATACGAGGAAATGGTTGAGGACTTTCAACAAGATGGTATACTAGACTCAGCTCTTTTGTACTCTCTGCTGACAAAGGAGTCAGCCAAGTTTCCCTGGGAAGTGTCTGTAGAGCTACTGAAGAGCTTTAAGGTGTTGCATGGGCCAGTGCATAAGCGTTCAAAAGAATACTATCTTATTCCTTTTGCCTCTCAGTCTAGCATGGATGGCTCTTGGGAGACGGATGGTGATCTTCAGCTTCGACTTGAAACAGAGTTTGGAGGCTTGCCTTTACCCATCTATGGATTTCATCTAGCGATAGTGAAATTCTTGAATGTGGAAACCAGTCTTCATTCAACTATGAAGGTTCGAAACAACGGCTCGACGATTTACCACGGAGAGAGTTCAACCCATTTTATCCATTTCTTTGCCAAGCAAAGAGTTACTGTGCAAGTTTCAACTACAGCGCAACTGCTCGCCTCCTCTTGGAAGCGTCTCATAGAAACCACTCAGTTTATCCTGGAATACGTCACATCAACCTGGAAAGCCTGTCGACCGTCAGTTAAAGTTGTCTGCCCACACTGTCTGTATTTACGGGATCCTCACCCTGGCATCTTTGTGGATCCGGATTGGCTCTGTCCTGTGTTCTCAACAGTAGCTGGTGGTCCTATGAAATGCCAATTAAAAGTTGATGTGGAAGCTTTCTCTGGATTTCAGCCTACATTCTGCAGCAAGCGAGAGACTAAAAGCGAGGCAAGTGGGAGACCCACCATTCCCTCTCCACTTGTCTACCCATGTGAGTAAATTTCAATTTTGTTTCAATGGTTGTTATGGGATGAACTCGTATTCATGTTAACCTTTATTTTTGTTGCAGGTTACAGCATTTCAGATGATGAAACACAGAAAGTAACAGAGTACCTGTCCAAAGTTATCTCTCAAAGACACGCCATTTCTAGTGGTAAGTGCTCTATGTAACTTGCAAATAACATAATTATAACAATAATTTTTATTGGTTAAAGAAGAAGCACTCATATTCTTTGACAAATATTTGCAATTTTTTAATAGATTACCTGAAAATACTCAAGGCCTGATTGTTCTTCAGTTACAACGTAGCAGTTTCCATGTATGCACTTAGTCAATTCTACCATCATAGATAATTTTAACCGATCTAACAAAGACAGTTCCTCTCTTTCTACTCCTTATCAAACTGTCATATATGTTACCAAGTTATCAAAATTACAGCACATCTAAGGCCTCAAATCGCATCATCATCCAAACAAGATATGAAAGGGGAGAAAGTAAAACTCCAGTCACATATCACAACTGAAGGTGATGACAGTGAGCTGTCTGATAGCTTGGGTTACTTGGACGAACATCAAGCTGAGTTGGCTATCATCCGCTTGAGATTGAAACCAAGTAGAAAAGCCTGGGCTGAGAAGCTCTTTGATTCGTCATCTGTAAGTCTCTTTTCATGATATGAAACTTTATCATTCATGGCACCTCCAAAGGATCATTAAAGTTGGAACTACTGCTAATCTTGTTTTGTTTAGGTCTATGCGATGACAAATCCTGTGAGAGGGCGTTGCTTGGTAATCAACAACATCCACTTCGCTGCACCTGATGGCAGCGCAGATAGCGTCGGGAGTAAAAGATCTGGGTCACAAATGGATCAGCAAAATATAGATCGGCTCTTTAAAAGTCTGTCTTTTGTATCCAAAATCCATGAGGATCTTCCTGCACAGGTTAATAGGCAATCTTGTTATTAAGCTTTCTCTATTATATATAATATTGTTTTTCATGGCAACAGAAGTTTTAACTTTGCAGTTATGATAGATTGAATGTTTAAAGGTTGACTTGCAACAAAATTCACATTACAGTTATTTGGTATCAAAAGATTCACCATGTCTTACTCGGTTGTGTTGTAGGTGCCAGAATATGTGGAAATGTGATTACAAGCTCTTAAAAGCTCAAACACGAAAAGCCGCCATAGATTGGAATCTGTTTATTTATCTGACGTAGTCATTCCAGTTTGGTTATCGTTTTGTCACGTATGTTCTCACGTGAATTGAAAGGCCAATAAAAAGCTTAATGTAAAACTTATCGTAGCACTAGTTTATGGCAAACACTTCGGGTTTTACCGAAGACCCCGTATAAAATATAGATGCTCGCTACTTTACAGTTTTCTTTCGACATTATTCAATCGTCAAGTCGTAATCTGATCACGTGACCCAATACTTCGCAAATAATTTTTGCAGCTCTTTTCGATTATCACAGGTAACCAACAGGCTCGTCATGATTATCAGACAATGATATATACTCTTTCGAGGTAAGGTTAAAAAGTTTAACGATTTTTTACGGTAAGTTATAAGGTATCAGTGATAAAAGTGACAGCATTACAATGACGATAAAACAGACGCGTAAAAACAATAGACATGGTTTTATTGAATGCGTGAAGTATATTTGTGAAAACATTTCGACGAATGAGGTTGCATGAAAGTGTAAACAGAAACCATCCTGTAACAACTACGTCTCATTTGAGCCGTTTTGGAAAGCGAATCCAAACTACAGCAGTCTTGTGTGGCTGCGATTAACTGTTCGTTTTTGAGCTTTTAAAAGCTTGTAATCACATTTCCATATATTTTGCACCTACAACACAACAGAGTAAGACATGGTGAATCTTATGATACCAAATGACTGTAATGTGAATTTTGTTGCAAGTCAACCTTTAAGTTTTTGTTATCAAGTCTGTCTGGTTTAATAGCTTTTTTTATCTAGTAAATGTTACACCACTGGTTTCATCTTCATAAGCAGCCTTAAAATGAACAACTGAGTAGATGATACAGAGTGAAGGTCAACTTCATATAATATATACAGGAGATGCTGAGAGTTGTACGTGAGGAGACATATGTTGAAGATCACAAAGACTACGGCATGTTTGTACTCGTAGTCATGACACATGGGAATGAGACATATCTCTATGGTACAGACCAGCAAGCAATCCCTCGTACTTCAGTATACGATCTGCTCTCTCCTCGGTGTTTTCCTCACATGGCAGGAAAACCCAAGCTACTTATTTTTCAAGCTTGCTCTGGAGGTAGGTTGACAATTCTCTATTGACACCTTAATTTATTCAGCCAAAGACTACTACTGCCAGTTGAGAAATTTTACCCGCTGACTTTAGCAACTACCATCAGATTTTACTGATATTTGGTTATGGTTCCCTTTTACGTCAATATCTTGCAGCGGTAGCAAATTAAATATATAAATTATATCTTTGTATTAAGTATATATTGAAAAGTTTAACACATGTCGGTAATACCTGGCTATATAGTAGGCATAGAGATATTATGTGTTTTATAGCTGTAAGAGCTTGAGATTTGTGGGTAATTTAACTAGTGACTTTAGATTGGTAGGGAGTAGAAAATCCCATCATTTTTCTATGAAAACTCTGACCTGATTTTGCTTTTCGTGTAAATACATATAATAAAAATGAATAATTTGTGAAACAAGCTTTTGATCAATTAATGTTGTTTCGCTGCTTAACTGTTTTTATAGGCGTTAATAAAGTTCATGGTGACTCATTGTATGTATAGTGAGAGCAGACAACTCTACAGAAATCAACCCACTTCAAACAAGCCCATGAGGATCTCTAGTTTTCATTTTACAGTTCTGATTGCCACCTGATATACCTAAATTACTTAATTTTACCTCCTCCATAACGCAGAGTAATTATACAGCTGCTGATAACATGTGATTATCCTTTACAGGCGGCTATGATCTACCATTTGGGAATATCCCTCATTCCTCTAGATCTCCAGACCCTACTCCAACTGTTGCCCTTCCTTCCCCATCTAGCTCTCAGTCTACAAGTACTAACTTAGCTGGTTTCTTGGCGGGGGATGACTTTTTCATCATGAATGCAAGTTTTCCTGGTAAATCATCTACTTATGCGTATATTGAAGGGTCTTTGGTAGGATATTATCTTACCTATAAATTGGATTGTAACACAGAGAAGGTGATATGTACTACATCTGTAGTATTTCTCCTCTATTGTTGTCTCTGTATTCCTTCACAACAATTAAACTTGCTAGCCTGTGCGCCTTCAGTTAAACAGTTTAGTAGTTGAACTAGACACTTTGACATGTCAAGTATTGCTGTATGTATTTAGATTATAGACTCTCTGTCAACCCCTGTGTACATACACATAGTGAGTTTCAGTTTGTAATAACTTTAGGCTATATATTTTCATGCCATGCAAAGGTTTGCTTAGTTTTAAATTGATCACCAAAATTATAGTTGTCGGACTTTTTAATGTTTAGTAATGCAGATCATCTTTAATCTGAACTCTCTCCATTTTCACTGGTAACAGATATTTGTGTGTAATCTCTGCAGCTCTTCATTTTTCACGGCCCAGAGTTGTTAGACAATAATGAGATGAGTTCATTCACAAAACCTTTATATATACAGTATAGTATATATAGTGTCACGCGCTGTCTTCTCGCATTCAATCGAAAATAAGTCATGTTTGTAGTATACAATGGCATTTCTAGTTCTGTAAGTAACAGCTTGTGAGTAAATGGAGCTACTGCTGTCTTGGTATTTACAGGTTATGTTTCCACAAGAGATTATGCTCATGGTTCTTTCTTTATAAGAGCCCTTGTGGAAGCTTTCTATAAACACAGTTGTCATCGGGATGTAAAGAGGCTGTTTGAGGAGCAGGTACTACCTAATAATAGCTATAATAGTGTCACTAACCCTCATTATCCGTTTTTCACCCCTTACTAAACATCATCTTAGTAAATTTTGTTGTACTTTCAGATAATCTTAGACATCACAGATTTGTTAAGTAGGTTTTATTATTTGACAAACCATAAGAAAACTCTGTTTACTCTGTACTTCAGGCAATGACTAATTCTAGTTTAGACTTCCATTTATTGTGACACACCCTTATTAACTATCTAATACTATAAAATCATGTGTTGGTGTTTTTGTCTGTTCGTCGCTGGTATGTCCAGTTAAGAGCGATTGATTAAAATATGAACGCTTGCTAGCACGTTTGCAGCGCTTGTTGGCATGTTTTGCGTCCATGAAAAATCATATATTTGATTTTACGCACAATTGTTCCAAACCTTAGTTTCAAAGCCTCATTCTCCTTATTCCAAGCCCTACTCGCAAGCCTTATTCTAAGGCTTAGTACTGGTGTGCTTGACTTCACATCTATACATGCGAATGTACGAGCTTGATTCCTGTTAGTTGCAATTTTTTTCCTAATGCTGACTTCAGACAGGCGGACATGGCATTTATTATACTAAAGATTTAGACTAGCTTAAGTTATTAAAATTCATTGGTTGAAAAAACTTAGCCAATCTCAACTACCTGCCACTGTCTATAATTTGCTTTAAATTTTGAATGAATGTGCAGTATAAAAAGCAAGAAATATTTTTCTCTGCAAAAGGTTTTTATAGCCTGGGCAATGCCGGGCATTCACCTAGTATTACTTATGACGATCTCTCCCTACTACTACCTTGACTACCATATCTCTCATAGCTGTTGTCATGGTTACCACCTTGCTTACTTTAGCTACCTCGCCTTTCGTATCTCACTGCTCTATTCTTGTCCCTGCAGTCACAGGTCACGTGGACTCTTCCTACAAGAAAAATACTTAATGATGGGACAACTCCGCATCTCATGACCACTACCCTTGCAATTGTAGCAAACTCTCTCTCTACTACCTTCTCTCCTACTTCGTCCATGTCTAGAGACATACCTTTCCTTGCTATAGTCTTTATACCTCCTACTGTCTCTGTCTTTACTATACTCTCGGCTCCTTGCCTCATACCCACTAACATCACGATCATCACTACCATCTCAATAATATTTTCCACTATCTTTAGGACTACCTCTAGAAGAGTATATGCTCGACAAATCACACTGTCTATTATTACCTCTAAGGTACTATCTCGACTTCTTTCATATGACTCCCTCGCTATCCCCTTTTTAATCTTACTTCTCAAGTCACCACCTCTACTCTCTACTGTCAACAACCTGTTCTAATTATTCACTATATCTCTACCATAAGTCCTCATGCTCAAGCCACGCGGCTTGTGCTCAAAAACAGATGACTCATGAAAGAAAAAATAATCCTCCAACAAGCCGCCTGCGGTATCTAGCCGCCCTTACCAACAAGCCGCATATGTCCACAGACCGCGGGCTAATGACTGAGGTTTTGTTGTCCTTGACCCCTTCGGGAGAGAAAGTGTTGAGACGGGTTTCGCTATACCCCCGTCCTCTTGAATAAGAAAACAGGCTGCATCAGTGCATGTGAAAAGAATTTTCTTTTACTTCTAAGTTCGGATTGAAATTCCTAAACCCTTGCATCAAAAACTTACTTGCCATGTCTCAGCTAGATTTTTATCTGCTTCGATGTCAGCAGGTATTAACACGCTCCCAACCGCTTTTCTCTCACTCGTGTGTCACGAATTCATATCGAATTAGAGCAATAAATTTTTCTTTAGTCTAAAGTATTCCATAAACATGACTTTGAAAATACACGAGTAGGTCGCCAAAACCCCGTACATAAAAATGTATCATGACTGCGATTCTATGGTTATAGCGCGGAACTGAGCAGAGACCGCATTTATCGAGAAGCCGCCCTGAGCTCCACGTAAGATTTAAAAACTTGGCTTTAATTGCGGTCTATGACCTTGAACTAGAAGCCGCGCCTAACAACAAGCCGCGCGGCTTGAGCATAAGGACTTACGGTAGTCCTCGACGCCTCATTCAACATATTGCATGTCGAATCAGCATTCTTCATCTAGTCTCTATTCATTTCTCTATCTTTCAACCCGTTGACTGCTACTATTAGAGCAAACCTTACTCTATCAGCATCATTAGCTACCTCATCGTATGTGCTCAAACTCACAACTGTCATAAGAACTCTCTATCATTTTCATCAACTGCATGTCTAGCCATCAGGAACTCATGCTTCTTCACAAGCCTGTTTTCCTGTCTACCATAATACTCCTGCAAACGAAGTGGGGCTTTTATCTGATACACTGAAGTATCCTTCACCTTCTAGATAGCAAAGAAGGTCAGAGCAAAAAGCATAGAGGTTAACAACAGATATCCAAGAGTGAGCAGACAGCAGCCCATCTTGATGTGTTTACCAACTGATGGTAAAAAGCTCTACCTATTTCCTGGCTACACTCCTCAACCACCTGAGAGACAATAAAACACTTTTCCGATTGCCTATTTTATCACAAACTTTTGCACAGGAATTGTAAATAGTAGACAACTTTCAGCAGACACTGCTATAATGTATACAGTACGCACTCCTACAACGTAAATAATGCGTTCCAAGAACATTTACATACAGTACATACTACCTGCTCGCCATTTATCTGTATCCAGGGGTCAAGGTTAGGATAAAAGGGAACTTTTGACGATGCTCCAACTCGTGACATTTAGATTGTTGGACCGACGCTGTAAAACCTTCACCAATCGATCCCTTTTGTATTTATGAGCAATGTGTAGCCACTCTATTCTATGTTTTATCGACACATCTGACAATCTATGACGACGAACTAGACTGTTGCGGAAGTTGTTTACGTATATAATATGTAGGTATAACGCTTTACGCACGTCGATTTTTCTTTGACATGTCTGGCGAGATAGAGTAACGTTCAAATTGAATTTGAGAACTCGCCTGACTTGGCACTTTACGTTGTATGGAATTTTTACAAATTAGGAAGCAAAAACTTCACTTAAATTTTTTGTGTTATCTGAAATTTACATTATAGGAGGTATATGTTAAAGGAGCGTCTACTGTACCTCCTATAAAGTTAATTACACATCCCGGAAAGAATTTTTTTTTAAGTTTTTCTTTTCGTACTATGTAAAAAGTTCTATATCTCTATAAGTTCTATACTTCCATCGATATCTATAGGATAATCATGTATTTGCAATAAAAAATTTTCAAGGTTTCAAAGACTTTTAGTTATTAATTTATGACACTGATATATTAGACCTAACCTTGTGCTGCAAATGTTTTCAAAGACTAGGTATATCTCTTCCAAAAACAACTTAACTAGTACAACTAATCACTTGGTTTAATTCATCCATTGCTTCGTGGGATACTGTCTAATCCTTAGCCTGAGTGTCATAATTGTGTATTTGTCAATTGATGTCAATTAGGTTGAAACAGCCCAAGACAGAAAAAGCACCACAGACTGTTAACATACTGGTTTGTTATTGACATAACCATGTACTGGTTATCCACTACTTCTATGCAACCAAACATATTTCACAGCCTGTTTAAATCACATTAAAAAGGACAACATTTCCAACAGTGTGTTCTTTCTTTAGTCTTATACAAAAGGGTTTGTATATATAATTTTTACAAGAGTTACAATATATTTTTACAAGAGTTATAATATTCATTAGTTCAGATTATCAGCAAGCATTGAGTTTGAGTTTTTTGATTTGGGACGAAAATTTATCAATTTAATTAGTGCTCTACTACCTGTATTGTTTGAGCGTTCAAGATTTTGCTGCCAGTTAAAATTTTGCATCGGTGAACACCAGAATCTGAATATCATAGGCTTTGTTAAAAGCAATCTTTCAACATGTTTCATATTCATCGCCAATGCTATACTGCACCGAAATTGTTTATATACTTTTTATAATGGCCAGGAGTTGGAGAGGGAGAGAGTCACGTTTGACGAGTGGCAGATCTATATGTGTGCACTCATTTGATTTGTCTTTAATGTTTCTCTGATGGTTTTCTGGTGAAGGTGGTTGGTAGGTTTAATTGCTTCCACTTCTCTTTGGTGGTTTTCACAGGCGGTGCTGATGCAGTTCCCATGACTGATTTCTTCCAATTTGGAAGTTTCTAATTTTCTTTTGACGTTTTCAATTATTGGATCTTTTGACATATTTTAGGCATCTTGCTGCTTGTACGCATTATATGCTTATCCTGTGGCCTGGCTGCATTCCCTATTGGTATGTTGTTTTCGAAGTATTTCCATACAACAACGGAAGGGTGTAGGTGCACTGTCCTATTGGGGGTCCTACCACACAAAGTTGTCATCAGAATAGTCACTTTTAAAATCTCTGTCGTCACTTTTAAAATCGCTGTCGTCACCTTTTTCAAGTTGGTAACCAAAACAACCTCTTTCTTCACATTCGTTATTTTAATACAAATATCCATTCTGGTGGCACTGGGTTGCATTAAAAGCCTCAAGCTTGCTCAGCTTGAACTTCTGCTAATCAAAAGCATGGCTCAACCAGCGACCTTCACAAACTTATTAGTGATGTTTGGAAACATTGCTGATTACTCCGCGAAGAGTGACAGCCGTCTTAGGTTTTTAGGGCTACATTTCCTGTACTGAAAATAGACCGAAATTTTCTTTAATAATCACTGTCAGTCACAGACTTAGAAACGGATTTGCTGTTAGTGTCGTCGCATTTCATTGCTGTTTACTTTAATTACCTGGCAGTCTATAAATGCTGGGCCAGATGCTTCAAACCAAAACTAGTGAAGTTTCGTTTGATCGTGTTGATTTATGGACAAATAATAAGTTAGTAAAGGTACGGCCACACGTAACAAATTTTTCGTTGGTTCTGACCGAAATCACGAAATGAACGAAACACACAGAACTATTCTGTGCTGCTAGAATCGTGCTAGTGAGCACGATTCTAGCAACTTTTGCAATTAGTATAGTCCAAGACATGTATAATGACACATAATAAAAGTATATGTGCAATTCAACATACATGTAGTACACACGATGCAACTGCTTGGATTGCGCTATTGTATGTATTTATCGTTTCGACACTATGGCTACAAACTTGCCTATTTTAAATAATAAAAATTTCCTTTTTAGCAGCAAAAGTTTTGTGATAAAAAATGTTGCCTTCTTTAGCGCAATCAAGTTGGTTGCATCGTATTTACTATGGTGAATTGTCGTGATATTTTTCTTGCATGTCGCATTATGTTCTCGGACTACATATATTTTAAAATTTGCTAGAGTTGTGCTCGCTAACCAACAATAGCGCAACTTAAACAGTTACATCGTGTGTGCTATGTTGAATTGCCTTCGTACTTTTATTGTGTGTCGCGATACGTGTCTTGGACTATACTAATTGCTAAAGCTACTAGAGTCGTGCTCGCTAATAATTTGTTTAGTCCGTTGAAGATGTGGTTGTGTCAAATTTAAGTTGTTTTTAAAAGAAAGTATTTCTCTTTGTCTATCAGTTGATATGTTGTTTGCTGTGTTAGGCGATCTCATTGTCAAAATATTTGAAGATTAAAATCGAAAAAATTTGATCGCGGTAAAAACGCTCAGGCCAAAAAAACATGCCCAGACTTGCCCAAAATGATGTAACGCGTGATACAACCTGTCACTATCTCTCGTATTCACATCGGCTATTGCGATAAAAGTCTAGTCCTACGCGGCTTTATTGGCATATATTTTATCTTGTATTTGCTCGTGTTGGCTAAAATAAAAGTTTAAACCCAGCAACAGATACATTATTGCCAATGTCCCAAAGGCCTCAAACAAGGAAAATTAAAAACTTGTCATATTAGCTTCTAAATGCCGTGTAAACATTTGAGTATCGACTACCAATTCTACCGGACTACGGTAATTCTGTCAAGCAAATTACGTAGAATAAAGTCTTTGTATCGGCACAGTTCCGTCGCTACCCACACTATCGATATACAGCCTCCAAAAAGCCCCGCCCACATTATGCCCGTCACCTATCTTGGGGGTGGGGCTGTATATCATTGCCCACACCGAAAACTAGTTTCTCACTACTGTAAGTAAAATAAGCAAACTGCGTCATTGAAAAGAATATGTGGCGAAACCATCTACATCCCTAAAAGTCATGTACATTGTATGTATAGTCGACTGTCAACGTTATCGAGTCATTATTTGTATCAATCTGTAGAGTTTTAGTTCCAATTGATTTTATTTTTATAATTTTGTTCAATTTAAAAAAAATAAATATATATTTCATGTTAATAATTATTTACTATTGCACAATTGACACCTTCAGATTTGTAGCTATTCCTATAGACTTATTTCTAAGTCAACCTGGCAGGATTCATAGAAAATGTGTTCATTAATTACAATATGCAGTGCATACATCTGAGGATGAGTCAGCAGTGATGTCATGAGTGATACTGACTCTTGTTATTTATACAATTTCTTCTTTCACTTTTATGGTACTTCAGAAAGCTTTATATAATATGATAACATCTCTGTGCGTGCGGAACAAATACATGTGCAAGGGAAAGTTCAAAAATGAAGCAAGATATTGTTTAGGTAATATTGTTTGGATGTAGGATGAGAAATACAAAACAATAGAAAGATAACTTCACCGTTATAAATGCACTGATATTTTATAGAACAAAGGTAATGGTTTTACAATTATTTGTAATCTTTGCACCAATAGTTGGTACCAACTTAACGAATGTACAACAGTAGAATACTGTGAACAGGAAACCGTAACGCTGCTAGCTATTATAATATCTTCCATGACTTTTATTTACATTTAAAATTGAGATTGGAACCTTGAAACGAAACAATTAAACATTCCTTGATATTATTTGGTTACATGAATGCTACTCGTGCAAGAGCTGACAACTCTGACTAACTTTATCACATAGTTGGTCAGATATAACAGATAAACTGCGTAAAATACTTGCCAGCATTTAAAATAAAATTTAAAGAGTATTTTCTCAGTTACTATGTTATTACTGTCACTTTTGTTCGAAAATAAATATTTTCATCCTCAAAAAGATTAGCCAATGAAGTACAAGGGAAGCCAAAACACACCAATCAAACACCAACATTATAGATCTAGCTAGCATTGATACTAAGGATAGTAAATGCCAAAAAGGAGGAAAACAAATCTGTGGAAAAATCTACTTGTGTAGTCAATAACCGGTAAACAAATATGGCTATGGCATTCTAGGCAAACATATTTACTTACCTTTGTGATCAATTATTTATTATGGATAATTTGATTAATTGCGGAACCAATTGTTACTTATGCTGATATTATCACCTGAACTACCCAACAAAACTCATTGCTAAACAATCAAATATTCCAGATATTCTGAAGTGTCTGTTGAGTTTCATCTGTTTAGGATGAGTTGGACTCCTTTGAAATGTTTATGATCATGTTAGTTATGTCTTCGTCAAATGGTACCATTAAAACCAGATCTAAAATATAACTCTATGAATTCTTTTGCAGCTGCGCCTAGTAGGAGAACTATCTCAGGATGAAGTATCATACTCTGTAGGAGACAGACTGTACTATCTTAAATGTACATTTCAAGTTGTAATATTTATATATAACTATCAAGAACTATATAGCGGCAGCCAAGTGTATAAAACACTGTATGTACACCTTTGATACTAATTAGACATTTGCTTGGATTCTTGTAAAATCAAATACATCTACTATTAGATCTGTCAAATACTTCAATAATCAGAAGTTTCTTCTGTAACGGTTTTACCGTATTGCAAACCGGTGTACTCTCTTATTACAGCTACTACTACCACTACTATTACTACCACTATTACTATTATTAATATTACTACTATTATAACTACTACTACTATACTCCTACTAGTACTGCTATTAGTACTATCACAACTACTACTATTACTACCACTACTAATATTACTACTACAGCTACTACTACTACTGATACTACTACTATTACAACTACTTTTACTGATAGTATTATTTTTACTGTTGAAAGGAATGCATTAGGTCACAGACCTTAAGAGAAACTAGCACAAAAATTAGCGATCAGCTGTCATCAGTTATTGGCGGAGTAACGAAAAAATTATATTATTATTTCAAAAGCAATATGAGTCGTTCACTCATAAATAGCAAAAATATGGTGATAATCCATGAAATTTCATAAATTCATAAATTTGTGCAACAAATCTCGTCTGCATCAGTCTAGGAATATTCATCTAGGCAAAAACAGCAAACATTGATAATGATACAAGCCTGTGAATATCGGTAAATAGCGTGCAATGTGTATAGTGAAAATTACTTGGGTTTTTGGCTCTTTTTGAATTTGCAAACTTTTGGTGTGCTGCATAAAAAATAGTTTAGTCAATTGTTCGTTGTTACAGTCTCCACACCAAATGGCCTTCACTTTTATTTTATCATTCCATTTCCTCGCACTTTCCTAAATCATAACTCTGTCCTTAGAGTTAGAAATTTGGACGGTTAACAGGGTAGATATCTGATGCCATAGATAACATATATAATGCACTTCTATGCTACATAGTTGACAATGTCACCTTTATGGTATTTATCTGACAAAATCATCTCAATGCTGTCAAGCTGCCAATATCTTATCTATTCTAGCTAGCTTCCAATATCACCTTTATGCTATCTAGCTGACAAAATCACCTCTAGGCTACCTAGCTGTCAAAATCTCCGCTATGCTATCTAGCTATCAATATCACTTAGTATATAGTATCTGAGTAAATCCATTGCCTTTTGATGTGGCATCATATTTATTACTATGTTAATTAACCGGAAAATACAAAAACCCAAACATAAAGAGAAGAAAAAGGTGTTTTTTGACAATCCATAGAAGGCCAACAATAAAATGAATACTCTATATATGTATATAATCAAAGTTTTTTATGGTATTTTTAGGATTGATGATTTTAGCAAAAATGATATTGATTACACAGCATGCCACAACAATAATAAATATTTTTCATTTTTGACATAATTCTATTTTAATGATGATCAATGTGTCTTTCCTAGCTATGCTGTTAAACCATATTGTAAGTTATAAACAGTTGATGTACATAAATAAATATTATATTATAAGGACTGTCAAAATCATACAGTGATATTTTTATTAGTTTTTGAATTAATAAATATCTACTTTTGTTTTCATTCTAAAACACTCTTCTACAATGAGAAGCCCTTATTAATTAAAAGTAGATAAAGGCTTGTCCTCGGTGCTTCCTTCAAATTTTTGTTTCAAATAATTCAATTTTATTGAGTGATAATGCATGACTACTATAGCTTTTTATTATTTCTATACATTATTATTATATATCTAACTTGTAGTCTCAGCAGTAGTCAATAGCCTGTGATATAGAGATGCATGTACATCATTCATCAATTAAACTGTGTGTTTAACAGTGAAACCCTGTGTGTTTGCTATTAATCTTGCAGTCGTCTGCTCCTTCATACTGATTCGCCTAGAACAGTGGTTCTTAACCAGGGGGGAATTCCCTCCCCCCAAGGGGAAATTTTGGGACTTTAAGGGGAGAATTTGGCAGTTTGCCAAAGGGGATTTCCATGGCACCAATTTTTCTTATATAAAGGGCAGCGAGGAGTAAATGAATTTCAGTAGTTTCAACAAAGTCAAGATATAAAAGTGTGGAAAAGGTAAGGATTGCTACACTACATGCATATACATACCTGCAATATTAATTGTTCAGTTACCGATTTGGTTTGCATAAACGTATAACATTTTGACAATTTGCTCTGTAGCCTAACATATGTATGATGTTTTGCTCATGTAGATATTGAACGTATTCAAATATTTTGATTGCATACCCCATATTGTAGGTGTTAGAAATGTCAAAGACAAAAAGACGAACATATGATGATTTTTACCTTGACTATGGATTCACTTGTATGATTAAAATGGCATCGAAATACCACAATGTGTTTTGTGCATGAAATTGCTCGCTAACGACTCTATGAAACCACATCAACTTAAGCAACACCTAAGAAATAAACATGCAGAATACATGGATAAATCAAAGCCCTTCTTTGAAGCTAAAGAGAGAGAACTCAAGCAGGCAAAACTGGATTCCACTGGCAGCTTTCATATCCAGGCACAGGCCATTACCGAGGCATTCTATGCTCTGTCTTACCGTATCGCCAGAGATAAGAAGCCACACACCATTGGTGAAACATTAAGTTGAACTTTGTCTGCTGGAGTGTACTAAGATTATTCTCGAAGACACCGCCACTCAAAAGATAGGTGATTTATCCCTCTCAGACAGCACAGTAAAATAGAGGATCGATGACATGTCTGCGGACATAAAGAGGCAAGTAATTGAAAAGATCGTCATCTCCCATGTTCGCCATTCAACTTGATGAGTCCACTGATGTTGCTAGCATTTCACAGCTGATGATGTTTGCACGCTATGTACACAGAGAGACAATTGAGGAAGAATTTCTGTTCTGCAGTCTTCTAACAGAGACCATCACAGCTGCCGATGTTATGAACCTGGTTTCCGACTTCTTCAGCAAAGAACATCTGGACTGGGGCAAACTAATTGGAGTTTGCACTGATGGTGCTCTAGCCATGCTTGGCTGTTGTGCTGGATTTGCACAGTTGGTAAAAGAAAAGAATCCTTTAGTGGTGAGGACCCATTGCTTCATTCACAGACAAGCGCTAGCAGCAAAAACTCTTCCCAAAGCATTGCAGGAACACCTTTCTTCAGTGATTAAAGTAGTAAACTTTATGAAAGGCTCTGCCTTGCAAACACGCCTCTTCCACAAGTTATGCGAAGATATGGATGCTGTGCACTCATTCCTATTGTTCCACACCAAAGTTCGATGGTTATCAAAGGGTAACATGCTTCTGCGTTTCTTCAATCTACGAGCAGAGGTCAATGAGTTTTTGAAAACTCATAACAAACCCAAACTACTGGCTTCTATGCAGGTGGGAGGCTTCCATCAGTGTCTTGCTTACCTGGTTGACATATTTGGTTCAATCAATTAAGTGAACACAAAGATGCAAGGTAGAGACAGAAATGTGTTGAATGTAACTGATAGTATCGATGCATTCAAGGACAAGCTCAAACTCTGGGTGGAAAAACTGGCTACTGGAAATGTAAGAGTTTCATCTCTAGTTCTGCATTTATTAGTTGACAAGAAAGCTCCTTCCGCTTCTTTGCTAACCGACATAAAGCATCACTTGAACAGCTTGATAGCAGAGTTTGAAAGATATTTTCCAAAGTTAGATCCTAGGACAGAGCAATTGATGAGCCTGACCCGAGACCCTTTCAGGCGCAATGTCCACGAGATTCCGGAACAGCTTCAGGAGGACTTTTTGGAGCTGACAAACAACTCTGCATTAAAAGGAGACTTCAAAGAGCTATTCATAGAGCACTTTTGGGTTCAGGCCCAAAAATTGTATCCCGACATAAGCCTGGCCGCTTTCAAGATGCTCATACCATTTGCTTCCACATATCTTTGCGAGTCAGCATTTTCAGCAATGCTAACCATAAAGAGCAAATATAGAAACCGTCTAGAAGTAGAAGCTGACCTACGGTGTGCCCTATCTACAACTCCTAACATCAAATTTCTGGTCAGCACCAAACAAACACAGAAATCGCACTAGTCTGCAGACTGTCTTACAATGATAGATATATTGAGTTTCAATATACATTCATTTTTAATATTCCATGTAAATATGACTGTAATAAATGCATATATACATGTATATATATAAGTTATATATGTAAATAAAGTTCCCTATCTAGTTGCAGTGCATTATTTGAAAGAGTTGGGAGAGGGAATTTCTGTCTTTAGGTTTGGAAGAGGGCGAATGGGGCAAAAAAGGTTAAGAATCACTGTCCTAGAAGCATTACAACACCTTCCTGATTTGCGCCAAAATCTTGAGTTGTCATTCAACATTGTAAGACTGATTTATTTCATTGCATTACTGACGGCAAGTGTGGCTGGTACCTTTATGATTAGTAATTGATACATACAGTGTTTTATACACTTACTGCTATATAATTCTGGTTAGCTATATATAAATACTGTATCTTGAAATATGTATTTAAAATGGTACAATACGACTCCTACAGGTTATGAGATTTCATCCCGAGACAGTTCTTTTACTAAGAGCAGCTGCAGGAGAATCTCTTTGCATATATTTTAAATTGCTCCCTTCATCAGCAAAGTTTGATAAAGACATAACTAACATGATCATAAATATATCAAAGGAGTGTAACTCATTTGACTACTGCTGATTCCATGCTTCTGAAGCTTGCTGAAAAGACTGACAACATTGAGGTGCTGAAGTAGATGACGGAAGTGGTAGATAGGGAGGATTTATAAGTAGAGTAAATGTGGGCGGTTTTAGAAAGAGAACAACTTGTATAGTACAGGTTGTGAGCAAGTATATAGTTACGATGGTAATATAGGTCAGAGAAGGGAATAATCTTACCAGTTTTGAACATTAATATTTACATATTTTAAAGTGCTTTTTCAAACATTCCTTTTGATATTAGCTGCAGGTAGCGAATGACATCCTAATATTTGGACCAATCACGTATCAGTGTAAAAGTATTAACTCAAGGAAGTCTCGTTGTACTTCTGCGTATATAACTTTTCAGGCGGAACCTGACAGTTGCATGAAACTCAATTTTTGAAAATAAAATGAAATTAATGTTGCCTAGAATAAAATACAGTACTGCATAGAGAAATAAGAAATTACAAAGTTCAGCAGTGGGAATTGTCTCCTCTGCCCATTGTAGAGCTGCATTTCAGACTGGCATCTGGCACATTCATATTTGTTTTTTAGATAACATTCATCTTATCTTTTGTTAGTTTGTTTCCTTGGGAGTCTGAACTTGATTAATCGGGTGGTTTTAACATTTATTTCAATTGGATCACAAAAGTTACGAAAAAACACAAACTAAACGTAATCAAAAATAGAAAAAGATGACAAAGCAAATTCAACACAACTATAGGTGTAGATGCAGAACAATTTTGTATAACATAATTCTTTCACAAACACACATAAATCTTTTCAAAAATAACATTGCAAGCTCGTTGCGTAGCAAAATTACAATACTGTAATAAATTCTTGCATGGGCTTCTCACTAGTATAACGGATTAGTGCACTCGCAAACACTACTGTAAACTAAAGAGCCTTTAGTTCAGTGGGTCCTTTAACAAGTCGTTACTTAGCAGGAGACAAAACAAACAGGCCTTTACTTACCGAGCTTCAAGCTGTAAGAGAGCGAACATAAGATCTCCTTCAATGGTCTCGCGCTTTTCTTCACTTCCGGTAAAGCCGGAGTTACAGTGAGCCGATTATATTACAACTACCATGTGTGATCTACATGTATTACAAGTTGTCTGATCTTACCAAGTTTGACTATTCAAATATGGCTGTATATACTACGTATTTTAGTCAATGACTCAGTAACACTTAAGATTAATTGTTCTAGATGCATGTACAAAAGTACAATAAGCTGTGCGAAAACAAAAGATAAAGTGCAGACCCACACAACAACTTTTAATAAACTGTATCTGTATCTTTTAATAAACTAATTAATGTTTCGCACAAAAAGACCATCACAAACAATGAAAGTGAGAAAATTAGCGTAACTGTTTGCAAGTACTCGAGCCTCATGGCCTATGTGTGTAATAAACTAATATCAAGTGTCGCTCGTCGGAAAAACTCTCTCATTCTTTTAATGCCTCAGCTTTTTCGAAAGAAGAAATAGAAAGCAATTATGTAATTACCTTAGCTTTTTACAAGCTGGTAATCATAAAGAATAGCTTGAAATTCATCTTGTGCAAGAATTAATTTGATCGGTTTACACAGTTACTTGAAAACAGCTTTTGTAAACAAAGCCATGTAAATGCCGGAAAACGGGCCGTTCGAGATAGCATCACTTTGAACACACGGGTAACGGCGCTGCTGCCCAATGTATTAATTCTGCACACGGGCCGAACGTTATTGATTTCCTTGATGGAGGCTGCGAGCCGGATGAAAATTGACCATGGGCTGCATTTAACACATGTCCGCCCTACAAGATGAAATTATTTGATGGATTTAATAATTCGCAAATTCTCGTACTGTCAATTCCGCGAATAACTGATTTTTAACACAAGGAAGATTAACTACTACCTCACAAAAACTAGCCGCTAGGCATAGTCTGAGTGGAAGAGTGAGATTGGATGCCACGTGGTCAGAGGCTATTTGCGTTGACCTAGCAATGGCGGCGGAAATCGGCGTATTTCATTGAGTTCACCATGGCACTGAAATTGTTTTTGTAATAAACTATGCTATTCACAGGCTAGTCATAATTTAGTATACTGAGCAAAAATTCAATACCTGTGGAGTCTATTGAAAGTACAATAGTCAATCTAGCAAGTAAATCTTATGCCTAATGCCTTAATTGAAAATCCAAATGTACGTTTTCATCAACATTAACATTAACCAACATTGTTCTAATGATTTCTGAATTCTGATTAACTCAAATTAACATTTTTGCTTATCTCATGTACAATTTTTATTATATTTCAAGTTCAAATTTTTAGTTTGTCATTCCAGAATTAAACAGAATAGTTCAATGGATAGAGGAAAAGTTATCAGTGACTGAGTGAGTATCAGGTGATATATTTTAAAAATAATATTATAAATATATATACACGTAAATAAATATATATGTATTTATGTATTATATAAATGTATTTATTGATTTATTACAAATTTTAAACTACACATAACTTATATCGTTATCATAGTTTATCTATGTTTTTATATAATATTACGTACAATTAACAATACTACTGCATACTACATACAATACGCGAGTGATAAATATATAACTATTGTAATATTTATCATGTCTTATTTTATTAGTTAGCGTTAGTCACAGTGTAATAATTATAATAATTTATTCAATTAAATTTTCATTTAGTAAATTTATATTTTATTGTAAAATGTGTATTATATTATATTATGAAATTAATAAATATTAAACTTAAATATCTGAAGGACTATGATATTAAAATTAAATATTTTATAATAACAATAAATCATTTAAAATAATACATCTTTATATTTTATAAAAGCATGCAACATGCAAAATATTAATTTTAAAATTTCTAATTGAAATACTACTAGTAGCAATATTGGTAACTTAATTATTTGATACAGCATTGTAAATCATATTGATTAGTAAATGAAATGCTGTCACAATACTGTTGGTTATTTTACGTCTAATATTGCAGTGCCTAGTAGCTGCTCTGCTCCAGGTTGCTCAAATAGAATTAGTAATGGTGACCATACCTATCACCGACTTCCCAAAGCAGAGGAGCTCAATAGTCATGCGAGATGTCATCAAAAGACTCTAAATTAATTGAAACAGAGGTGATCCAAAATGTCTATTCATATAGTTTACATGCATGTACCTACTACGTCTATATGTTGCACTGCTGTTTCTATAAAATGTCACAATAAAATTAGTTATAAGCAATATTCATATTGTATAATGTCTGCATGTCACTCATTTGGTTTTCAGATGTTTATATTACATGTATGTTTTAAGTTTATGTTCTACTTTAAATTCTTTTTCTTTAAATATTTATAATTCTTTCATATTGCATTTAATTAATACTTTTCTACTTGAAAGTTTATATAGAATTTTTAAATGCTAAACTTGTTATAGCGACTATATTTGAACATTTATACTAAATGTTACAGAGGTAACCTATGCAATCAACTATATTTTGCAATCTTATCTCTGACTGCAATTATATTTAATAATCATCAAAAAAGCATTCTACTTCTAGTCAATCACAAAATATATTATATTATTTGATTAAATATTCCATTTACTACTATACATGCAGTTTTGTTATTTTGAGATTAAACTCCTTCTGGCTACATATCTGGAATATAGAACTTTCTTGTATGTACATATTTACATATACACATAAGTTGCACACATGATGAAATGATATCATGCATCACATACATTATACCATGTAACCTGGTTAATGTATAACATAATATGAGGGGAATTGTGCACTCATGTATACATTCTGGTGAGTAATGTTCTAGGGAAAGATATATGAGTGAATAGGGCACATTCTGAGCTTTTCATTGGTTACTCCTGTTAGAGCCTTTGCTTTTAAGGAATTTGATATTTCAGAGGCCAAAATTACAATTCATATTAGTTCTAATGGTATAACTGGATATCCGCCGCCAGTGCTTTACCAGAAGTCGACCGATGCATCCACTTTCACTCTTCCACTCAGGACAGAGTTATTAAACGTAGCTGAGCTCCAAACTCTTGTAAAATCATCGCCGGGGCTTTGAGTTAAGCCCATTGCCAAGGAACTACACTTCTTTACAAAAATTATTCAAGGTTCTCACAAGTTGTTCGGAATTCGGCACAGAATCATCATCGCAAAAATCTCTCCTGCAGTTCTTTACGCTGAAAAACTCCTAACTTAACACAAGTTGTTGGTCCACCAAAGGCTTCCAAATCGATGAACATTCATGAAAACCTTTAGATTCAGTCAAAAATTGATAGCTTAGCATGATCGACATAAGATTCCTAGCTAAATAGAAACCTAAACACGTGGTATACGAACGTGAAGGTTTACTCTATTGCTAGCTGCTTTCACGAATTAATTTGTTCACGAATGTGCTCATCCGCGGCTATGCATGAAAAGACAATTCTCACGAAATTCAACTCCACGAATAATTTCATCTTGTAGGTAGCTTGTACGTGTACGCACTGAATTACTCTACCCCTAGAGTGGCCAAAGTCATTTGTCAGCGTAACAACTTGAGCGCCATCATGAACCATGCTACATGGGCACGCTTCCCTTCATAGTAACCTAGCAACATTGTACAACATACAATCCCAATGAGCTTGTGGGTGCTTTTATCCATCCCCAATCTTAATCAACATGTACCCGTATATCAAAGTCAAGCTAGCTAAAGATCTACAGATTCATAGGATATAAGTTTTTGTCGTAGATGGCTATTGGCATGGTTTCAACAGTAGGCAGACAACTCTATATGGGCTCTATATAATTCGCATTTCATATCAACAGATGATTCCACTGGTATCATTGGCATCGCTCGCCTTACTAGCCCAGTGAACTTTAGCTTTAAAACTTATTGACTATTTAATAAGAGATTACTATAGTTGTTTACATCACCAAGAGCAGAAAACTGGCCAAAACTGTTGTATACATTTGACCAAATTCTTGCAACCTACATTTTTTTGTTCGAAAAAGTGGTTGGATTGGCCTCGAGCCTAGATTAGCTTTAGATATTGTGCCAGTAGGTCCCAATCATAGAAATAGTAAGCCCTAGATATGCGAATACAGACGGTTCCCTACTTACGAACATTCGAGTTACGAACAACGGTACATACGAACGTATGTACCGTTGTTCGTAACTCGAATAACTTTCGAGTTATGTGTTTGAACTTTGTTTGAACTTTACATACGTATTGTAAAGGGATTTGCCGGCCTTTACTTGGCACGATATCTACTAATAAATAAAGAGAAGAGAGTGTGTGTAGTTTCATTCAGCTTTTAATTAGCGAAGGAAATTTCACTAGTCGAGGAGCGTACGGCTATCTGGTCTGCTCAACTAAATGAGCGCACTCATTTATATACAATTAGCTGCATTACCCGCGTTCGGGAACAGATTTACGTAAAGCAATAGTTTTATTGAGAATTGTCTTTCGAACTGTAAAACAACTCCAAATATGCAATCTACTGAAATTTTTTTACTGATCTGACTGCATACACATATGCAGTTGTACATGTCAATAATGTTGGAGAGACCAATGGAAATATGCAATGTGCTTTACAGCTAGTCTAAAATGCATCAGTCTCGAACCACCAGTCTCAAATCGGAATTGTCCTCATTTTGTACACAGAACTGATTATGAAATTGACATTGCTAGGCAAACTGAAGTTCTTCAAACTGGCAGTATTGAAGAGCTTTACATAATTTAAATTACATATTTTAAGAAATTCTAGAAAATATTTTCCTATTGCACTGCTTAGCTATCACCAGTATTTATTGAATTAAGACTTCTACATGCTTGAAACAATAATCATGACTCACCAGTTCTTCGTCTATAGCCTGTGTTTTGACATGGTATATACAAACTGTACAGCAGTAATGTGGTTCTGTTAATAAAATTTATTATCAATAAAATCTACTATATAAACTACATATATGGCCTCTCACTTTTTCAACGTAAGGCATTACATCTGGAGCATTTTTGGACATTCGTCCCATAGAAAAATTCGGCCTTATACTACATGTATGTTGCAGGACTGTAGTCAAGTGCAAAGTTTTCTGTCCATACACGGCGCCTGGTAGCAGCTGCTGTAGTTAGTGCATCTCGCTGTTGTCGCCGTTTCATCTGCTCAGAAAATTCAGCTCGCCGAGCAGCTGTTGTAGCTAGTGCATCATGTTCTTGTCACCACTGCATCTGCTTGGAGGTTTCTGCACGTCTGGCCGATGTAGCGGCTGCTCTGAGCCATTTAAGTCGCTGCTGGGTCGGTTCAATAGTCTCTGCACTTCTAGCAGCTGCAGCATTTATTCTGGCCTGCTCTCGATGTACCTGTGTTTGTTCAGCGGTTTCTGCTCTTCTAGCAGCTGCTATTCTGTTTCGTTGTAGGCGTAGCTGTGTTTGCTCTGCAGTTTCTGCACTTATAGCAGATGCAGTAGCAGTTCCGCTTTGTTGTGGGCGTAGCTGTGTTTGCTCTGCAGTTTCTGCTCGTCTAGCTGCTGCTTTGCGAATTCGGTCTCTTTCTCTACGGCAATCAATCTGTTCTTGCGTTTGGGCAGTAGGCTTTTTGGAAGGCATTGCACTGCTTCAAGCATTTCTAAAATTGAATGAGATGGTGTTTTTTTTGTAATATATACACTGCTCGCTTTCTTCTCACCGTCGCCTATCGCAACGCTCAGAGTGCCCGTGCAAGTTCTGTAGTAGCTGTAGTACTCGTAGCTGGAAAATAAGTAAAAGTAACTCAGTTGCGGAAGGAAATGAACATGTTTACTATCACAAACAGTGGCAAATCCAACGTTTTAACCTTTTCACTGAAGTACACTCATTTATGCATTTTCTATGGTCGACCGCCGTAGACGCATATTTGCGATTTTCCCAGCAATTGCTAGTAACTGAATTTTATTATTCGTTGATAACATAACCAATGATCTTTAGGACTTTTATGGTAGTGACAGCGTTGTCCTAAGATTTCTCTATAAAGCTAGCCTAAAATTTAATTTTAAATCTTTGTTTGAGAACTTCCAACTTAAAAACGAAGATATTTTGTGCGAGTTCATGAAATGCGTCCGAGTTAAAAAACAAATAACTACTTATGTTGACGACATTATAGCCATTTCAGATTTTGGCGATTACACAGATAATTAAAATGCACAAAGTATAGATACAACGAATTTTTTGTTTAGCAGTGCTTGTTAACATGTTGGAAAAATGAAATATATAACCAAAACAAACGTTATAGATGGAGTTTGAAATTGAAAACATATTGTCTACATATTAAGCAATATCGGCAAAATGGCTGGCAGTAGGCCGACAGCTAAATTTGTACACGGACACAAGTGAAAGGGTTATGTAGTGGAAGTGTGGCAATTCATAGACAATACAACATTGATTAAGAAATCCTTACTTTTTTTATGTAGAAATGTAGTAGGTGAGAACTACGTTTTCCAGTGACCGCAAGAAACCAACGTTCGCGTGACCTTCTCGGTACACGTTGGCAGTAAATATTAATCGCATGTAAATTACTATTAATTAATTTATTTAAAGATTAGTACATCTGTATAGCTGTATAGGCCGCCGAATTCAGGACGGTGCTTTTTAACACGGCAGCAATTTTTCTGTTTCAAACGCACCAATGTCGTTGGGCGCCGTAAAGAGGCGCGCTAACCAGATATGACGTGTTCTGTGTAAAAACGATGAATAGGTTATGTATTATAGAGGCATGTACTAACCGGAGATTCCCGTTAATGCGCCCTAAATACCTAGTAGCGGCTAATAGTCGGAAAAGTACGGTACTCTATAAGGCGAACACTCAATCAATCAAACACCCACGCTCGCAGACAGACAACGATTGCCGTTTATATAGTAAACTAGCTGCATTACCCGCCTACAGGAACAGATTCACGTGCAGCATAAGGTTTATTGAGAGTTGTCTTTCATACTGTAAAACAACTCTAAATATGCAGTCTACTGAAATCGTTGTCCTGATCAGAGTATGCATGCTCATATACATGTCAATGTTGGGGAGAACAATGGAAATATGCAATGTGTCTTACAGCTAGATGTGTGTAAAATCTAGTAAATAGTCTAGATTCATGCATCCGTTCATACCCGTCTATATTTGCAGTTGACGATCGCGCACTTCTGCCGCTGAGCCCCCGCCTCGGCTGACCAGTCTTTACCCGCCGAGCAGTTGACAATCGCGCTCTTGCACTCGCCTCGCAATCAATCGCTTCGCACTCGCAATCAATCGCTTCGCACTCGCAATCAATCGCTTCGCAATCAATCGCCTTGCAATCAATTGGCCCGCACCCGCCTCGCAATCAATCGCCTTGCACTCTCCTCGCAATCAATCGCCTTGCACTCTTCTCGCAATCAATCGCCTTGCAATCAATCGCCTCGCACTCGCCTTGCAATCACCTCCCACTCGCCTCGCAATCAAATGCCTCGCACTCAATCGCCTCGCACTCGTCTTGCAATCAATCACCTTGCACTCCGCAACAAATCGTCTCGCAACCAATCGCCTCGCTCTCGCTATCAATCGCCTAGTACTCAATCGCCTCGCACACGCCAACTCATTCATCCGGAAAGTCGTGCCTGGAGACTCTCACTGTACTCGGGGCGAAAAAAGTCTCCCGCGCATCCCCGAGTGACGCCTTGGCCTCAAGCCTAGCTGTGCTACCCGGCGTTGCTCGGGTGGTAAAAAAAGTCTTTGCACAAAAAATCTATTTGTATTTAACATATATAACAACATTTGCTATTCTAACATTCAAACTACATAGGTGGCATGAGAAAACATGATAGGTAACCTATCATGAGAAAAGTGTTTTGTGATAAATAATAATTGAATAAATAAATAATTTGAGAGAAAATAAAAACAACAGCAAAGTTTATCAAACTTTGTCAAACAACTGTAACTTTCAAACTTCATATCATGAGAATAAGGTTTTCTGCCAGTCTAATAAATTAAAAAATATAAAACAATTGTAAAAGGGATTAGATGTAAATTTAAAATAATTAGCAACTAATAGCTAAATTAAGTTGGTTTTGCAACAATTACAATAAAAGATGATACGGTAATGATACAATTAATACAAACTGAAAAAACAAAATAAAATTCATGAATATGTTGAATTAATAGTAGCAATTCTTGCATAAAAATGTGTGGGTATAAAAAGGTTACTGTCCCACCAGAAACTATCCATCAATTCTTTGAATACGACGATACTAAAAAATATGACAGAATATCATAGTATTTTGTAGTTGAAACTTTATTAGAACAATGTCTGCCAAAAATGGTTGAATAAAAGAATAATATTAATAATAAAGATTGGAAACTAATCAAGTAATAATAACGGTGATAGGAAAATGAATAATGTTTAAACTTCAAACACGATAATCAATTTATGTTTAAAAGAATGCAAGTTGAAATAATAACAACGATGAAACAAACTTTAAAAAACTTATATTATAAACTTCAAACGTCATAAGAAATTTATAAATGTAATAAGAGAATTTAAATTTATATATCTATATACATGTATATATTTCTCAAAGTATGTAAATGTATGTAAATATAAGAGAGGTGAGAATAACTGTTACTTGCAATCTTACACGATAAATCTTACAGTAATCTTACAAATGTTTGTTGTAAAATGTGAAATTAATTACGAAAAACTAACTGGTTAGGTTTAACAGGAAAGATGTGTAAACTAATACATCTAGTTGTACAACCCAGCGTTACCCGGGTAATAAAAAAAAACAACAGAAAATTGATTTGTATTTAACATATGACAACATTTGCCATTCTACATAAAACAACTCAAAAGGTTTTCAAACTTACTTTGTCAAACAACTTTTAAACTTCATATCATGAGAAAAATGTTTCGTGCAGGTCAAATAAATTTTAAAAATAAAACGACTATAAAGGGTTTAGATGTAACAGTGAAATAATTAGCAAGTAATAGCTAAATTGAGTCTGTTTTGCTACGATTACAATATGAGATGATTCGGTAATGATACAATTAATACGAACTGAGAAAACAAAATAAAATTCGTGACTATTTTGAATTAATAATAACAATTCTTGCATAGAAGTGTGTGTATAAAAAAGTTTCTGTTCCACAAACAGCTATCCATCAAAACTCTGAATACGAAGATACTGGTACGGTGATATGTTGTGTAAAAATAAAATATTGTAGTGTCTTTGTCTTATCGAAGGTGAGAGAATCTAGATTTTATTCCTACTCGTGATAATACAACCGTCCGCGTGAAAAGTGGGATATTATGTAAATATGTGAGGCTTTTCAGTGATTAGCCGGTAATGAAAGGGCTGGCTATCTTGGGAAGCCAGGGCTATAGAAAAGCTGGCTTTTCACGAAAAGCGCCAGCTTAAAGCAAGGAGAAGCTGGGGGTCTAACAGGCCTCGCTATATAAGTAGGCGTTAAACAGATGCTTGGCAGAAGGCTCAGTGGAGAGTAAGTGAGCTGATCATCTGTATGGCCGTGCTTCTACTGACAAGCAATTTGCGCTGTGGAGATTGGACTTGAGAGTCCATTGGTTAGCAGTGAGGCTGCTGATTGGTTAGCCTATTGGTCGGCAGTAGGGACTGCCGTGAGATCGTAGACAGCGCTCTGCTGTGGGCGTGTATCGCCGTGGTGGTGAAGGCTGGTGACAAAGGGGAAGTTGGTGTGTCATCGAAGCAGCTTGGTGTTGCGCAGCAATATCTTCGTTATATTGCTAACAAGCTATTTCGGCCTTGGTCAGGGCTTTTGAAGCTGAGTAGCCAATTAGTTGGCGGCCATACCTGAGGGTATGGAGTCAGAGCGAGGGCACTGGTTCTCTTCCTGAGGGCCAGGAGGGCCCGAAATCGGCGCCTGCTGGTGCTGGTCCTTCAGGAGTAGGTGCACAGACACCTGCTTCAATGAGGTTAGATGCTGGTGTTTTGGCCAGTATTCTCAATCAGGCTCGTGGGCCGATTTTGGATCGGCTGAGCCGGCAGTTGCCCCAGTTCACCGGCGATGGGCCAGTGGAGGTGTCTGCGTAGATCACTGACTATGAAAAGTGCGCACGAAAAAACTGTGCTCTGGAAAGAGTTGCGCCGGTGGAACTCCTCCCATATATGCTGCAAGGCGGGGCTGTCCGGCCATATAGCCGTATGATGGTGGGAGAGGCCTCCAGCTGGGAGGTCGTTAAGGCTGCACTGGTAGCCGAGTATGCCATGCCTTGACAGGAAGCATGGCGACAGTTTGTCAACTGCCAGTTTGGTGCTGGCAATACAGTTGACGTTTATTTGGATCATTTGGATCGATTCGAGAAGAGACTGGGGATGTCCTCAGATGATCTTGGCTTTCGAGTCAAGTTTTACGAGGGCTCCCATCTTCCGTTTACGAGTGGGCCATTGCGCATGAACACGCATATACGGCCGATTTTGGATCCGTGCTGGCCCGTGTGTGAGTTCGCTTGGTTTCGCGGAGAGTTGCGGAAGCTCGTTTACGTAGAGACTCGACAAGAGGTCTCGCTGCTGTTTCTAAGCAGCAGGGAAGCAGTTCCAGCTGTTTTCGGTGTGGTGGAAATCACCGTGTAAAGCCTGTCAACAGAACAGACTCGGGCGTAAGAGCGCCGCAGAAAAGAAGTCAGAGGCTTCTGCCAACAGAGCTTGCTTTAGGTGTGGCGGCACTGAGCACCTCGTCGCGAGCTGTCCTAGATAGCAAGCCCACGATGACTTAGCTGCCGGGTCTGCCAGTGGTAGATCGGGTTTTCATGAGGAGGGCGCAGACAGGGGCAGCGCGTCCTCTTCGATGGAAACGGAGTAGCACGCATTGGTACATGCGTGCGGTCAGACAGTTTTGTACTGTCTGGGGCAACTGGTAGGGTTATGTGCAGTAGTCGCATGCCAGTTGTTCGGGCTGTTCTCAACTGCCGTTGTTTCATGTGTCTCGTAGACGCAGGAAGCGAGCGGACATTGGTGAGTCCGCGGGTGGTGGTGGGGCTTCCTGTTAGGCCAGGCCAGCCTTTGTTAACGGCCGATGGCAAAGTTTCTCACATGAGAGGCCGATGTCGAGTCATTATTGGTTTGCATGGACACTGCTTTCGTGTCACCGCGCCAGTAATAAGTGAGTTAAGGAATCTCGGGGTCAGCTGCCTTCTTGGCGGTGATGTCATCGATCATATGGGTGGTGTCACTGTTGGGAAAGGTGTAGATTCGAAATACAGTGTCCTGTGGGGGAAACCTCATCGTAAAGGATGCTGCGGAGTTTCTCAAAAAAAGCCCGCGTTTAGTGCAGCCAGCAAGGCTGGAGATGACTCTGGGCCATCAACCTGTGGCAGTACGGGCCTTCTGCGGGTTGAGGACCCAGATTTTATAGCCGAGTTTGCCAAAGGTCACTGGACTGTTAGTTGGCGGTGGTCTGGGGAGCTGCCTAACGGGCTCCAGACCAGGATATCTGAGTATAAATGTACTCAGGCACCTCAGGTGAGAGAGCGCTATTGCGCCGAACTAGAGAGCTGAATCTCGAAAGGCTGGCTGAAGCGGTGGCACGGGCCTGTAGAAGGCAGCAGTCCACTGCTGGCAGTGGTTCAGCCGACAAAAGACAAAGTGCGCCCAGTCATGGATTATCGTGAGCTGAATGCATTTGTCGAGTGTCATACTGGTGATGACGTGGTGGTGGTGTGCGCTGATAAAATTAGAAAATGGCGGCAGCTGCAGAGCGAGCTGAAGGTGGTAGACCTTAAGTCCGCATACCTGCAGATCCACATTTCCAAGGACCTGTAGAAGTACCAGGTCGTGAGGTAAAAGGATGTGCACTATGCCTTAACTCGACTGGGTTTTGGCCTGTCATGTGCACTAAGGATCATGACCTCAATCCTTAAAAAAGTTCTGTCATTGGACGAACGTGCTCATCGTGGTACTGATCACTATATTGATGACATAGTGGTTCAGGAGTCCGTACTGAATGCTCAAGGATTGAGAGACCACTTGGCTAGGTATGAGCTTGAGACAAAGGAGCCTGAGGCCTTAAATGGAGGCCGGTTGCTGGGTGTTGCTTTGCAAAAAGATTCCAGCGGGCATCTGAAGATGTCGAGGGGAACAGCTCTTTCTGAGTACAATTTTGAGCTGTCAGCGCTCACGAAGAGATAGCTGTTTTCGATATGTGGCCGACTGGTTGGCCACTACCCTGTGGCAGGGTGGCTGCGCCCGCAGTGCAGTTTTTTACAACGACTGGGCTGCAGTGGAGCTTGGGACTCTCCTGTCGGGAAGACAGTCGGCAGTCTGGCTGGTGAGCTCTTGGCAAGAGCCCGCCGCGAGGACCCAGTCAAAGGAGTTTGGAGGGTGAACCCTCGTGATTCTGTTACAGTGTGGACTGATGCAAGCTCTCTTGGCATGAGTGTGGCCTTGGAGGTCAATGGCAACATTGTGGAGGATGCTTCATGGCTCCGAAAGGAGTCTGACCATCAGCACATCAATGTTGCCGAGTTGGAGGCGGATGGTCGGAGGATCAATTTTGCAATTGCGTGGGGGTTCAAAACTTTTACGTTGGCCATTGATTCACTTACAGTTGTTAACTGGTGGACCAACACCATGGATGAACGAAACCGCGTCCGAACAAAGGGTGTTGCGGAGATGCTTGTGAAGCGTCGTTTGGGGGTGATCCGTGACACTATAGCCAAGTATGGACTTGCAGTGTCTGTTCACTTTGTTCCTTCCGTAGAGGATAAAGCTGATCGGATGACCAGGGTATCAAGGCGTTGGCTAGAGTACCGAGAGGCTGACTGTGAAGCAGCTGAGGTGTCAGCTGCGATTGTCAGCGGCGAAAGTCCTGAAGACGCCATTTGGGCAGCACATTTGCCGCACCATTTGGGGGTTGACAGGACGCTTTACCTTGCACGACATATTCGCAAAGATCTGTCACGGAAACAGGTAAAGACTAACTTAGCTGGGTGCGAGGCATGCCAGCGCATTGACCCTGCATTGCGGGGCGAGAGTATTGTGGCCGTTGGAGATTTGGCCGTAGAAGAGAACTGGTGCCGAGTTGCTATTGATGTGACTCATTATGGTGACAGTTCTTTTTTGTCAATGGTGGACTGTGGCTCATCGCGGTTTGCCATCTGGTGTAGGCTCCAAACTGAGTCTGCAGCCCAGATAATGACTCAGCTATGTAGCACTATGGTTGAGTGCGGGCCGTGTTATGAGTTGTTGCTGGACAACTCAGCGGCGTTCAGGTCAGCAGCTGTTCATCAGTTTGCAAACAGGTGGGGAATTTCTCTTCGTTTTCGAGCCGCCTATGCCCCTGGCGATAATGGAATAGTTGAGAGAACTCATAGGACAATCAAGAGGATTGCTGAAAGGGGTGGGATCACCCCGGAGGAGGCGACTTTTTGGTATAATGTAACACCTTGGAAGGAAATAGAGGAGACCTCTGTTTCTTCGAATGTGCTATTTCGATACCAATGGCGAATGCCTTTTGATATCAACAGTAAGACATCTGAAGAAGATGTCGAGAGCTGTTTTAGTGTGGGTGGTGAGGTGTGGGTTTGACCATACCCCTCATCTTGCACAAAACAGTGGGCGCTAAGTCAGGTTACCAGCCTCGTCTTTAAGCACACAGTGTGTGTGGATGGCATGCCTAAGCATGTGAGGGATGTCAGGCGACGGCGCTATGGTAATGACATAGGTACTGACCATGTCAACCATGAACTTGTCAGTGACATTCGACCTAGATCATTGGGTCTAGGTGGCAACCACTTTCCGGAGGTGGATGCCGTCAATATGCCACCGGTGGAGCTGGTTATTGACCCTGTACTGCCTGTTGGGCCTCTAAGTGAGGCCCATGAGGAGGCGGCAGAAAATCAGGGAGGTGACGGAGCGCAGCTGCCAGCTGAGGAAGTCGAACCCGAGGCTAATGCAGACAGGCCAACGGTTGAATTCAAACTAAATTCAACTAATTTAGTAAATGGTTTTGAAAAAACTCATTACTTACCACAAATTGTTGGTTCATCAAAAGCCTCAAAATCGATGAATATTCGTGAAAACTTCTGAACCCAGCAAAAAATTTATAGCTTAGCACAATCGACTCGTAGTTGTAAACTAAATAGAAACCGAAACACGCAATGTGCGCATGCGTATGGTTAAATCTATTGCTGGCCGCAATAGAGTTAACTCTTACTAAAGAGTGACCGTTTTCAGCCGCGAATAAATTAATCCGCGAATATGCATGAAATTTCAATTTTCGCGAAATATAACTCCGCGAATAAATTAATCCTGTATGGTAAGTGATGATAAGTGATAGTGTTATGATGGTATATCAGATATAACAATAGCATAACGAGTGAAACAACGATATAATAAACGGACAACACATACAAAAAATAAGACAACAACTATAAGTGATAGCATAACGATTAAAACAACAATATAATAAAAAGGACAAGACACAATAAATAAGAAAGGCAGTGTCATGGCCCGGCGTCCACCAAACTATTATCTCCATTTTATTAAAAAAAATTTCAGTACAAACCAATACAGGTTACTTATACAAGCCTTAAACATACTTATATAAACCTTTAATATACTTATATAGGCCTTAAACATAAATTATAATACAAAATATAGCACTGAAGCAACTTACGAACAAATTCACCTTACGAACAAACGTTCGGAACGTAACTTGTTTGTAGGTTGGGAACCGTCTGTAATCAAAACAAGTGAGGCCTATAATTAGCATAACGCAACATCATGGTGATGTGTAAAGTGAATCAGCTGATCTATGAACTCCTATTGACTAAGCACTAAAAACTGCTCAATTTTTCCATAGTTTGTGCATGTGAGACTGCATATTTTATTGATAATATATAAAACTGACTTTGGATGAGAAAGGCAAGAATCTTAGACACATGGTAATGGATAATACCAATGGTTTAGAAGCTTCTATATCATTGATAATACAAAGAGTGACCAAATAGAAATTAAACTAATAACGAACTAATGAATCAAATGAGATTTAGAAGCAATTAAGTTGGACCACTGTATTTAACACCCATTAGACATGACTAAAAATAACTAGATGAGATAGTTTTTGTCTAAGGTTGTGTTAAATTATGACTTACCGCGTCAGATTCAGAACAAGAAGTGCCGGTACTGTTTAGCTGTATAAGGTCCGTTAGTTATTCTTTGGGATTCTTGTGGAGCGCCGTTGGCATTTACGGTTGGCATAAAACCGGTCTTGGCCTTGACATAACCTAAACTGTAATCTTGACCTTTAATCAATCATTCAGATAGAGTTATCCAACATGCCCCTTCCCTTAGAGAATGGAGTAAACAGTTTGCAAGTGGTGGGTTACAAAAAGTGATTATTGCAAAAGCAGTTATTGCTAGTATAGCATTAACACACAAGCTGGATAGAGCACAACAAGGTGGAAAACCAAAACAATGTTACCATGTCAGGAGTGTTTCGAGAGAAATCAGCGAAGCTAGCATTAGATGAAATTATGACGATCTTGGCATCAAAGAGCAATCGAAGCTGATATTAATATTAGCACAGGCATACATACCTATTAACCAGCTACAATATTCACGAATAGGTTGCGGTTGCGTTTAAGTATATATACATGTAGCTGACTTCAGAACTCCCATACTATTGCCGTTAACTACTGGTAGCAGTTTAGCAGTCAGTCTCGCCCTTCATTTTGACATCATCCTCAAGGAGCCTATCATGTAACTCTTCATCATTGTCGGAGGCAGTAGCCTCGTGTGGCTCACTTCCTCCCTCACCTTCTCCCTTTAACCTGGCCGAAGCCTCGCTATCGTTTGCATCAGCCAAAGCCTCAGCACCGCTTGCATTGGCCAAAGCCTCAGCATCACTCGCCTCAGCCGGAGCCTCAGAATCACTTGCCTTGGCCGAAGCCTCAGCATCAGAAGCAGCGTTGGCCGAAGCCTCAGCTACAGTAACTTTTGACTTAACAGTTGGCAATGAACTGTTTCGAGGGGAAACAGGAGTTGCGCTGTGCGCACCCTCTCTGGGACTGCTGGAACCTTCCGCAGACGAATCTGCAGGCGTATGTGATCCCCGAAATTGGGCCCTCACATTAAGCAACTCATTAACAGATTTCTGAATAGCTTGTGACAACTGAAACTCATATTCATAATTCTGCTCTTCCTCCTTAATAACTTGCATTTCTCTCTCATACCGAAGCTTAGCTTCTTCTTTTCGTCTCTCAAACTGTAACATTCTCTCCTGATAGACCTTCTCACCAGGTGGTCCCCTACTAGTAACATTTGACAGAAAATCATTAACTGCACCCATCAGAGACACATTCAGCTGTGTAGGCCTACTAGTACCAGCTACAGCTGCTGCATAACCTTTAACCTTAGCATCAGGCTCATTACTACTGAGAACTTTAATCTTTCTTTGACCACCAGACCATGTGGCCCCCCTTTATCACATCCAGCGACCTCATGGCCCAATTTGTGACAAAAGTCAAATTTTGGCACCTTACAGTCCTTGACAAAATGACCGAAAGCTTGGCACCTATTACAAGTAAACCCTGGACATTCGCTAGCTACATGACCGCGGTTGCACCTGCAGATCATACAGTACAGTTTACCATTTTTACCGAAAACTTTAGCGGCGTTGGTGCCATCACTTCCCCTGTCACTGGAGCTCCTTCCACTACTCGGGCCATCACCCTTCGCTGATCCGTTAGGCCCGGTCATGAGAATTTGTATGTTCTATAATCTATAACAGAAGCAGTTACGAGTAAACCATATCAGAATATCTGTGAGGCCGAACAAGCCTGCCACTTCTCGTAGTGGTAACAGGCGTTTCATCCGGCTCAGCTGCAGATGCGGCGTCCAGCGCAGTTGCTGGGGCCTCTTCACTGCTGCCGGTAGGCAGAAGGCTAGGTACCATTAGACACTTAGTGTCTACTAGACAGCTACCCAGATCATTATCAAAAAACCTATCAAACTCGTTTTCGTGTAGCAAAAACAAATGTTTCCTGTTTCTCCGGAGCTCTCTGTCTCCTATCCTCACCCAGTAACTATCTGGTAAAGGATCCTTGCGGACCACAATACCCCCAGCCCTGGCATCAGATGGTGACTTGACCCAAACTTTATCATTGACGTTCAGTTCAGGCATTTCTGAAACTCTATACTTTTTATCAAAGTTACGCTTAATTTCTGTTTTCTTGTTTTCGTCTTTTTGTTCAAATTCCTCGTAATCCACCTGACGAGACCTGGGCAGTCCAAGTGTAGACCTTACTGCCCTGTCAAACATGAGTTTGCTCGGCGAATACCCAGTTGACAGCGGAGTGGTTCTATAGACTGACAAGGCTTCAATCTTATCCTCATTCTTCAACCACAACTTTTTGACTATTTTGACAGCACCTTCGGCTAATCCATTAGATTGAGGATAGCGAAGGCTACTCGTAACCAACTGAAAACCATAGCTAGCGGCAAAGTTTCTAAATTCATCACTATCATAGCACTTGCCGTTGTCCGACCGTACAATTTTAGGTACACCAAAACGAGAAAATACGCTTTTCATAACAGATATTACTGCACCAGATGTCTGGGCGTGTACAGGTAACGCCTCAATCCACCTAGAGTAGTAATCAATGATCGCTACATACAATTTGCTTTCAAAGACAAAAATGTCAGAGCCTATTACCTCTCAAGGGCAGGAAGGCAATTCGCTTTCTACCATTGGTTGGTGTCTAATATCACTGTGACAGATGCAAGTATTGCAGCTTTTTAAAAATTCTCAATGTCGTTACTGACACCAGGCCACCAAATGTAGGCCTGCGCACAGCGTCTACATTTTGAGATACCCTGGTGACCTTCATGGCACTTTGCTAGATACACTTCCCGCAAGCATTCCGGGATAAAAATACGTGAGTCATACATTATTAACCCATTGCACAAGGTCAATCTATGTCTACACGTATAATACTTTGACATCTCATCACTGAGCAATTGCAAAGGAGTTTCCCAATCATTATTAATATGACTAAGGCGCTCTCTACTAACATTATTAGTTCGCATAGCGTGTTTAATCTCACTTTCACAACCTTCTGTATCTATAGAGGCTGCTACAATAGCCCCAACATATGCTTCCATTTCCCTACTTTTGTTGAGGTCTACAGAGTCATAACTACCATTAGGACGACTCAACGAGTCGGCTAAGTACATTTTCGCACCTGGTGTACGAAATATGTTGTAGTCATATCTCATCAACTGTAGCCTAAAGCGTTGAACTCTTGCTGGCAAATTGGCCATATCTTTTTCACCCAAGACAGACACCAATGGCTTGTGGTCTGTCTCGATCTCAAAGTTACGTCCAACCAAATAAAAATCAAATTTCTTACAAGCCCAAGTGATGGCTAAGGCCTATTTTTCAATCATTGCATACCTCTCCTCTGTCTCCATCATTTTTCTGGAGGCATATCCAACTGGCTGTCCCACACCATTATTGTCTAATTGTAGGAGGACAGCTCCTATAGCATTTTGGCTAGCATCTGCAGAAACCCTATGCTTTTTGTTCAGGTCAAAGATACACAAAACTGGAGCTTTAAACAGCTCTTGTTGGATCTCACCAAAAGCTCTCCTTTGCTCTTCTCCTCAATACCATTCAGATTCTGTACCTGATATAGCATAAATCGGAGTACAAATTTCAGCTATCCTAGAACTAAACTTGCTGAGGTAATTTACCATGCCAGTTAGGCATCTCGCCTCCGTTTTATTGATAGGCGGAGCCATCTCAATAATAGCTTTTATCTTATCAGGGTCAGGCTTGACACCGGCAGCACTAACTACGTGGCCTATGAATTTTATTTCATCACAACCAAATTCACATTTTTCCTTTTTCAGGGTTATGCCCGATTCCTTTATTCTATTCAAAACTTTGCTCAAACGTTCCCAGTGTTCGTCAGGACTTTTCCCATAAACCAATATATCATCCATAAGACAAATGACACCTTTTAACCCTAACAGTATCTTTTCCATAGCCCTCCGAAAGAGCTCTGGAGCTGAAGAAATCTCAAATGGCATTTTCTTAAAGCAAAATCTGCCCCAAGGTGAGACAAAAGTTGTCAGCAGTTTGCATTTTAGATCTAATTGCACTTGCCAGAAACCAGAATTTGCATCGAGTTTTGAAAATACTCTACCCTCTGACAATTGACTAAGCATTTCTGAAACCCGTGGTAAAGGATAGACTTCACGTTCTACACTTTTATTCAGATTCGTCAAATCAACACACATTCTGATCTTACCACCCGCTTTAGGAGCAATAGTAAGACCTGAACACCATTCAGTTGGATCCTCGACAGGCTCTATGATATCATTAGCCAGCATCGAGTCTATCTCGGACTTTGCTTTCTCCTTCAAACCAGCAGCAATTGTGCGAGGCGCATACAAACATTTAGGTTCAGCACCAGGCTTCAATTTTATCTTAAAAATCCCAAGCATTGTTCCCAAACCAGTAAAAACTGAAGGGAAATCTGCAATTAGATCAAACCCTTCCAAACTCAAAGCATTAATAACAGCTAACAAGTTAAGGCAACGTATATGTGGTAGGCCCAGTAAGTTCATTCTAGAACCTTTGACAATATATTCTGGAGTTTCAATAGATCTATAAGTACTTTGAACGTTCACATTAGACATTCCTAGGACATTAAGCTTATTGCCATCTGCCCCAACTAAACACCGTTCGGGTTTTTCTAGTTTTAACTTTAACAATTTACTAGAATTATCTGTCAAAACAGAAACTTCGGCACCAGTATCAAAAGTGAAATCTATACTCATGCCATTCACTTTCATAGTGCGTACTATACTATTGCTGCTGCCATATAGTCCCCTATTATCCTTAATGAACCTCACTCTACGGGAACTTTTACTGTCTTCCCTTGAACCCCTATAACCGTATCTATGTGGACTGTGATGCCGTCTACCGGAGCTTCTATTACGACCACCATAGAAACCCTACCTTTGTGGGCTAGACCTCCGGCTATTGGGACAGTCCTTTGAGGTGTGTCCTTGTGTGCTACATGTAAAACAGTGAGCATTGGGACAATTCCTTACTTGGTGCCCTTCTTTTTTTCAATGGTAGCAAGTTTTGCCATGTCGAGCAGGAGAGCTGCTACGCGTGTAATACCTTGGGCTAGGTGACCTGCGACTGTCGTTACCACCTCTACTGCCGTTGCTAGAAGCACTTGAGTCACGGGAACGATATTTAGAAAAACTGGAACGTTTATTCCCACTGTATCTGTCATGATACTGACCTCTATTCACGTCAGAACCGTTACTTTCAACGCTAGATCTGCTAGAATCTCTAGACCTATAACCAGGACGGTAATCATACTTATGGTATCTGTCGCGGCTCTGTTGGTGCGACCCATAACCAGACGACCCTTTACGTAGCCTTGCTGAAACAGAATAAGCATTAGCGCCGCTGCTATTACTCGCACCACGGCCAGAGGCGTAAGCACATTTATCAGCATCTACTTTCGAGACACTACTAGTAGCATTAAAATGGCCAGCTTTCACTTTAGTTAACACGCTCTCTGACTCTCTAGCTAAATGCCTAGCTTTTAATTTGGAAGCCAGATTTTTCCAGGACAAGTCACTTTCTTGCAACAGCTGCATACGAGTCGACGAATCACTAAGACCATTGACGGCCAAAGCGACTGAAAAACGCTCACGCAATTCTTCAATTCTTCATTTTAACATTGGTTTTCTTCCAATACCTGGTGGAACCTTGTAGCAGTCATTCTCAACATGTTCACTGCATAATACAAAGCTTGATGTTGGAGTCTAATCCTGTTTTCGCACCGCTTTTACCCAAGCATTACGGGTTTCAGCTTGTTTCTCGTTTGGAAAGCGATGAAATGCCAGATTTGGGCATTTCTCAAGATTGCTTGAACATCCATAGGCACAGCACCAGCTGCGGCTTGACTTTTTCTTAGCCAAAACATTAACAATACATACATGTAGTAGAATGAATATCATTACATTACATGGAATGAGACAAAAAAGGCATTCGATCAATCATGCCAAGCTAGATTACAACCCTATCAGCTGAGAGACAAGTTTGTAATATATGTTGTTGTAATCAGTCTAGACACTCTTCCTTTTGATAGTCCCAAGCATTCATTCACTTTCAATTCAGAATATTCATAGAAAGGTATGTTCGTTGTTATGAGGAAATGATAAAACAAGTAAGTTCAGTTGAGTTGGTAGTTGGTTTGTTTCCAGTAGTTTCTTACAACGTGAACCAATGATAAAGTACACGTGCAAAGGTTAGGTTTACCAAGTATTTAAAATTTGTATTGTGGGTTCACATACCTGGGGTGTTGTAGTCTCCTCTGATGAAATTTCACCCAAATTTTGGTTTTATTGTAACGTTTATGACTTAAAAACTAGTATGACAAGCATGCGATCACTACTAAACTCATTGCTCAGCTGAAGGCTCTGTTGCAATGATGCACATCACTGCAACATAACGTCGTGAGAACAACAGCCAATCATAGGCCTCACTTTTGCTCCATTGTAATGATAGCTATTCACCAATCTAAGGTTTACTATATCTATGGTCCCAACACTCGATATATCTTGATTTGCGTTATATTTATGTGATAAGCGCTGAAATAGACCAAAAGCAAACTATAAATCTTAACTACAGTATGCTTGACCACAAAATTTATTTGTGATTTAGAAAATAAACGACCTATGCATAGAAAATGAGCCAGGTGCTCGGATGCTAATACAATGTCTAATAGCATTATATATAAAAAGTATATAATAAATTAAACAACTAAATGCCTGCAAACTGTACAATTTGTATGCATATATAAAGAGTAGTCTTACAAATTAATACCAACTTAAACTGGCTATAGATAATTTATGTCAAAGCGAAATAACAGTTCACTGTCCTTTAAATAATGGTTTTTTGTAGCATTATGTCTGATGTTCACTTTATGTAAATCTAGGTTTCTTAGGTTGGCAAAGTGGTGCTGTCTTAAATCAAAGTATGTTTCAACCACTAAAGCTAGTAGTGAGAAGTGATGATTATCAATTCCTACAGGAGTGTCAGTACAATGTTGCTTTAATTCAAATATATCATAGCGTGCAATCTTCTTTTACACACTTCAAAACCTTAGGATATTTCAAACAATTATTTGCTGATGTAGCCGCCTTCAGAAACTTTTCGGTACAGAGAACAGCTGTTACAACACCATCAGAAGGAGAAATCAAGCTACCGTTGTTTTTAACTTTTAACAGAACATGAATATCATCATATTTGCTAACTTCTTTAGACTGAATTAGGGAAAGTCTACATGGCTCACAACGCAACTTTTAAGCAGTTTTCTGACAAGCCAACCAGATAAATATACAGCAATGTTATCAAGAACAGGATGTGATGTATTGTTTAGCATTCCATTTAATCTTCACTACCAACAGTTGGTGGCACATAGGTAGTAGAAGCTTGTAACAATGCAGTGTCATCCATAGATCTGACATTACCAGTAGCTCCTGGTGTAACACCACATCTTGTAACCAAGCGCCTAAATATATGCTGCAACTGCTCTACTGATGGGTTGTTGTTCCAGCTTCCCGAAATAATAACAGCTATCCTTTGTTGCAATTGGAAATAAAATGGAAATGGTGCTAAAATATGGACTGAATAATAATGTTTTTTAAAAGAAAATTGTTCAGCAGTTAAAGTATCAGCCAAAATGTCCCCATTACAATCGGACATACCAAGAAAATAGATTCACAGTCGCGCAATATCATGGTGTCCAGCAATATATTAATTGATTATATTTAGGTTTGAGCGTCCATTATCTTGAAGCTAGGTGATATCATTTTTTGTATCATCCTTGATTTGGCCCACTTGCTTTATTTTGCTTGAAAGCAGTGTGTGGTCTGAAAAGCTATATTCAGCAGGTGAAATCACATACTTCAAAGCATAATATGTGGGTTCTCAGCTATACTTGGATGAGATGAATTAAGAAGCATCGTACTACATACCACACCTACGCACAGCACTAAAGAACGACTCTAGATGGTCTTGTGAGAACTTGTACATCAGTGGGTAATCTAAATGACCAGGTTTCAGTAGCTTCTCAACTAAACTGAGCACTACATCAACAGCACACACCAATCCAGTAATGCAAACATGCCTACAAACAAACCACCAAAACATGTCATAGACATTGTTCATTTTTTTTACTATAAATGAGAGGGATGCTCAAATAGCTGCCTGTGGTCACCCACTATCAAATTTAACGTGGCCCACCTTACAAGGTCTCCAAAAAAATTACTTTTTGCACATATTTGGAATACAACCCATTTTAGGCTTGTTTGTAAAGCTTTATGTAGAGTATTTCTCTATACAAATGGCGCACATAACCTGTATTCCATATTCACTAAAGACAACTAAACATATTTTGTTATTGACACATGAATGTAATTGTAAAGTAATATAATATATATGGTTATAGAAATACAATAATGTTTTTAAACTCATATGCAACTTTAGTTCATATCATCATACATCTTGTGGCCTACTAAAATTCTCAAATATATTAAATATTGGCCCACAATTAAAGACATTTGGGCACCCCTGCTGTACATCAATATAAGTTAATGCAGGCTTATAACGATTATGCACTAATATCGCACCACACTACATGATGCAGCTGCTAGTCTACAAAACTAAAAGGCAGAACAATACACACACAAAGATCATAAACTAGAAAAAGGAACAATAAACGAATAATATTTAACCATAGAAACAAACTGAAATATTGTGAAAAAATAACAGACTATATTAGGTCACCAAACAATAGATCATTACCAGAATATTACGTGTGCAAATCTGATTTAATCCAAAATTTGAATTAGTATTTCAGTCTATTTTGACCATAGCGAAGAGATAGGAAGCGAACAGTAAAATAAGCAACAATTTCAACAACAAAAATGTAGTAGGCACCACCTATTGTAGTATAAAGGTGTATCATCCATTGTTCTCAAACTCATAAGATATGTCTTTGTGTCGAGCAAAAACGGAGTTAGACACTCCATACTAGACAACTTTATAGGCCGTTTATAGCCACGGCCTGCAACTGACAGACTATTGAGTATATCAAATAGTCTATAACTTTCTACAGAAACACAACAAAAAACCACATTTACTAACATTGGCTGAATTTTAATAGATCTACAACTTATATAAGTTAGCCTACATAGCTACATTATTCCAACTGTGATCACACTGCCATGCATGACATCAAAATTTCCAATAACAAGTCTTGGCAGAATCAAACTACAGTTACACATGGGAAAATAGACTCGCACTAACCTGGATGAACTCAACTGTGACATCATAGTCTTGAAACTGTGGCAAATTTAACTCTTTCAGGGTGATTAGAAAATCAGCCACTGATGCAGACAACACCTGGGTAGCAAGAGAAACCTATAAAAGTTATAAGCATACAGATAAGCGCACTAACTTTACGAGCATGCTACTAACCAGCTACTAGCAAGTTTCTAACCAGCTACTAGCATGCTACTAACTAGCTACTAGCAAGTTTCTAACCAGCTACTAGCATGCTTCTAACCAGCTATTAGCATGCTTCTAACCGGCTACTAGCAAGCTTCTTCTAAACAGCTACTGCTGTACTAGTGCTACTAATGCAGGAATAAAACGCTAAACCCACTTATGAAATGATATATCATTAACTCTCCGTGTTTCCGGGTTGTCGTAGTAGTAGCAATTGATGACGAAACACTGATTTCCAACAAATAAATGAGTTTTTTTCTTGGGATAACTATAATTTGCTATTTCCGTAATTACAGCCGGAAGTCTATGTAGCATTTTTCAAGATGGCGCTCCAATTGTCGCACGGAAGTTTATTGATTTAGATCAGCCCAGAGCCGTATAGTTTCTGAGAGTCTAACAGAAGCGACCAACAGAAGCGTATACGGGAGCTCGCTCGATTCCAAACAAACAGGTCACGCCTACTATTTTATATAATTAATAATGGAAAGGCCGCAACATAATTCAACAAAAACTACTCCCATTAGCAGTCGCTTTAAAATTGATTGTTGTATCATGAACCATTTGAAAGAAAGCAGAATTTCCTACAAAAATCTACTAATAACGTTGTTGATAATATGCCCGTAACATTTATGTTGTGTGGTGACTTAATACTTTTATTCTGAATAACTCATATATCTTAGTTTCATGTTTTGTAGAGCCTGGAGTGGGCCTTGTACATAAACTAACACAAATCTAAAGTCAGTCAACAGTTCTATTCATAATGTACAACGAATAACAAACATGGTGCCCCGAGTGAGGAGATACTACTACTGATGAGAAGTGACTGACAGTTGATGATTCACAAATCTCAAAGCTTCTACCTATCTCAAATCCCAACAACAACTTAACAATATGAGCATCAGTGTTGACTTTCTAGCTCCTAAGCCTATTATAGAAGATGGAGCAGACTTATCCAATCAGTGGAGCAGATTCAAAGATGAATTCGAGTTATTTCTCACAGCAGCTGAGAAGACTAACTCAGATGACAAAGTTAAAGTTGCTCTTTTGTTGAGGTGCGTTGGACCAAGGGAAAGTGATATATTTAAAACATTCACTTTCCAGACTGGCAAGTCAAAAGATGTTTATAAAGATGTGATTGAGAAATTTGATGCTTTCTGTAACCGCGGCACAAACAAGCTTGTCAAGAGACATCAACTCCTTTCAATGAAGCAGAACACCCGGACGATAGATGAATATGTTACAGCTCTTCATAAAGTCGCGCGTGAATGTCAACTTAATACCATGTATGACGACTTCATGCTTCAAGCTCTGCTTCTGGGTATCAATGATGATCAACTGAGACGAAAGTTATTCGATGATACTGGAAGTGATACCGGACTTGGATTAGAACAGGCTATAAAGAAATGCCGCATTGCAGAAAACTCGAAGAATGACATGGCCACTCTTCAGTCAGAGGAGGCCATTCAGGTAGTAACTACAAAGAAGAATGATAGCAAGAATGATAATCAAGAAGGATCAAGGTCCACCCGGGTTGGTAAATCAAGCAACAGAAGTGTGTGCAGAAATTGTGGCGGATCCCATCCTCCACGAAAATGTCCAGCATGGGGACAACAGTACCATGGCTGCAAAAAGTACAACCACTATAAGAAGCAATTTCAATCTAAACGACAAGTGAATCTTGTGGAAGATGAAGTAGAAGGGTCAGAGGACTCCCTATTATGCCTTCATGTTGTCCGGAGAGACAGGAAACTGCTTACATCTGTTGTCACCAAGGTGAATGGAAATAGAAAGCAGACCAGATTTCAGCTGGATACCGGAGCGTCCTGTAATATTTTGAATCACACAGATTACATAGATCTTAGAAAACCCAGTCTAGATGGCAACCGTAAACAGCTGAGACAGTTTGATGGTTCAACTACTAGGGCGTTAGGAGGATGTGAAGTGGAAGTCGCTGGTAAAACCTTCTATTTTCTGGTACACAAAACACGCAATCACAGCTTGCTGTTTCTAGATGCTTGCCTTGAGCTCGGGCTGATCTCAATCAAGGATGAATGGGTAACTCTTGTTAGTGGTGACAACTTTCAAGAAATCCTCAGAAGCTATCCAGATGTATTTGAAGGAATTGGTTGCTTGCCAGGAGAATACCAGATTGACGTTGACAAAGAAGCCATTCCGAGACAGAGCCACAACCGAAAGACGCCACTTTCCATGGTGACTGATCTGAAAGCTAAATTAGATAGCTACACAGAAAAGGGTATTTTAGCTCTAGTTGACTACCCTACGCAATGGATTAGCAATAATGTATCTGTCAGAAAGCCGAATGGTTCACTACGTGTGTGCATTGACCCTTGTAACCTCAACAAGGTGATACAGAGGAACCATTTTCCCATGCCAGTTCTGGATGATGTTCTCAGCGATCTGGATGGTGCCAAGGTGTTTACCTTGTGTGATGCTAAAGATGGTTTTCTCCAAGTAAAGTTGAGTGATGCATCTAGCGATTTGACAACCTTTTGGACTCCCTTTGGGAAATACAAATGGCTCCGAATGTCTTTCGGTTTGTCATCGAGTTCAGAGGAGTTCCAAAGATGACTCTCAGATGCTTTGAGTGGGTTAAAGGGAGTAAGAGTGGTAGCGGATGACATTCTAATCTATGGAAAAGGCGCAACATATGAAGAAGCTATGCTGGACCACAATGCAAATCTGGAGAAATTCCTTGCCCGCTCTAGGAGAGTAAACCTGAAACTCAACAAAGAGAAGTGCAAGTTCATGCTCGATTCACTACCATATATTGGCCACATAATAACACCGGAGGGCGTAAGACCAGACCCTACTAAAATTCAAGCTATTACCAAGATGACCGCTCCCACCAACAGTGATGGGGTGCGCAGATTCCTTGGTCATGTGAATTATTTGGCCAAGTTTGTTCCACACTGTTCTGCAGAATGTGAGCCATTGCGCAGACTATTAGGGGTGTCAGATGGAGAGTTCAGATGGGGTGAAGATCAGCAACGTGCCTTTGCAAAACTAAAATGTTTAATCACCGCAACTTCCTCTCTAAGATACTTTCAGGTGAACAAAGCAGTTGTAGTACAAGCAGATGCTAGCACAGAGGGTTTTGGTGCAGTACTCTTACAAGATGGTCAACCAGTGTCTTATGCCTCTCGGAGTCTGACTGACAGTGAACGGAATTATGCGCCCATAGAGCTAGAGCTGCTTGCCATTGTCTTTGGTATGCAGAAATTTGATCAGTATGTTTTTGGAAATCCTGATGTCACTGTGCACACAGATCACAGTCCACTGGAGTCAATATTCAGCAAACCACTTATTCAAGCACCAAAAAGACTGCAGTCGATGTTGTTGGCCCTTTAACGGTATCCTATGTCGGTAGTCTACAAGCCAGGAAAGGAACAGATTAGTGCAGATCTACTTTCAAGAGCTCCCACTGGCACACCTGAACAGGGAATCAATGAAGAACAAATTTTCACAGTCAACCAGCTGAGGTCATTCATGTCTGACCTGAATCCAGAAATCATAAAGAGAGACCTGCCAGTCTCAGAGACGACATATGTAAAAATACAACAGCAAACCAGGACTGATCCCATTCTGAGCCAGCTGAAAACAATGATTCTATCAGGATGGACTGATAAAATAGGTGATCTGCCGGAAGAGCTCCGGCCATACTACTCTTATCGAGATGAGTTGGCTGTACTTGATGGGGTCATCTATAAGGGTTCAAGACTTGTAGTTCCAGATATGATGAAACCGGATATTCTAGAGAAACTTTATAGTAGCCATCAAGGTACCGCAGCAACAATCAGGAGAGCCAGAAGTGCAGTGTTCTGGCCCCAGATGGCCGAGGACATAAGAATCAAAACGCATGAGTGCGTCACCTGTGCATTAGACTCTTCAGCACAACCTCATGAGACTCTAAAGAGTCATGACATACCTGCAAAGGTGTGGAGCAAGATTGGAATGGACATATTTACACATAAAGACAAGCATTATTTGATACTTGTTGACTACTACTCAGACTTCTTCGAGTGCGAGCCTCTCTCTGATCTGCAGTCAAGATCTGTTATTAAAGCTTGTAAGAAGGCGTTTGCTAGGTATGAAATTCCACATCAGATTCATTCTGACCATGGAACACAGTTTACCTCAGCAGAGTTCACCAACTTTGGCAAGATCTGGGGTTTCATACACACCACATCATCTCCCGGACACCAACAGTGTAACGGCAAAGCAGAGGCTGCCGTAAAAATAGTAAAGAGATTGATGAGGAGGGCAGGTGATGTATACCTGGCCCTGTTAGAGTATCGGAATACAACCACTGCCGGCATGTCTACCTCGCCTGCGCAGAGAATGTTTGGTAGAGCTACACGCTCCATACAGCTTCTGACCCTGAGGCCGAGGTTCTGAAGCAGAAGGCAAATCGGAAAATGCAGACGCAGAAATACTATAATAAATCAGCCAGAGATCTCTCTGAACTGGCTATTGGCTCTCCAGTGATGCTGAAAGATATTCAAGCACAAAAGACAAAGTGGTATCAAGGACGGATAGTGGAACAGCTATCAGACAGATCGAACCTGGTATCAAATGAAAACACAGGCAATGCAGTGAGAAGAAACAGAGTTGATCTAAGACCAATGGTATCTGGTCCTGACCATACCATCGAAGCTGAAGTCATTAACCCGCCTGAGCCTCAGGCAAATGCTTCTGTGCCACCTGATGTTGAAACGGCACCAATTAGCTGTGACCAGTCTGTAGCTACAGATGAAGCTATGTCAGCTCTATGGCAGAGAGCTCGACAAGTCAAACTACTAAGCAAATACAAGGATTATGAGATGTACTAGGTGACCAGGCTGACCCAGGAGGTGTCGGAACAGGCTGAGGGGGCCTGCGCCTTTGAGGCCTGATGGGACTAACACAATCTCTTTTATACTGGTCATGAGACAATAGATGACAAGAGACTTTACAAACTATATTGCTTTGACAATTAGTCAGATTCAGTTCATATTTCATTCATACACTATTACATACGAGAAACATTTGTGAGAAGCTATTACCACACATTTCTATTCATGTGAAATAGCAGTTCTTCATCATACCTTTGTGGACACATACGATACATAATATGTGATATTCATGACTTGCTTTATCACATGCTTCTTTCCAAATATTGTAAAAGGGATGTTGATAATATGTCCGTAACATTTATGTTGTGTTGTGACTTAATACTTTTATTCTGAATAACTCATATATCTTAGTTTCATGTTTTGTAGAGCCTGGAGTGGCAGACCTGCCAACCCAAGAGTGGGGCAATGCGTGAGATTTGGTTTTGGGGCAATTGATGTATCAATGATAGTATATATAAAATTGTGGAAATTGGGGCAAAAATCTCACGCATTTCTCACGCATTTTCATTTTTTCTTTGGGTTGATTGCGTGAGTCTCACGCCCAAAGCGTGAGAGTTGGCAGGTATGTGGAGTGGGCCTTGTACATAAACTAACACAAATCTAAAGTCAGTCAACAGTTCTATTCATAGTGTACAACGAATAACAAACAAACGTTTTTTTTAAATGTAAAGTAAATACAAAAAAGAGCGGTATTGAGAACGAGGTATGAATATTGCATTAGAGATCAGTATGTCGATCGGGTTTGTTTTTGGAATCGGACGTTTTTGTTTTCGGTCTTGTGACTGTGTAAAGCTATATGACTCTGATAGTAGGAGATGTAAAACTTCACAGAGTTTCGCTGCTAACGGATGCGTATATCGGAGCTCGCACGGCTCCAAACAAACAAGCCGCGCCCACTATTGTTTTATATAAGTTATAATGGAGAGGCTGCAACACTAACCAACAAAGATTACTCCCATTGGCAGTCGCTCTAAAATTGATTGTTGTATTATACACCATTTGAAAAAGACAAATTTTCCTACAAGAAACTACAAATTATTTTTTGTAATATAGTAAAGTAAATGCAAAAAAGTGAGATGTTGAGAGCGAGGTAAGAATATTCCATTAGAGATCAGTGTGTCGATCGGGTTTGTTTGGAATCAAGCGTTTTTGTTTCCGGTTTTTGGTCACTGGACTCTGTGAAACTATACGGCTCTGGATCGGCCAATGCCATTCCAGGGGTCATATAATTCAGTGCATGTACGTGCCGTAATTTCCTTCGGGTTACTACTCCGTTGCCTATCAACGGACGTAACCTTGGCCGTGCTCTTTAGAAACGGATGTGCAAAAATTCAACTGGTAATATTATTATCGTTGTACCTCCTTATGATTAACTTTGAGCACTGAGTCACATGTTTAACCGGTGGTTACAGTTTCGTGATATCGTTTTTATTAACACATCATATGGCTACCAGGGGTAAGCGTTGCCATAAGCATATTAAAACTACTATTGTTAAATAGTTTTGTCATTAAACCGATTCAATCTATTTGTCTAAACTGAGAGTACGTGTATATTTTACATAGGCGTTCTTGATTTACTAGCCACTTACAGATGGATTGCGAATACAATTCAGCCCACACAGACTAGTAGCTTTTGCCTAAAACTGTAAATCCTGCAAGTATATTGGATGGTGGCTGTTACGGCTGTGTATTAGCTATTCGACAAGCCTTATTGCAAGCAAATATCAGAGTCAACAACCTTATTACTGTATGTCCACTGTATATCATGGATAGTCTGTAGTAACGCAAATACCTACATTAAGGTACTTTATTATGACTGTTTGAGAACAGAATACCTACATTAAGGTATTTTGTTATGTCTGTTTAAGAGAACGAGCTTACATTAAGGTATTTTAATATGACTGTTTGAGAGTAGGATACCTACATTAAGGCATTTTATTATGGCCGTTTGAGAGGAGGATACCTACATTGATATATTTTATTATGACTGTTATTGAGATCAGGATACCTACATTAAGGTATTTTATTATGACTGTTTGAGAGTAGGAAACCTACATTAATATATTTTATTATGACTGTTATTGAGATCAGGATACCTACATTAAGGTATTTTATCATGACTGTTTCAGCTCTTAATCTTCATTACAAATTGCTTTTTTAATTGGAAATATTCTTTCCAGCTTCATAATTTTGTGCATCAAGCATTTTTTACATTGGCGTAGTATTGGCTGATACCATAAACGATAACTTTATAATAGTTTCAGCGCATATGTTCTCTCTTCTGTCTAAAACCAGATAAAAAAGCTCTTTAAAAATTAAAGTGTTGAATTTTTTAGCCGTTTGGTGTCAGAAGTCCTTCGGGGGAGCCCTCAATTCAGTGGAAGAACAGCATTGGAGGGCAGTTGTGGAAAACCCTTTCTCAGCAAATCTAATGACAGTTAAAGAGTTTATTGAAAAATGCTCTCTCACGCATTGTATGGTCAACGATGTCGTGTTTGTTGGAACTTTTGCATCACATCAGGACTATCAAATGTTTGTTCAAGCGATAAAGACTCTCTCAAGTTTGCGTAGGTTTGCCATTGTTGATGCACATGTGAATATGTTTCAATTCATGTTACAATCAACCATGACAGCGATTACCGACATCGCTTTCAGGTCTTGTCGACTCAGCCAAGTGCCAGTCAACCTGCTCATGTTTGTCGGTTTCCAACTACAGAGCATTGATTTGAGCAACAACTATCTTCGTGACCTCACAACTTTATCCAATCTCTTTGGTAATAATCACAAACTGCTCAAGGTTGACCTTAGTCGGAATCAGTTCTCTACCTTTCCTTTGGTCCTCTCAATAGTGTCGAGTTTAACCACGCTAGACATAAGCCATAACAGGCTGTCTCGGATAGAGACTGATGACATCAGTCGACTCGTCTCTCTCAAGCATTTAGACTTGTCAAACAATTGCGACCTCAAGGAACTACCTGATGAGTTGTTTGCGTTGCCTAGTCTTAACCATATGGATTTAACCGGCCTTAATTCTCTTGTTAGACCCCCGTATTCATTGGCTAAGAATGGTCTCCAAGCTATCAAAAAATACTATGCTGACAAGGCGAAGAAGGGCTGGCTAGAAGGCAAAAAAGTGTGAAGCATTTACAGAAGATGACTGAGATGGACGTATTGTTAGCACATAATCTTTTACCATGCCATTTGGAATAAGTATATTTAGCTATTGTTATTAAAAATATATCAATAGAAAAGATAAGCGTTTATAGAAGCAAACAATGCTAATGCTTTCTACACAATTGTTCATTCATGGTAAGATCTATTTTATTCATGGAACCTTGTCAACTCAAGCGGATTTGTGCCAATATTGTTGGTCAGCTCTTTTACCCCTCGCAATGGGTTGTCGTAGTATCGCACTCCGTGCAAGAGCATGAGAGAGCACTCGGGACAACAACCTTTTCCGCTGCATAACCTCTGTGACAGTTCAATAAGGTGAATGTTACGTTCTGATAAGTACGAAAGCCACACACTTTATGTCTTGCTATAGTGAATGGAGGGTTGGCAGTTCCCACCTAAAAGCATAAACATAGGCTACAAATCGGTGTGACAGGACTGATAGTATCCCTCATAAGGTCAAATAAAGGTCAAATCCCGCCTTACAGGATTTACCCGCAGTATATCTCAGAGTTAGCCATGAGTTAGTCTATCGCTGGTTCTGTGAAGCAATAAATCCAGAAGTTTGTATCATCCGCACGATAGAAAAAGCAAGTCAACCCACAAGTCAGACTAGTCGTGGGCAAAAGTCAGACTAGTTTTGTTGCCCGCAACATTTTAATGAGTGTTTCATGCATGCAAAAGATGGAAACGGCACTTGCGAATAATGCGGAGAAAATGCCGCGCAATCTATTTCATTTAAACATTTTCCACGCTTCAGGCATTTCAAATTTGATTTGACAACACGCGTGCACCGCTATAACCTCAGTCGTAGATATCCTTATCCTTTTAAACAAATAATTGCCAGCATTAATCCACAACATGTGTATGTATCAAAACGCCGCACGGTGACTTAACATGCACACAATTATATATCCGCACCATTCACGTAATGGAAACATAGTAAATCTCAGAGATAGCCATGAGTTAGACTGAAAACTGGCCATCTTTGAGATAGCCCATCTCAAAATGTCCTATCAAGTCTACCCTCAGTCTACTTCAGATTGTATTATAAGATCTGCTATCAGCAACACTCACTTAGACACGCGATCTCTACTCTGAGTCTATGTTTATATATATATACATGTATCATATATATATATATATATATATGTATACACTGTATATATATATACATGTATGTATATATACATGTATATATATATGCATGTATATATATACTGTATATATATACATGTACTAGCTGTGCCACCCGGCGTTGCTCGGGTAATAGAAGAGTCTTTGGACAGAAAATTGATTTGTATTTAACATATTACAACAGTTGCCATTATAACTTTCAAACTACATATCATGAGAGAAGTGTCGTGTAGTTGAAATAAATTAAGAGAAAAATAAAAACGACTGTAAAGGTTTTAAAACTTTGTCAAACAACTGTACCTTTCAAGCTAGTAGCCTGGCATATTGCCAATGGAAAACTCCACTAAGCTAATTAATAAGGTTAGGCTTCCAATGACGGTAAGCCAGGACTTTGAGTCTGTATTGTTGTCCAGCTCAGCTGTTCTAATAATAGCTATAGCCGGATTTCCAACAGACGGAATTCCAACACACGGACTTTGAGAAATATATATATAGATATATATATATACTGTATATATATACATGTATATAACTATATATATATATGTATACAATAAAGTATAGGCTAGAAGTCAGCAGAAAGTGCTCGATACTAAAGTAGAGCTTACTATTAAATTTCTTACTAAATTTATAATTTCTTACTAAACTTTTCATCAAATTTATATATATATACATGTATATGTATATATATATATATATATATATATATATACGGTAGATGATTCACTTCTTCCCTAAAAAGTCAATCAGCTCCCACAACTAATTGCAAAAATAAAGGTATAAATAAATGCACTAGCGAATTTTTAGTGCGTTCACTGAGTGAATGCTTGAAGGTAAAGCACTCATTTAATTAAACAGACTTGAGGTGAGTTGCTGGTGAGGATTGACCTTTTTCTATTGGAAACTAGGCAAACTGTCATAGATTCATTCAACATAATTTTTTTACAGAAAATATACAAAATACTCGTATCTTAGCACCATTCTTTAGAAAAAAAGGCATGAAATGTAAAATAAAATAGTTTACAATAATTAAAACAATAAAAGATTACAACTTAGTATAACTAATAAATAGCAATTTTTATGCAGCGAGTTACCATTGTATTACCAAGGTAAAAAAGTAAAACTTCGTAAAAAGACATTTTTGCTGATTGCTCACAAATCCCTCCCTGTTTTTTGTCGCAAAGATAAAACAGAATTATTATTTTTGCATAGGATTCTCAAGTAGTATTTGTTCTACTGATTAGGAAGCAGACAGTGTCCTTCATTGAAGTTACAGGCATTTGCTAAATTTCTGTATCTTTGAAGGGACAGTAACAAGCTTATTTGGGAGTTGTTTCCACATTGCATGCTTTCTAGCTTTTTATGGTTTGATGATTAACTACTGATGGGTTGTAAGAGCTGATTACACGAGCAGGTGCTTGTTAACAGCTAGAAAATAAACTATGTTGGACAATTGCATGGATTTTGAAATTGATTGTTTTGTAGGCTCATCACATTCTAAAAGTTTATGACCTTTAGGGGGGTTGTCTTTTGACTTAGGTAAGGTCATGAACTTTGTAAGGTTAGGACATGTGTAGAATGATAGAAATTTGATCAAAGAGTTTCTAACTTTCGATATCATAGCAAGATTTGAATTTGCCATTCGGAGAAATGATAAATTGGGGTTGACTATGTATTTATGAAGCTTGTACAAGAATATATGGCAAATTATTTACTCTAATGGGTTGTTTTAAAATATCATTGGTAAATTACCTGTTTTTTGTTGTCATAATTTTAAAACTATTTTCAATAAACTTAAATCTGAGCAACCTTGATCTTTGCTGGCTTTTAAATCGGTACCATAGTGACGTAGCAAGACTTGTACCGATAGCGACAAGAACTTCTTTCTGAACTCCTTCAAATGTTAGATCTGTGGCATGTGGATATCGATTATATATTTATATATATAGATTAATAAGTATTATTATATATTTAGTCCAACCACGCCTAAGGAGTGCGTCGCCTGAAACAAATTTGTAGCGCTATTACTAAAAGTTTACTTTCTTCTTAATATTTTTTTTATTATATATATACAAACATGTATATATATATATATATATTTACATGCTACAGACAGTACTGTTTCGGCTATTGAAACCTCATCAGTGCAGCTCAAAGCAGGCAAGGAACACAAATCTCATTACCAATAAGAGTTGACTTCCTGCCATGACACAACTACGTTGAAGTTGCCTCACAGATTAAGAAAGTCAATATGCTGACACCAGAGTGCTCAAATCACAAAAGTGATGAGCTATGCACAAAGGCTACCAAAATAATATATACATGTAGATCCAGTCAAACACAAATAACTCACCCCCCCCCCCCCCTCCTCGGATAGCTCAAACACATCGTCGACTCGAACGGATTTCTTCGGTCCATTCTCACGCAGTGATAATTTGCTTTAGATAACTCGAACTTAGCATTATTAACTCAAACAGTTTTTTGCCCAATGACTACGGAGACGGTTGTTATCACTTTAGGACATCACTTTATTCCAAGCCATAGAGATTAACATCAACTTTTAGTAGTTCTTAGGCGTCGTTATTACCATCATCGGCAAAATATTTTCGTTAACGACTTTTCTGAAGGTTTGCAAAAGGTCAAATTTTACCACACATCTGCTTTGCGATGGCCCATCGAAAGCAAAGGAAAGCGTAGAAACCTTCAGATAAACTTAAAGTAAAATTGGCAAAATTAATCTTGGTTGAACCGCTCAAAAGAAAAAGGTATTTTTTCTTCTCAGCATTTTAACCGCGATAAAGTTTTGCCAATTTTACAGTCACATCACATAAAACAAACAAATCTCAAGCGATAGAAAATTTTCTATACTTTCTGATAAAAACTTTTAAAACTTTACATGAGAGGCCCTTTAACTTGCAACAAGCAATCTATGCTTTTGATTTATATATAGTTTGTATATGTACATGTATCTACTGATAAATACATGCACTTGTGACAGTGCTCTGATAACTTGAAAGCTCTGATAACTCGAACACTTTCGCTCGGTCCCATGAAGTTTGAGTTACCCATGTTTGACTGTATAATTATATTATTACTAGATAGGTGGGATAGGAACAAGATTTTTTCCATAGATTAACTAATCAATGGGTTACACAATGACTTCGACGACAACATTCATTTGCTGAAAGAGATGAGAGAGGCGGTTCACACGTAGCTGGATGATATCACTTTCAAACTCACTAGTCATGTTATACCTTCACCCTTCACTATTAATTAAGGGCACATGAAAATCGTATAGCGTTTCAGCTCTGAATATCTTTAACTATTTTTCAAACTTTAATAGCATGCTGGCTGACAAGGCTTCAAACTTTAAGGCTCCAGTCCTTGCAGACCATTTTATCAATGCATGACAACGAGTTCAGACTTTGCAATATGTTATCAATACACTGCAACTACAGTCAAACCTCTACATATGAAGTTCATGATTTTCGCTATTCGATTTGTATATCAAGGCTGTCATGCGTTAGAGTAAAGTTTCTTATAAGAATGCTTTGTATTATCCCTATTTATTATTATTACTGTATTATCCATCATTTTTTTGATGCCATCACTCTGTTTGTACATGCGCTCGACCTTGAAAAAGCCGCCATCTTTGTAGAAAACGATCGTCATTCTCTTGATTGATAGTATTTTTAGGTGTTGTTTTGACACTAAAATAAAAAATTTGTGAACAAAAGCATTGTTTGCAATAATTAATTGCAGACGCTTCGTGTTTTTAACGAAAAAGTGTGTCCATAAAGCTGGCGGACAACGATAGAATGGCGTCACGAAAAAACGAAGGATTATGATTATTAGTACTATCGGTTCCAACAACCCAAAAAGGTTGTTGGTACCGATAGTACTAATAATCATAATCCTTCGTTTTTTCAAACAAACAACCCAAAAAGGTTGTTGGTGAAGAATATACCATTGCATATGCTATACACATGCGTAGCTATATAGCTGTACAAAGCCAATGAATTCTATAAAACTGGAAATACATATACACTGATAGCATATATAATAGTACTGATAATAAATAGCAAGAGTTATGTTCCCAGATTGTTTTAGTAGAACAGCTGTTAATTTTGGCAAGCACTTACATGTGCGCACATGTGTGTACTATATGCTTTGTAAATCTTTTCTCATTTTCTCACTTTCATCTTTCTTCTTCACCCATTTTTCATAAGCAAGATGAAGTATTGCTAGCAACTCCTCAGATGAAGTAGAGGATACAACTCCCCAGCACACCGAAACTTAGCTCTTTTTGGCAGCTTATCTCATTATTATTATTATGTTAATAGGGTAATTGGCATAAGCTGGTGAACGCAGCGGCTTCACACCTACCTCTGATGACTGGCAGAAACCCCAACACGCCGGCACTGTAATGTTGCTCCAGCAGTGTTCTGTTGAAGCATTCATTCTGTAGTTGCGCAGGTTACATCCCGCTTGTGGTCGAGGAAATGTGGAGGAATCAGTGTTGCAGAGCTGCATGCTAAGCAAAAGCACAATCCACAAGGCCTACAGACATAGAATATCACTTGTCCAAATCTTGAATACTAATTTCAGCACCGCTCTCTTCATGTTTCTCGACACAAGTTCATCTCAGTACATCTCTCTACATGAATTTCAGCACATTACCCAATGATCTCCGCTGTAAGCTCACTCACAACACTGACACGTTGATCCAAACGCATCGGTTTGCTTATTGCCTTTTATTGTCATTGTCATGTAAACAACCAAGCACATTTTTAACACCACCTAGCAGAATTTCAGCAAATTACCCACTGAACTCAACTGTAAGCTCACTTACTACACTGACATGTTGACTCAAACACATGGGTTTTGCTTAAGCCTTTTATTATTTTTGTCATAAATACAACCAAGGCTGACATCAGCCTTCACAATATCATGTTAAAATAGATCAATATGAATGGAATTTACCTTCCATATAATTGTTGTTCTTTCTACCTTCCTCTGTGTCATTCTCATCATCTTTATCATTGTCATCGTTAAACCTTCTCGGTATATTTAAGCTGTCTATTCTGTTCTCATCTCTTGAGATAACTTCTACTGTTGCCGCGAGCTCTCTAGAAATAGGCTCCCAAAACTTTTCCCTGAACAAGCTATGGCTTTGCGCTGACCTCACGTATACAGTTAACCAATGAGAAATGATTCATCGGCAGTATGGGTAATGTCATTAGCAGCGCTGCTTCGTCACGTAGAATGCTAGATATTAACCTATCATTAACCCTCTACATGTAGGCTGCCTCTTCAGACCTCTAGGTGTTATGATGTAAACTGGTTGCATTATAAAACGCAACATAATAATCATCGTCTATATGGACACAGAACCATAAAAATAGTGAATAGGAGGCTCCGTGTATGTACATTATTGTTGCAAGGGTGCTGTCAGATTGGATGTCTTCCAATAATTTGTTTAATATTGTAATACACCTTGATATGGGCTCTTGCCTAATATCAAGTTATTTCCTACCCTTGTTTGAGAAATTGATTCTCCAAGCAAAGCTTATGTTTGAGTACATCTAACTATATAACGGCTAGAGTGGGTTTGCCAATTGCCATAATTTACAGATTTTCTCATAATAGAGCTCTCATAATAGTAAATAATTACCCTTTATCAAATACTAGGTCTCCATACAGTGATAGTGTAGTGACACTTGGGTGGCAGTCTCAAAGCGCTACATTGGGCCAATACATAGATCATGTTTCCATAGAGTGCCATAGTAGGCCGATAGTTGTGTGACGTATTATATCAAGACATATGTCTGCATCTGAAGCAACAGGAAATCAAGGCCTATGCGCATGCACAAGTGCAACACTGTTGGTCGCTAAGGCCGTTTCCAGGGCACAAAGATGGGTGTTGCCCATGTCATTGCATGGGTGTTTCGCCTTCAAACAGCGACACTGAATCACAACAGAATGAGAGTGACACAGCTGCTTCCATGATGGGATTACAGCGTCGAATGGGGGTGTGTCGCTACCTCATCATTGTAGAGATACTTAGTAAAACATCTAGTCAGTTAACAGTCTCAATCAATTAAAAGTCAGAGCATGGAGACCGTTTACAGAATAAAGCTGTGATTCTGTAAGGTTTTACGAACATTCCTGTCTGGCTTAACCCTTGCACTGCCAAGCATGTACAAATTTGGGTATCTGACAAGTACCAGCTATTTTACCGAAATTTGCCGATATTGCTTCATGATATGTAACCAGTATTTTTTCCAATTTCAATCTCTATCTAGAACATTTTTGTTACATATTTTAATTTGCCTACATTTTAACTAACATTGCTATGCAAAAATTCAATGGATCTATACTTTGTGCAATGATAAAGCCGTGTGAAGCTACGATCGATGCGAAGCTAAAACGATCCTCCATAATTTTCCTTACTCTTACAAAATTATTACTTTCACCACTATCAGAGACAGTGCTGCTGCTTTAATTATCTGTATAATCACAAACATCTGAATTGGCTACGATGTCATCAACATAACTAATTACCTGTTTTCTGACTCGCGCGGTAATTAATGACCTCACACAAAAAAATCTTCGTTATTAAATTAGAAGTTCTCTAACAAAAGTTTAAAATTGCTTTGTTATTTTAGGCTAATTTTTTAGACAAGTCTCCGAACAACACAGTCAATTTCATAAAAGTCATGAAGACCGTGGGTTATTCTGTCAACGAATAATAAAATTAGGTAACTACGCAATTGCTGGGAAAGTCGCAATAATCCGTCTACGGCAGGCATCCCACGAAAACGCATTTATGCGTCTACGGCAGTAAAAGGGTTAAGGCAGAAATTCTAAAGTTCATTAAACTGAAAAACTTAAAAAAGAGTCGCATGAAAACCAACATTGTGCTGGAGCTCGAGTCTTATTCCTTCTTTACACAAACCTTTATCTATCTTTTTAATTATTAGTAATATATGTGTTTTAATGCATGTTCTGCGTTAAGGATATGCTATCATCTAGGATGTTTCTTGCCAACTCAGAAATCTAATGGCAACGCTATTTGCTAATTTATTGGAAAGCTGTTATTCTTATTTGGCTAATATATCCTTTAGAAATGTTGATATGTTGAGAATCATCAGTGAACTGCAAACCAATAAATACTCCTTTGACATTAGTTTGCAAATGTGTGATAATTTACTTTTGAAGTTCTGATATGAAACTACATTAGGAAAAAAGATTTCCTTACAACAATTGTCTTCCTATGAACATGTGCATTGATCCAATAGGAAAACACGACTCACTATCATTTACAAACATAAATTCACGAAATGGGGCAATCCATGACTTACGGTAACCGTTTTTTAAATTTAAAAAAAATTATTTTTTAATTTTTCTATCAAACGGTGATCACTTTTGAAAGATTCTACTTGAATGAAAGGGTCTTGACGGGGTGAGAGCGGTTGTTTGCAGGAGTAGAAGAATCAATTGTGAAGACAAAGAAAGTGTATTTATCGTCACAACAACTTGCCTATGTGAATACGAATTTTCATCTCTGGTATATATCGAGAAATAAATATTGTCCCGCTATCAAACCTAAAAATGATCTGTGCATTTCCCTTACCAACAAAGAAACACGTCTCGATCAGATAGCAGAGAAGAGGCAGGTTAAAGTCAAAGATCATAAAGTGAGTCGTTTTTATATGTTGCTGCTGAGTGAAAACATTAGACTCTTCTTAGAATGACATTCAAATAACATACTGTCCCCATATACTCCAAGTATGTATGTTTTTCTTTACATTTTGAGCCGTTTTGTTGCATTTTAAACAAAGGGTGAGCGATTGCTCTCGTCAGCCATAGGGGGTTCAGCAATGAAAACCGATTGGGAAGAACTGACATGCAGAATTTTTTTTAAATGTGTATATTTGAGTTTTTTGTGTGGTAAATGTTGCTAAACTGGTTCAGTGTGATCCCTTGTGAAACAAAATATAAATAGTGAGTTATTTTAGTTCTTAATGGAGATAATCTTTTCCTATGACACATCCTGAGCTGTCAAGTTCACATCACTTATTTCTATGTCAAAAAATTCATGCTTCCAGCAACACTCTTCTCTCAGATCACTATCTATTGATCGCTTCAATATTTGCTGTGTCTATAGACAACTAGGGATCATTCATAAAGCATTACGCTTTTGTACAATCGTGATACACTTCTACATTTATTTATATAATCTTAATGTTGGTCTGTAGTTCTTCTGTCCAATTATAGAGATAAAGTTTAAGCAATGAAAAATTACCTTCAACTGGATTTGAACTCGCGACAGTCAAACCGCAAGTTTACTAATCATCGCGCAACCATGAGGCTAGCAGTTTTTGTCACACCCATCGCTCTTACCATATACTGTGTATATGGTAAGAGCGATGTTACGTATGTACATTGCAATGTGCCTTCTGATTATGAGGCCTATGTTATAAGATTTTTTTGCCTTACCCGATGGAACACGATGTTTTCACGTCCTCGTCATGCGAGGACGAAAGTTGTTCGACATTTTTTCGCCATGAATAAACAAAATTCTCTTGAAATTGAAATTTGGCAGTCGGTGGACCGACTTTGACGAAGTAACGAAAATATTGATATGTTTTTTGCCAAAATCCGTTCCACAACGCCAGAAAGAGATGAGATGCGTGCTTGCTCTATATCCCAGTTTAGCATTATTCGTTGTAAACTTATAAGTTATATTGAAAACAAAATTGAAAGCAGATAATTGATAAAATTTTAGCCTTATTAACCTTGATAGAAGTTTAGTTTAGTAAAATACATACTAAAACTTAGCTTTAAGCATGTGTTTAGGAAGCTGAATTGATTTAAGTTAAATTCAACGCGTATGTTATATGTCTATCTTGAAGGTAAGAATTCTCCAAGGTATGTACTGCACGTAAGACATTGCAATGTTACATTTCCTTGCAGATCATAACCACAGAATACACTGAAGTTATGGTAGGTAACTATAGTTACTAAGGTTAACATATTGTTTTGTTACTAATTTTTAATATGTACAGCACCTATATAAAATTTTGATGATTGTTACCAGAGGGTGTTTGCATTAGATAATTACCATGGGTCTCTATACTACTCTATGCGACATTGTTGCTTTTGAATGCCAACACTGAAACTAATTAAAATCATATAATTGCATAACAAATAATTTTTTATTGTAATCGTAGCAAAACCAACTTAATTTAGCCATTACCTGCTAATTATTTCACATTTACATTTAAACACCTTTACATTTGTTTTATTTGTTCTCTTAACTTATTTCAACTACATAAAATACTTTTTTCATTATGTGAAATTTAAAAGCTACAGTTGTTTGAAAAAGTTTGAAAACCTTTACAGCTCTTATATTTTTTCTATTGATTTATTTGAACACATTTCTCATGATATGAAGTTTGAACACTAGAATGGTAACAGTTGTTATATGTTAAATAAAAATAAATTTTCAGTGCTAAGATTTTTTATTATCCAGACAAAGTCGAGCATTCATCTAGTGTACATATACATATATATTAAAATATTACTAGGTTCAGCCTGTATATGATACAATGTACATATATATTAAAATATTACTAGGATCAGCCTGTATATGATACAATGTACATATATATTAAAATATTACTAGGTTCAGCCTGTATATGATACAATGTACATATATATTAAAACACTACTAGGATCAGCCTGTATATGATACAATGTACATATATATTAAAATATTACTAGGATCAACCTGTATATGATACAATGTACATATATATTAAAATATTATGAGAACCAGTGGGCAAATAATGAATAATTCCCATGGTATTTACGTGGTCTGATTATCTTGTTGGAAATGGCGTGTTGAGAGACTCAACGGAGACGCAAAGCTATTGCGACATGGCTGCATCAGCTGTCATAATGCATTGTACTCATTATTGCTACCCTGGCACAAGTATTCATGATTGCTACCCTTGCCCAAGCTAGTCCTAACATCCGTGATCGTTTACATGTTCACTAATAATTGTAGTACACTAAATGTCACATAGACTAGACGTGGCCTTAATATAGAGAGCTAGCCAGGTAGTTTGAATGCAATTACTGATAAGCGCTGGTCTGTGTGTAGCCACAAATATTAGAGTGGTCACCTGTTAATAGTTCTAAGAAAGTAAAACCAATTTTAGTGCTATTGTTGTGTAGTGGTACAGAAGTTCACGTGTGTAAAAAATTTGACGTAGGTCTGGAAAGTTGACGTAGGTGATGGAGGTTGCGGTCGACAATGAAAACAACTATCAGTTCTGATTCAGTACACTTCGAAAACATCTGCATTAGTGTTTTCTGCTGGAGCGAAATATATGCGCGTTAAGAATTGCTTCAATAGAGCAAAGCTAGTGCTACCATAGTGTGAGGTCTACCATGCTATAGCGCGAGGTCCACTGCTGAATTATTCATCCTTCATAGATAAAACACATTTCATACATTTGTTTAAGCAATAAACACTTAATTTGTACTTATTTTAAAAATTGTGAAACTTGTAAAAATAATTGGATTTCTAATTACATCAAAAGAAACAGAATAATAGTAAAAATAAACATGTTATCAACATATATTTCCATACATTTATTCTAGCAATACACTCTTGGTACATATTCTATGATATCTATTTTAGGTCGAGGAAAAAAACTGATTTAAGAGCTCGATTTGCTTCAATTTGTATATGCAGGTAACATTTGTATATGCAGGTAACATTTGCATATGCAGGTAACATTTTTTGATGGATTTGTGATTTACTGGGTCGCAAGTTAGCTGTAAAATTTTCCAGCCTCCCCTTCGATTAGGTAACTTGTTACTTAATTGAAACTGATCATAGTTGTAGACCTCATCCTTCACCTGGGTAAACCCCATGTGGTGGTGGACCTCACCCTTCCCCTGGGTAGACCACATATGGTGGTGGACCTCACCTTCATCTGGGTAGACTACATATATTGGTAGACCTCATATTTCACCTGGACAGACGACATATGGTGGTGGACCTCATCCTTCACCCGGGTAGACCACATATGGTTTTGGACCTCACACTCTAGTAGCAATGGACAAGATATATTGCTCTAGAATGTTCCTATGGACCAGGTCTATTGCTCTAGAAATTGTCCATGGACAAGGTATATTGCTGTTGAATGTTTCTATAGATAAGCTATATTGTTCTAGAACACTTCTATAGACAAATTATAATGCTCTAGAGTCTAGAATATGCCTATAGACAAGGCCTATTACAATAGAATATTCCTACAAATGAGGTATGGTGCTCTAGAGTCTAGAATGTTCCTAAATACAAGGTATATTTCTATAGAGTGTTCCTATGGACAATGTGTATTCCTATAGAATGTTCTTATGGACAAGGTAGATTTCTATAGAATTTTCTTATGGACAAGGTAGATTTCTATAGAATGTTTCTATAGACAAGGTATAATGCTCTAGAACAGTTATGGCCAATTGGCAGATCTGGATCAGCATCTGGATCTTTCTAGCCTCTATTGTGGACTTTTCAACTTACCAATAAAAAACATTTTTTTGAAGTATTTATTTTAAAATTTAATTTACAAATTTTTCTGTAACTTTTTCTGGTTATTTATTTAGTCATCACCTAAAAGCTTGGAAAAGTACTCAATAATTACTAGGCTAGCTAGAAGATTACTTACTCACTTTGCCTCAACCTACCTATGTGAATCTTTGTTTTCAGTGAGTCATTGAATTTCTTAAAAAACAATCACAGAACCTGACTTACAAATACTCATGTTAATGAACTAGTAAGAGTTGCTGTATGTAGCATAAACCGCCGTTTGATAGATTTGTGATGTCAAAGCCCACTCACGATTTTCTCACTGATCTCAGACAAAGTTATTACGGCATGTTCAATCACTGATCCTTAGTCATCTTACATGTATGTATAAAAATAAAGTGTTATAAATTGTATTTGGCGCCTTGTTTTAAGATGTGCACAAATATTTGCATGTTTTTGTATAAAGCTGTTTTTGTATATAAGCTCGCTGTAAATCTTTAATATGACATATTTGGCGGTGGTGGATCATTGCCAAAATCATTTGGCCATTCTTACTCTAGAATGTTTCTATGGACAAGATCTACTGTCCTAGAATGCTTTTACGGACAAGGTCTATTGTTTTAGAACTCTTGTATGGACAACATCGGATAAAAAAACCACTAGCCAACCAACTATGGTCTGCATCTCAACCACAGACAATAGAAACAATATTGAGATGACTGTGAATAGCACGTATGATGTGCAAGCTGCAAAGTTAATGTATTTACATGCAGCGGTACCAATTGCGTGGCTTCCATTCTAACAATGCCTTCATCTGACAACAAGAAAACCATATATGGTTTGCACTAACCCAGTGGTACATAAATATTCACACTCTCTATAAAACTGGTTCAGCCAAATCGGGAAAGAGTGACCAACATATTGTGAGTCTATGAACTAGTTATGACCTAATCTCTCAGGTTATCATGAAGTTGGGGAGCTAAAAATGCATGCAGCTTTAACTGGGTTAACTTTTGCTCAAGTCTGTTTTTATTACTGATATTTTATTCCCTATTACAGTTCTTTTCTAGCTGGTAGCCATATATGCACACTCGAGTACACATACTCTATCATACAGAGACTCATGTGTTTACATGTATATCTATATATATAAATATATACTGATGAAGAAGAAAGTTGCAGTTCACTAGAAGAGAGTGCTCACTATTAAAATAGACCATTTATATAAAATATATTAAGAACTGAAAACTTTTAAAACTGTTTGCTACTTAAAGTTTCATGATTGTTACTATTCATCAGGAAAAACTAAAATGATCATTTTAGTTTTACCTGATGAATGGTAACTACCATGAAACTTTAAGTAGCAAACAGTTTTTACAGTTTTCAGTTCTTAATATATTTTATATAGATATATAAGCATTTATATACATAGAGTATTCATGTTTTTAAACTTTTTATGTATATAAATGTTTATAGTTAGTATATATAATATATATAATTTGGTGTATATGTATATGAATATACATATTGTTATATATACAAATATATATGCATATATATACGTAGGCCTATATATTGTAATATATATAATTGTTTTTTCACCCTAATTTACTCAAGTAGTTGATAATGTCTACTCAAGCACCAGTGTCCTATTAAAGACCTGAAAGTTTGAGCCTTAAAATCTTAATCATTCCTAATAACAGGCTTTTCTGCAACTCACTTGTGTTGGCTTCTGCCAGTAAAACAAATTATAATCTATATTTAGAAATATAAATCAACATGTGTGTTTATTTTAATTAGAAACGCTAGTTTACTAAGTGACTCAAATTAGCCATATTACTAATTTTGCCGTTTGCTAATTGGTAAGCGTACCTAATGCACCATCTACATTACCTGCCACTGTCTGTAAGCTGTTTTTTTATTAACCGTGCAAGCCTCATCGGGCATGCATCTAGTCTAAATATATAAATTTCCAAAATTTTTGTTGGTTGGTGGTCATTTGTCGTCCGTATTTCAAGTTATAGCAATTAATTGTTAAGAGGGAAAAATCCACTTTGCATTGGATATTAAATTGGAACCTCCAAATTCTCCAGATAAGTATTCTACCCCTTATACTGCGCATCCAACTGGCCATATTAATGAAAAATCGCGCAAATGCTCATTACACCAGTTAAAATATGCACACATAAAGCGCTTGCAAAAATACTATTGGTTACTACTAGCACCTTTGAAGATCATGATTGATTGCGTGATCAAGCGGCGTCACTGCTCTAGCTTAAGTTACCCCAGCTCATCGGGTATAAAAATTGTCAATGACCACTGCATTTCTGTCATTGTTTATAAGCTGTTTTTATTACCCATGCAATGCTGGGCGTTCAACTAGTACTATGGTATATACATATATTAAAAGAACCCATATCAATAATGTGGTATTCTGAACTCCTGGTATTACAATGAGTACAGGTTCTGCCCTTCAGAGATAAGCCCAAAGTAGGTTATCATAGAGTTATAGAGTTGTAACGGGCTACTATCTGTAGGTTACTATAGAGTTGTAAAGGGCTACTATCTGTAGGTTTCCATAGAGTCGTAAAGGACTACTCTCTGTAAGTTACCATTGAGTTATAAATGGTTACTATCTGTAGGTTACCATAGAGTTGTAAACTGCCAGAACAACAATTGAAAGTCCTTCAAAAATGAAACCAGAATCAAACAGTTGTTTTAAATGCCAAGATAGCACATTTCGCTGACCCGATTGTGATTAATAAAAAGGTCAAGTATTTTTTCTTTACAAGCCAGAAGACCAGCCACTGTGAGTGCAACATGAGTATATGTATATTCACTACTATAATATTGTAATAATAACTAGCGTAAAATCACCTACATATATGTAACTCTGTATCAATAAGTAAGCACTTTCTCAAAAACTGACCTACTAAATGACATAATTCAAGATGGCACTGAGTGCTGATGAAAATGGCATTGACATTATATGTTGTTAACGCAAATCCCTCTATATAAATAAAATAATACAAAACACACAAATAGATAGAGTTGTCCTTTCTTCTAAATTATGTTTTAGAAAATCACACAGTTTTAAAAGCTTTACAGAATTTTTACTTATGCAAAATTATGACCCAGACTGGAGCAGCCAACGAGTATAACCTGCAGGGAAACATTTTTTCTTCTAGATCACTACATGAGTGGGTCCGCTTCATCTAATGAAAAAAAGTGGTGGGCTCCGCTGCTCTTTAATTTATAAGGCAGCTTTTTGCAATTAGATTACAGCTAATATCTTTTTTCATTTGGCTATTTTATTTAGCAACACACACAACTTCTTATTCCATCTAACCTAACTCACTATAATTGTGATATTTTTACAACATAATATAATACAATATAATAATGTAGAATAATAGAATAAAAAACTAAATACTGTAACTCTATGCAAGCTTACTCATTCAACTTGAATTTCTTTAAAAATGTAAAAATCATTGAAAAACATTAAAAGTCAATTTTTGTGTTGAGTACGCAGGCATTAGTAAAAAAGAATAAAAAGGCTACTCATGTGTAACTAAAAAACATTGGTATTTTTATGCTTTTGTAATTAAGCAACACTCAGACATAAAATTCTCCTTTAGATAATTTTAGCCAGTTTGAGAGGCTTAATGTCTGCGATGTGTGTAACATAGGCCAAAAATTACAACACCATCTCACTGTATATTTAAGCATAGAAATCAGTTTAGGGCGCATCCACCTGCATTCGACTATGTTTAAGGTATGAATAGTCTTTCTACCAACTTATGAACAGTTGCCTACATTCATAAAAGGTGCCTGAGATAATATTTTACTAATTTTATGAATTGCTCAAGATCTAGTGTCTGGAGAACTCTTAAATAACAAAAGTAAAGCATCGACAGTTCTTTCTCAATTAAGCTAGATCGAGTAACGCAATGTTTTTCTGCATCATTGTAGACCTAGTTGGTTTAGGATGTGGTGCTTTACTAACAAGTTGGCATCCGTGGTGCACTCTGGTGAATCCTTCTATATCTAGTGCCTTACTGCTCTTAGCAAATCATTGCACTCAAATAGCATCCTGTTTCAACCACATGTAGATGACTCTAATTATGAACTGATTAATAAAACATAGACATAGAGACTAGTACAATAGGATCTGACCATAAATCCTTTTCATTGATGTCTTTTGAGTCTTTAGAACGATTTAATAAAAAATCATAAAATGTGAAACAGATGATTATGTTTTCGATATATTTACTATATGAAGTACAGCCTAATAAGTTGAGTACTTGATTACCCGGTGAAAAATAACTGACAAAATCAATAACAACTGGCAATAATAATAATAACTGACAATAATAATAACTGACAATAATAATAACTGACAATAATAATAACTGACAATAATAATAACTGACAATTATAATAACTGATAATAATAATAACTGTCAATAATAATAACTGACAATAATAATAACTGACAATAATAATAACTGACAATAATAATAACTGACAATAATAATAACTGACAATAATAATTACTTTCAATAATAATAACTGCCAATAATAATAACTGACAATAATAATAACTGTCAATAATAATAACTGACAATAATAATAACTGACAATAATAATAACTGACAATAATAATAACTGACAATAATAATAACTGACAATAATAATAACTGACAATAATAATAACTGACAATAATAATAACTGACAATAATAATAACTGACAATTATAATAACTGACAATAATAATAACTGACAATAATAATAACTGATAATAGTAATAACTGACAATAATAATAACTGACAATAATAATAACTGACAATAATAATAACTGACAATAATAATAACTGACAATAATAATAACTGACAATAATAATAACTGACAATAATAATAACTGACAATAATAATAACTAACAATAATAATAACTGACAATAATAATAACTGACAATAACAATAACTGACAATAATAATAACTGACAATAATAATAACTGACAATAATAATAACTGACAATAATAATAACTGACAATAATAATAACTGACAATAATAATAACTGACAATAATAATAACTGACAATAATAATAACTGACAATAATAATAACTGACAATAATAATAACTGTCAATAATAATAACTGTCAATAATAATAACTGACAATAATAATAACTGACAATAATAATAACTGACAATTATAATAACTGACAATAATAATAACTGACAATAATAATAACTGATAATAGTAATAACTGACAATAATAATAACTGACAATAATAATAACTGACAATAATAATAACTGACAATAATAATAACTGACAATAATAATAACTGACAATAATAATAACTGACAATAATAATAACTGACAATAATAATAACTAACAATAATAATAACTGACAATAATAATAACTGACAATAACAATAACTGACAATAATAATAACTGACAATAATAATAACTGACAATAATAATAACTGACAATAATAATAACTGACAATAATAATAACTGACAATAATAATAACTGACAATAATAATAACTGACAATAATAATAACTGACAATAATAATAACTGACAATAATAATAACTGACAATAATAATAACTGACAATAATAATAACTGACAATAATAATAACTGACAATAATAATAACTGACAATAATAATAACTGACACTAATAATAACTGACAATAATAATAACTGACAATAATAATAACTGACAATAATAATAACTGACAATAATAATAACTGTCAATAATAATAACTGATAATAATAATTACTGACAAGACATTTGCTGGTAATTTCTAACTGAGATGTTCAGTTTAGTAAACTAGGTCAAAGTTCTGATATAGCTTGTGAATCAGATGTATTTAAAATTTTTAATTTATTTTAATTTAGATGTCTATTTATAGATCAAAGTTCTAGTATATGAATGGGAGTAACAACTTTATGGGTTTTTATGATATTTTATCAAAACTTGGCTACAATGCTACCAACTCTAAGCATTGAATAGACAGCAATTAAATGCAGTGTACCAACCAATTAGTTTAATTTGTTGGGTCAATATCTGATTCCACATGCAACTTACAGAAAAATTCAATTACATAATCAAGACCTAACAGCTGACATAAAAATCGTACTTAATGAGAGTGCCAATAGCAGATAAATGAAGTTATAAGAAGTAATCCATGATAGCCAACCAATCAAACATGAATTTAAGAGCATTCACAGCAACAAGTGTGTATGATATTTGCCTGTAGCCATAGATATAGTAAACTGTATCTATGCCTGTAGCTGTTAATCATGAATTGGGAGTTGTGTGTTTTTGCGCACGCCTATTATGACTAATATGTATTACCCTAGGACACTTATATTTCGCTAGTATTTAGTTTCGTGAGTAGCATACAGAGTAAAATTTCGCTGCAACTTAATTTCGCAGCTCTGATGAGTGCGAAAATATAGTGATGTGAAAATAAATGCAGTGGAACAAACATCATTAGATTCCTCAGGTCCAGTTCACTGGTACGAAATATGTTTCAATTTGGGACTACAGTACTTTTCAGACTATAAAACGCACCTCTATATAAGCTGCATTTGCTTTATTTTTCAATAAACGATAATAAAACAATACATAAGCCGCACCTTTGAATAGGCCGCAGAACTAAAGACTATGCTTTTTAACGTGGCAGCAACTTTCCTGTTTAAAACGGAACAGTCGAGAACGGCACCGTTTCGTATTATCCGACGCTTTTTAACTTAATGCCTAATGGGACAGTACCGTGAGGCATTGTTTCGTATTTTCTTTCACCGCTAGAAGCCACTAATTGGAGATTCCCGCTAGTGCGCCCTAGCGGTTAAAGAAAAAGCCACAGATTAGCCGCACCCTTATATAAGCCGCATAGCTCAAATCATCAGAAAAAAGTAGCGGCTAATAGTCCGAAAAGAACGGTAGTTTTTATTTGTGAACCACAGGTAGAAATGTGTAGGCGATATCAATAATGCAATTTGATAGCTTGCTGCCATTTGTTTCCTGGACTATCAATGACATCAAGGTTCCTGACGCAGTGACCTATGTGGTACCGATATTAGAATTCAAGTATTTATAACACGCGGTGGCCATGGCTCCAGGTTGTTATTGCTTCGGGTTGGTAATAAAATTCATCACCACAATAATTATTATTCAATTTTATGACTTTCCCTATTAGACTGTCATCCTCATCAGTTACAAATTTAATGACTAAACTAATATCATCATCTTCCTAATTTGTCTAGGCTTTTCCAAAAAAACTTATTATCTTAATTTGTTTGGCCATGCTGCTCAGTCGGTGTATTAGCTATAATGAGTTTAGCAAAAATTACCCAATGAGCCAACCACACACGAAACTTGCCTGCATTTCTGATATGACGATTTTATTGTGAATATCAATGAACAAAGCCATTTAATTTCGCGTTTTCGCTTGTTCGTTATGATAGTTTAGTTTCGCTCATGAAATTTTCGCGAGAGTATGCTGCAGCGAAAATGCGAAAGTTAGATGCCGCGAATACATAAGTGTCCTAGGGTAGCAGACAACTACAAATAAATCTTACTATCATGTGTAGATCATTTCTAAATATGTATGTACATAGAAATATGTAATCGTAATAAGTTTACTTAATCACAATATGTTTGTCTGCACATCATAATGGTTGTGCATTATTAATTTCATCACTGCTGACAGTCTCATCTCTGACTGATCATTGTATGATACATTGGTGGTCCTCAATCAACATGTACGTCATTGATCCATTCTTACACTGCGTAGTAAGTCGAATCTCAGTTTAAGTCGGAATACCATAATTAAAGTACTCTATACGCCCTTTAATGTAAAGTATTGTATAGTATTATAATAAAATGCATCAAATGACATAGCAGAGTAATAGGGTAGCTGAAAGAAAACAACTCCTTACCACATCAATTGAAGTATATATTATTAAAAAAAAGAACCATTTCTTACCTTACTCCTATATGGTTAGCTTGCGCACTGTAAGGGATGTTTCTAGGGATAGAGAGGCAAGTTTATTGGAGAGAAGAAGTTGCTAAAGTAACTGGTGCAGGTGAGTTAGAGTTTATTAGAAGTGAGACAGACATTGGAGGAACCTACACATCACTGGTATACCATGTTGATTTTGATCCTCTAACCTCAACACTAACAATTTTTTATTTTAATGATTAAACCGCTACGCCGCTTGGTTATCTCTGCTGCTTTCATTGAAGCAGATCCTTCTACATGTTCAACTATGCGCTCTTGATCCATAAGGATAGTAGCCATTGTAGAACGACTAAGGCCAGTCAACTAGCCAATGTTTGTTGCAGTTTCACCATTTTTAGATCGCTTGATAATTTCTAATTCCACTTTCATGGTGGCCTTTATTTTCTTTGATGAACCATACCAATCTTTTCGATACCATCAGAAGAACCTAGCTTATGTTTTGGAGCATTAATGAAGGAAAAAGTTCACAGAAATGATAAAACTCATGAGAGAAATAAAGGCCAAACACGACCAAAATGGCGTGACTTTAAAATTAAGTGGCGCTTGGTTAAGTTTCATACAATGCTAAGCAATGTAAAACGGAAAGACATTGTAATGTTAGTTTAAATTTCTTATGGGGTGCATCGTAACCACAAAGCATCGCGTGTTGCAACCGTCATGAAGTAATGATCTACTGTATCACTCGACTCAATTGTAAAGGGTTTGTTTCTTTTAAATACACGATTATCATGGCTCAAAGATAATTCACAAATGCTAAGTCAATTAAATATTGAATATAGCAGAACAAATTTTCAAGCTTTCTATATGTAAACAAGGTGAAGTTTCAAGGGTCATCCAAGGGTCAACAGTAAGGATGATGAAGAGGTTTTGAGGAGCGGATTAGAACAGCTTATCCAGGTTTCCTTTTGATGTAAGAGATTATTGAGGCTAATCATAAATTATGATGAAAAAAGGAAAAAGAAGTGTTAAAAATGGTGAAACTGCACTAAAAGTTGTGTAAACACAGAGAAGCCAAGAGAACTGGCATTATATGAACAAATGACAGCACATTTGATGTGTCATCAAGAGTGTTTCACTACAAGACCGAAATAAAAAAGCTTGTTACAGGTCGCAATACAACAAGTGAGCAAATCCCCAAACACAATGCGGTGCTTTCAAAAGAGCTGCTTGGAGTCTTTGAACTAATTGTAATGGTTAATACATAACAGGGTTGTTGTCCATCAGAACTGTATTGCGTCATAGCAAGGGGGTTTGCAGCAATTTCGCAGTGCATTACAATTTTTTAAGGAGCAGTATACAGCTACGGCTATGGCTACCGCATTCCTATTGCAAACTGCCCACCATGATATACTGCAAACTTACTTCCATGCTGCGTTACCTGAAGCCCGACAGTTCATGCTACTGCGAATGCGCATTCTTCCAAACTTGAAACTGCATGTTTGTCACAACAGCACATCGGTATGAAGTTCATACTGTGGATCGGCTGACACTGCTGACTTTCCAAACATCTGTGCCGCATTCTACAAAATTGTCAGATTCCGTGTTCAGCAAGCTCATCAACTTGTGCTCAAATTCCCATGTCATCTCAAAATAGCGAGCCAGGCATTATCACCATTTCGATCAATGAAACTAGGGTCTTGGTAATGTATTTTTATTAACATTATATTTCAAAACCATAATAGATTTTTATTTCAACTTGATATTGTCATTCAATCGTGATCAATTTGTTTGTTCATTCAAACTCAAATTCGAACAGCATTTACATCTCGCAATCGTGTTGTGCTTGTGTCAAAGTGTATTCAATACTTGATTCTATGATGAGTTTTTACGAAAATGTGCTGTGCATACGTATATGTACAATGTAAGGCTAAGTTCCTACTGCATCTAGCACTGCGAAGTGCACACTAGTAACCCTCCTCCTGCACTCAACACTGCTCACTGGGCAGTAGGCAATACTGCCCCTGCACCAATACTGCTCACTATGCATTAGAACATAGTCTCATTGCATGTATACTGCGTACTGTGCATTAGTAAAATTTCATAATCCAGTTATGCCACATAGTATGTGATATAACAGTTATACCAGATAGTATGTGGTATAACTGTTATTAGTAACTTACTAATGCAGCTACATAGATATTTAGGCAAGAGTCTACTTCAACTGCAATGCATTTTACATCTAGGCGTCAGTGAGTACTTATCAATGAGCAGTTTTGTTTTTCCTGTAATGGTCGGAACCCTAATGCACAACTAAGCCAAGTGAAAGCTTTTTCGTAATCTAAACCCCAACCACAGATTTATATAAGCAAGTTAGCTATTACATGAGTGAACGCCAACATTTTATATAATCCAGCTAAACATATAACGACAGCAGATAGACCTGCTTAGCATGTGGTGATGGTCTCATAACTCCACAGTACTCGATAACCATAGACCTATTAACTATACTTATAGTTAATAGGTCTATGTAAATCACGATAGACTTATTAACTACATGTATACTTATAGTTAATAGGTCTATGTGATAACCTAAAATCTCGTAACTACATAGCAGGAAAATTTCACAAGACAATGTGTTTCACCAAGCAACACGATGAATGTAATGGCCTACAAACATCTGTGCAAGCTATGTCTGGAACTAACCCAAATTTATGCTGATTTAAATGAGAAGTTGTTGTAATGTGATGTTATGCATAAGTAATGTAATATCTCACAGTATTGTTTATAACTCTGTCACAATATCACGTGTCATAAACAACGTTATTGCGATAATGGGAGTTGTTCTCTTTTTTAAAGGTCGTAGCGCTGCAAAACACTGAAGCCTGTGGTCGCTCAAATAAGACATTGCCTGAACTTTGCTAATTTCCTTTCCGTGAGACAGTTGGTAGCGGCTAGTTAATCTGGTATATTATTACATTTCTAGCATCGCGAAGGCTAGACTTCGAGCTCTAACCGGCTCGCAAAGTTGCTCAACTATTTAACGGAGAGAGTTGCTGCTATCGCCTTGTGGTAAGGATCAGCCGATTGGCAAACATAGGATTAAACGCCGAACGCGAGCGCGTGCAACGAAAACACTGTAAAATACTATTTTATAGGCCACGCTCATAGCAAGCATTTATATGCTTTTAAAATAGCATATTCAGCATATCAAAGCTCTTTTCAAAACTATTGCGTTTTTCCCAATCGTTTAAGCTGGCTACTTGCGCTATTTTTGATGTCGTTTGCGATCTTTTTATTTGGGCTGTGAAGTATAACACTGGTGAACATGCCGATATCTGTTAGGTGAACTTAAAATTCGGATAGAGCTTACGCATACACTGTTAGCACGCTTTGATCTATCTTCCATGTATAAATCAGTTAAAGAAATCTTTTGGTCGTAATGGCTGTTGTACAAGGAGGGGAACATTTTATTTTGTCCAGTTCGTTGTTTCTTCTGAAGCATTGTGCTAAATGTGTGTAAATTGTTGACGCTCTTTGATTTGCAGGACTTTCTGCAGCTGTTATATGAAACACGAGCTTGACTTAGCCTTAACAACGCTCATCATACAATATACGCTTTTGCTATATGTTTTGGGCGATCCAAGGCCTGCCAAGAAGCTCAATTATGTTCATAATTGACCTAGAGCTACTTACCAGTAATCTAACCAGAATTTTCTCAAACTTCTCACTCAGATGTGGTAGAAATATGTTTTGTTTACTTTCAACTCGTTTTCAAGGACTGCCCTCCTAATATGTGAGAGGGTTGGAGTCCAGATGTAGCAGCAAATCACTGACCTGCCTACTCTCCTTGTTGCCAGAACATGACCATTGTCGCCAATGCTTCCATCGCCGCATAGCTAAGAAGTTGATAAATGCTGACTCTTCAACCACAACTTCTGGCTCATTTGTCTTTATTTTGCACTCATTAGGGTGTGCAGATGTGACATGCATACTGTGGGAAAGCATTTCCAGTGCCACACTCAACTATGAGGAGACGTTGCTGCAAACTTGGGTTCCGGTGTAGATGCAGACTAACATGTGCTTATACTAATCTCCATCTAAGAACTGACAGAGTAATGTTTAAGCGGAGGTTGTAGTTGCGAAAAGCAGCAGAAGTAACTGATGCATAATATTGTACAAAAAAACAATGTTTGTCATTTGGTTTTCTCTCATTTCATTGAACTGCATATTATTAGTGATTGCAATATTTATATATATAGTGCTTTATTGTTTTGTATATTTTTGTTTTATATATTTGTTTTGTTTTACCGCAAACGAACAATACATTTGTGATGCAGAATGTGGCACATGGAGTCACCCTGCCATAAAACTGGAAATAACTGTAATGGAGCTCATTTTTGAGCTCATTCTTACTCGTTTAGCTACTGTCAATACACTTCAGTTGCTTCCACTGAAATTTGCTCACTTCAAATAAAACTTCAAATTGTTGGCTGTGTGACAACTGCTTTGCTCACTGAAATCCTTTTCTGCTCCTCCGCCAGCAGCTCAATAGCCACCATAAATGCCTCAATTTGCTCAATCTTTTCAACCCTCAGCATTTTCATATTTGGTTCAAACCTTTCAACATATTTTTCTCATTTTTAATCCTATTAATTATTCTTTCAAGGCCACCTTTGGCCAGTATTTTTAATCCTATTAATTATTCTTTCAAGGCCATCTCTGGCCAGTATTTTTTTGCCAGAAGCTTCCACTAAAATAAGTGGCCTTCTTTTCAGCCACTACCACCAATTTTACCATGACTGCTGTTTTCGTTATCATGGTTTTTGTGTCTTGAAATACATTATCTTTTTGCTAGGTAACTGCACCTTTCATCTATTCAGCTATATTGCATACTCTAGGAATTTTTCTTTTTTTCATTGGTGGTGCTTCTAGTTCATACTGTAGTTGGAGATCTGCTAAACTTTTCTCTTATCACTAGGGCAGCTCCTAGTTCTGTACTTATCCATATGGTTGTTTACTACTCTACTGCCTTCGTGGCTACCATAACTGTTTTTGTTTCTAATATCTTTGTCTTCTGTGTCTGTTATACTGTAGTTATCGCCTTCTCTCAACTTCACATCTTGGTGTTTATGTTTCCAGAATACATAGCCTCACTCCTTTTACAAGAACTATTTAATAGCTGGAACATTTCCTCATCTCATGACCACAGAATTTGCATGTGTATCTGACTCTGGACTGTACTTCTTGCACCATATCTATGAGCGTTGCTTTCATCTTCATCATTTTTATAGTTTCTTCTGTCTCTAAGGCTATCCCTTGACAAACACTGTCTTTTTAAATGATAATATTAAAGCACTGCCCATCATGTCTTTTTTCTGTTACCCTGGCAACCTCAGTATTATTCTCTCTTCAAATGCCTCTATCACTTTCCGCTCTTGAAGTTGTGTTTAATTGCTGTTTTACAAGACTTCAATATCTTGGGTGACATTTCTCACATATAAATTTGCGTTTTTCACCAGTTTTCTAATTACTTTATCTCGAGCAATTTATTGCCTTAACTAAAGCGCATGTGCTTTAAGCAAGGCAATTAATGGCTTAAAAGATAAAGTATATTGATTTATAGATTATTTAGAGACGCATATTGATTTATTGGCATCATAACTAAAGCTTTATCACTCAAACTTTTGACCGAACTACCAACTCATATTGTCATCTACTTGCTTAGCAGCAATGAGTTATGCCATTTTTCAAGCATATCTGGTAGCAAAGCAGGACTGCAAAACATTGTTTTTTTTTATACGTGAAAATTATTGTTATGAAAATAAGCATGTTTGTAAATAATAAATATTTGTATTTACCTTACCAATACATGATAAAAGCAAATAAAAAGTTACATATATATAAAAGAAAATTTTTTTAGCTTTTATATTTCAGTGACAAATAAATGCAGCCAATGCAGGTGATGGTAAACAAGGTAGAGAGTTTTGTTTAACTTTAAGCATCAAAGCCCTTGTCTTTCATGATAAAAACAATGGTATTAGCGATGGATTCCTTATTTCGTCTATGCAAAATAAATTTTATTTGCAAAAACAAATACAATGGAATTATGTTGACTTTCAAACGAAACTTGGCATTCTTCATTTAGTCATCATTTGATTGTGCATTTTCAGCTACTCTGAGAAGTAGAGTACACTAGGTCTTGTTAGCCGTGTGCCCCATAATGGACTAGGTCTTGTTAGTCGTGTGCGCCATAATGGACCAGGTCTTGTTCGTCGTGTGCGCCATAGTTGACTAGGTCTTGTTAGCCGTGTGCGCCATAATGGACTAGGTCTTGTTAGTCGTGTGCGCCGTAATGGACTAGGTCTTGTTAGTCGTGTGTGCCATAATGGACTAGGTCTTGTTTGTCGTGTGTGCCATAATGGACTAGGTCTTGTTAGTCGTGTGCGCCATAATGGACTAGGTCTTGTTAGTCGTGTGCGCCATAATGGACTAGGTCTTGTTAGTCGTGTGCGCCATAATGGACTAGGTCTTGTTTGTCATGTGTGCCATAATGGACTAGGTCTTGTTAGTCATGTGCGCCATAATGGACTAGGTCTTGTTTGTCGTGTGCGCCATAACGAACTAGGTCTTGTTAGTCGTGTGCGCCATAATAGACTAGGCCTTGTTCGTCGTGTGCGCCATAGTGGAATGGGTCTTGTTAGTCATGTGCGCCATAATGGAATGGGTTTCCCCAAAATGACAGATTGTATTCCAAACATTGTCTTTTATGACAAACAGAAATTAGGATCTACTCATTGCTTAAAAACCAAAAAGTTATATTTCGGTGATCGTGTCATAATGTTTGACTGCACAAGTTTGCGTACCCATGCGCTTCTCATCTACTATTACTTCAATTGCCCAAATCATTTAATGTCCCATTAATTTTTCTTTCTCCATACCCCTACTGCTAAGTAGCAAGAGCTTTACTATTCAGTCTGACAGTTTCTGCTTTCTCGAGTTGGTGATTGCATGAAGCTCATACTCTGTGAAACATAATTACAATTACTTTTGGAAAAAAGGGTTAAAATTGTTGCAGTGGATTAGTGTTAGAGTGAAGGTAGGGTGAAGCTTTTCGAACAGTATAATTTTTCTGCTCATCTTTACTTGCAGATAAAACAGTTTGGCTCCGTATTACTGAATCGCAATGGCTCACCACCCAGTAAGTACTGGAGAGATTTCTTCTATATATATATATATCTATTATTTAGCAATGCTATTTTTGGCAGGTGAAATTAAATTTGCAAACTTATGCAAATATTTTGCATAAGTTTGCAAGTTGATGCGATTTAACTTAATTTGCATTAGGTTGAATTGCATAAATTTAGGTGGAGTATTGTTTACAGCATTACAAAAGTATGTATTGTAATTGTAGAGATCTTTCCTTGAGTAGTAAAGTATAGTTTACAGTCTTACAGAAGTATTGTATTTGTAGAGATATCTCTCCTTGGGTTATGTGGGGGAACTGTTTTCCTCTGAATAGGCTAGTGTTTTAATGGATACAGCCAAGCATACAAAGTGTAATTAAAATATCATTAAAAATAATGATAATTACTTTACAACTTCATAACATATAGAAACAAAACGAACGTATCTACAAAACCTCTGCAAAACAGTAAATGTAAAAACTAAATTATTAAAAAAATAGTCAATGAAAAAATATTTATATTAATACTTGACCTTGAAGACATGTAAACGGAATTGTAGATTCAGACATGCGTTGGCTTGCTGGTAGAGTGAGTGGTAGGAATAAGTGTTTTAACTTGTTCCAACTTACATAAGATATAGTTAAAACTAAATTTATTAAAATACTTTGCATAATCCTTACTTTATTTTTATTTCTATTAGCTTGTTTTATATTAGCGTACAGTGCGTATTTTAGCTGTAGTGCTTTAACTAATTTAGGGCGTAATGTGTTGGAAATCCTGTCATATTTTGGGATAACTTTTTGCTGAAATTTAATTTTGTATGTCTAAAAGATGGCATGTAGAGGTTTGCTCGCAATTAAATTTTCTCATCGGAATTCTTCGCAATCGTCAACGGCGTAATGGAACCTGTTTCCTCTGTTTGTAAATGGGCTTCTGACATCCTCATGCATCGGAATATTTTATTTGTAGCAATTGAAGCGGACATTCACACTGCAGCAGGAACATGAAGGGGACTACTATATTCAGAACCAGATGCAGTATTCAAGCTACAAAGCTGGAGGTCAAATCGAGCATAATGCTCTCTTAGATATAGACTCTGAGCCTCACACACTCCGTAATACTGGCATCATCTGCACCATTGGTTAGTTGATATAGATTATGAGCATCACACACCCCGTAATACTGGCATAATCTGCACCATTGGTTAGTTGATATAGATTATGAGCATCACACACTCCGTAATACTGGCATCATCTGCACCATTGGTTAGTTGATATCGTCTCTTGAGTTGATAGTTGATGGGCTCCTCCAGCCTGCCCTTTCTCTTTCTTCATACTTTGACTCTCCTATATAATACATAAATATACTTTAGAATATTTATATAATAATATGTTATGACCCATAACAACAGTTATCATTCTAACTTTCAAACTTCATATTCAACTTTTGTGCAGTTCAATTAATTTAAGAGAAAAAATGAAACAACTGAAAGTTTTCAAATAACTGTAATCTTCAAATTTCATATCATGAAAAGAATGTTTTGTTGAAATAAATAAAGAGAAAAAATAAAACAACCGTAAAGGTATAAAAATGTAAATGTGAAATAATTAGCAAGTAATGGCTAAACAAAGTCTGTTTTGCTACAATTATAATGAAAAATTATTTGGTATGCAGTTATATGATTTTAATTCATTTCAGTGTTGTAGCAAAAATATCGTATAAAGTGGTGTAGAAACCCATAGTAATTATCTAATTCAAACACCCCCTGGTAAAAATCATCAAAATGTTATATGTACTGTACATATTAAAAATTAGTAACAGAACAATATGCTAATCTTAGTAACCATAGCTCCCTATCAGGCCTGTATTCCCTGGTTGCAAGTTAGGTGGCAAATATTAGGCGACTAGTTATGAACACCTGGTGCTTTTGGGGGCGGTATAAGCCCCCAATGGGGTTCGGGGCAGCGCCTCGAAGCTCTGGCCCTTTTAAGTATCAACAACCCTCAAAGTATGCATAAATGGAATCAATTGTAAGCATCAAAATCCACATAAATGCATGTACAGTGAAACATGGATAACTCGCCCTCGGATATAGCGAACACATGGTTAACTTGAATGGATTTGCTTGGTCCGTTCCCACGCAATGATAAATGGCTCTATATAGCTCGAACTCAACACTGTTAATTCGAACTGTTTTTTGCCCAACGACTACCGAAACGGTTGCTATCGCTTTAGAAAATCACTTTATTCCAAGCCATAGAGGTAAACCTCAACTTTTTGTAATTCATAAGCGTCGTTATTACCACCATCGGCAAAATATTTTTGTCAACGACTTTTCTAAAGGTTTGGTGAAATTTGATTTATACCAAACATCCACGTAGCGATCGCCCTTCGGAAGCGAGGTAGAGTGAGGTAATCTTTGCATAAACTTCAAGAAAAATCGGCAAAATTGATCGTGGGTAAAACGCTCAAAAGAAAAAGATGTCTTCTCTTTTGAGCATTTCAACAACGATCAAGTTTTGCCAATGTCAATCTAAAAAACGTCCTGGCAATAACATCACCTCAAACAACGAACCAATCTCAAGTGATAGAAAAATCTCTATACTTTTTGATAAAAACGTTTTAAACTTTGCATTAGAAGCATTTAATTTGAAACAAGCCATTTGTGCTTTTGATTTATATTATAGTTTGTATATATACTGATGTCTTTTCTTTTGAGCATTTCAACAACGATCAAGTTTTGCCAATGTCAATCTAAAAAATGTCCTGGCAATAACATCACCTCAAACAACGAACCAATCTCAAGTGATAGAAAAATCTCTATACTTTTTGATAAAAACGTTTTAAACTTTACATTAGAAGCATTTAATTTGAAACAAGCCATTTGTGCTTTTGATTTATATTATAGATTGTATATGTACATGTATCTACTAATAAATAAGTAAATACAAGGACTTGTGACAGTGCTCTGATAACTTGAACGCTCTGATAATTCGAACACTTTTGCTCGGTCCCTTGAAGTTTGAGTTATCCGAGTTTCACTGTATATTGTTTATAGTTCATGGAAGACAAAACTTTTTTTATTCAACAAACAATAATAGAATTACGATATAAAACTCATGACACTACAGTTTTCTGTAAGGGACATTGACAGAACAAGAGCTATTACTTTTTTATTGCAATAGCTTTTGTTCTTTCAATGTGTCCATGGCAGAAATATTTTACAACGGATTGTGTACCTATTTCAACACCTTTATATATGTGTAATATTAGAATATTGTTTAGATGCGCCTGTCCCATTATAGCGCTCCTCGTCGATGTTTTAATTCAGTTATGATAAGGAAAATACCAGTTTGGGGGGTCTTCTTCACACCCCACTATAAGCTGTAAAGTTCAGTTTCCAAGTCTTAACAAAGTCTCACAAGATCACTCATTTGGCGAGACCACCACGAAGACAATGTCGAACGCTAGTTGCTAATATATTAGTTGTTGGAAATTCCAAGTTAATGAACTTAGACTGCAATTCGTAGTACATAGCCGCTGAAAATCGCTAAAATGTTGGGGCGGCTCAGCCGGCCCGCCGCTCCAGGGAATACGGGCCTGCTCCCTATGGTAACTTTAGTGTATTTAGTGTTTATGATCTGAAAGAAAATGTAACATTACAATGTACTACGTGCAGTATGTACTATAGGGATTACTTACCTTTGAGACAGATGCATAACATTAACGTTAAATTTAACTTAAATAAATTTAGCTTACACAACACATACTTAAAGCCATGTTCTAGTATGTATATTACTTAACTAAAATTCAATTTGTTGTTTTCACTGTAACAGATAATTAATAATGCTGAACTAAGATAGCAAGCAACGTATATCTCTTTCAGGCGTTGTGGGAGGGACTTTGGTGAATAGCATGGCGATATTTTTGTTATTTTGTCGTAATCAGTGGACCAACTGCCAAATTTTAAGAGAACTTTTTGTTGATATCGTATGGCAGAGCAAGTCGAAAAAAATTTTTTTGAGCGCGTATGGGGAAGACAGAAAAAACATCATGCTCCATATAGATGAAAAAAATGTTATAGTAGGGCATCGTGACTCGAGGGCGCACTGTATTAATTAATAATTGAGCGTGTGCAATCGCGAAAAGGGTATACGCTATATGGTAAGAGTGATGGGAATGCTAAAAACGGCTTAGCCTTGTAGAGGTGATCGTGTTTACAAACTTGCTGTTACAATCTTTGTGAGTTGAAATCCAGTACGCAGCGCATTGTTCATTCCCAGATTTTGATAGCTATTGCTGGACAGACGACAGACAAACTTTGAGATTTATATAGTTAGGTAGATGTATATATATTATTATATAAGTGTCTTATATATGTATATATATATGTACACATTAATGTATATATTATTATATGTAATATATTACTATATAACTATCCTATAGTATATTTATGTCTTCGTACTTTGGAGTCAAAGTATGAAGGACAATGAAAGAGCAGGCTGAAGGAGCTTATCAACTGTCAATATATAATGCCATTATACATAACGCCAGCATTGCCTTTGAGAAGTTCATGCCGCCCTGGCTCGTTTGTATGTGTACGTGCGTGTGTGTGTGCGTGCGTGTATGCATGTATGTGTGTAGACACGCTGACACTGTGTAAATGATTAACTTGAAGTGGAGGTGCAAGAATGCCAGGTTTTTTGACTTGCAAGGTTACTAGTTATCTTGATGAGGTGTTTGTATGTACATAACTAGAGATATACAAATAAGTTTGTGCAATGGAGTCCTTTAAACACTAGCAGCATATCTTTCAACCAGCTGCATATATTCTGATAGTGTTGTTGTGTTTCTTCGCTTAGGGCCTGTCTGCCGAAGTGTGGACATGCTACAGCAAATGATTCTCTCTGGAATGAACATAGCGAGGATGAATTTCTCTCACGGTACCCATGAGTATCATGCGGAGACAATCGCTAATGTTAGAGAGGCTGTTGATTCGTTCCATCACCCTCGGCCGACTGCCATTGCTCTTGATACTAAAGGGCCAGAAATTAGGACAGGCCTTCTCAAAGGGGTAGGTAAGACGCTGACAGCCAGAAGCGTGTTATGGTCTGTCATGTGTTAGAAGTGAAACATAATGAAAATAGCGGCTTTGTGCCTGCTGCATTGGAAAGGTTTCAATGGCTATATTATTACGGGCAATGAAAATTATACAACCCACTGCATAACTCCAATAATAACAGTTCTGAAATGCTAGCAAGAAGCCTGTGGGCCGGGTCACTAAGGCCCTTCCATCACTAATGGTGATCTCAAATTTCGGTCTAACGTAGCTGATGCTTCTAAGGTGTGCAGGTCTCATTCGAAGGGGATGAATTTTGCTCAGAGTGGAGCGGCCAGGTAGGTTCAAAGCGATGCACGTTTTAGTCGATAAACAATAGTGCATAAATAAAATGAAAAAGCTGATCATCTATTAGAAGGTTAGCTAGTGCGATAGCTAAGAGTAAGGGTCATCTATGGTAACTAAACTTGATAAAAACATTGCTATTTTTGGAATTAACGTTGCGTTTTAATTTTTTGTTTTGTTTTTTCGAGATTGAAATTTTGGTGACTATAAACAAAAATGAACTGGTAGTGAAAAAATGTAGAAATGTCATTCGCTAGCATTCAGTGGTCTAATCAAATGGTAGTTTTTATTTGTGTAGCCAAACTCGATTGAGCCCAAAGCTGTTCCGTAACAAGTTTGTCAGCTTCAGTTTCTTTGACTGATTCTACAACCAAATCTTCTGATGACGATGGATTTAGTATGATTGTCATTTGCCCCATGCTTTGTGTGGATTTCCTATGGATTACTAAGATTCTTCAATCTAGATTGGAAAGTTAATAAAAAAAAATCATAAATTGGGATTGTATTTTAGGTGAGTGGCCCAGCTTATAAAGGACAGTTATAAAACATACAAATTAGGGCGCAGCTAGCTGTGAATGTAGAGTTTCCCCTTCTTATTCTACAGCAATTAATTTATAAATAGATGTAGTCTTGTTGCCAGCTTTGAAGCAACCCCAAGTTAATAATCTGCACTGTGCTACAAACTTCTAGCAGTTTTGTGCCGCTCTTTGTTTAATTGTCAGACAGTTTTACTCATAATTGACAATCTGCTCTTGTGGTTTTCTCACTCATCCCACAATCTTTACTATAATAAAAGCTGTGTCTGTGCGTCTGAAGCCATGGATAGAGATCGAGAAAACATGCATCATACAGGATTTGAATTTGTGTCCTACAGTTTAGCAGGTTGGCATGTTTATCATTCGCCTTGCAGAATGTCGGAATAGTTTCACGCATACTTATTATCTGTGCTCTATTGGCACACCTGACAATCTCGGATCGATCCGTCTCAGTCAGAAACTAAGTAGGACTTGAGATAAGATATTGCATGATATGTTACTCGACTTTGTGACATTCAGCCTAGTAGTAAAACACGCGAACACCTTCACTAATCAACCTCTTTAAGGTACTTCGAAAAAATTGTGCAGATAATTGTTATTTGTGCTCTATCGGCGCACCTGACGATCTTTCACGGCACACGAAATTGTCGGTACTGGTAAACTACAATGAGAGAGTATAAATACTGATAATTATGAGTCACTCAAAACCTTGCTAATGGGTTTTTTATTTTAGCTTCTCAAGTTTGAGAGATAATTTGCTATATATTTTGTTAATTAAAAATGACAGCACTGGCGCTGTGAATAATACAATCATTTTTTTGCCTTTGAGGTCTGTAAGCAGCTCCATTAATTTAATCTTACTAATTGCCATAACCTAACCTCCTGTATGTAACAAAGCTTGAACTGTGTTGCCATTCTGGCTTAGACCTATAGAGGTTTGTCTTCCCTCTGTTAGTCTGACTGATCGACTAAAAGACCAGGGAATTATATTCTTCATGGTTCAGTATGCTATGCCAATTCTGTTGCAGGGTGGGTCAGCTGAAATCAACCTCGAAAGAGGTGCCAAAATAAAACTGACGACAGATGAGAAGTACTACGATATCGGTGACGAGTCATGTATTTATATTGACTACAAAAACATTACGAAGGTGCTGTCTAAAGGCGGTATTGTCTATGTGGATGACGGACTGATTTGTCTTGTTGTGGATGAAATTGGTGAGACAACTCTTTACTCAATGGTGTCTGTGTGACCAACATAATTTATTCTTTATGCACTGCCTGATTGCCTTTAGCTGATTGACTCAACTTTGATAATCGTAGGTGCTGACTACCTGATGTGCACTGTGGAAGATGGAGGGTTATTAGGCAGTAAAAAAGGCTGTAACCTGCCCAAGACTCCCGTCGACCTCCCAGCCGTTTCAGAAAAAGACATCTTAGACCTCAAGTTTGGTGTAGAGCAGAAGGTTGGTTGTCTAACCTACGCATGCCTATACGTAGGCTATTTGGTCACTTTAAACTGTCAGATAGTGGCGCCTGCAATGCTATAACTTGTGTAAGTTTTTCTATGCCTCTCAACTTCTCTTACTCTTTGATGTGTTTAGGAATTTGTTTACTTGTGTAGATTAAGCAAACATCTTCTCTACCTCAAATTAATCTTGTCTGAGCATTTGACTTCACAATATTAATCATGGAATTCACTCAGGCTTCTCCTCTCCCTTGCAGGTTGATATGGTTTTCGCCTCCTTTATAAGAGATGCAGCTGGAATTAAGAGGATCAGAGAGCTTCTTGGCCCGGAAGGAAAGGATATTAAAATCATTGCTAAAGTTGAGAATCACGAGGGTGTGCGAAAGTATGTAAATATGTAGTAGTATAACAGTATATTAGAATATGTGGTAGTCTAACAGTATATTAGAATATGTAGTAGTCTAACAGTATATTAGGATATGTAGTAGTCTAACAGTATATTAGGATATGTAGTAGTCTAACAGTATATTAGAATATGTAGTAGTCTAACAGTATATTAGGATATGTAGTAGTCTAACAGTATATTAGGTTATGTAGTAGTCTAACAGTATATTAGGATATGTAGTAGTCTAACAGTTTATTAGGATATGTTGTAGTCTAACAATATATTAGAATATGTTGTAGTCTAACAGTATATTAGAATATGTAGTAGTCTAACAGTATATTAGGATATGTAGTAGTCTAACAGTATATTAGAATATGTAGTAGTCTAACAGTATATTAGAATATGTAGTAGTCTAACAGTATATTAGAATATGTAGTAGTCTAACAGTATATTAGAATATGTAGTAGTCTAACAGTATATTAGGATATGTAGTAGTCTAACAGTATATTAGAATATGTGGTAGTCTAACAGTATATTAGAATATGTAGTAGTCTAACAGTATATTAGGATATGTAGTAGTCTAACAGTATATTAGAATATGTGGTAGTCTAACAGTATATTAGAATATGTAGTAGTCTAACAGTATATTAGAATATGTGGTAGTCTAACAGTATATTAGAATATGTAGTAGTCTAACAGTATATTAGGATATGTAGTAGTCTAACAGTATATTAGAATATGTGGTAGTCTAACAGTATATTAGAATATGTAGTAGTCTAACAGTATATTAGGATATGTAGTAGTCTAACAGTATATTAGGATATGTTGTAGTCTAACAGTATATTAGAATATGTTGTAGTCTAAAAGTATATTAGAATATGTAGTAGTCTAACAGTTTATTAGGATATGTAGTAGTCTAACAGTATATTAGGTTATGTAGTAGTCTAACAGTATATTAGGATATGTAGTAGTCTAACAGTTTATTAGGATATGTTGTAGTCTAACAGTATATTAGAATATGTTGTAGTTTAACAGTATATTAGAATATGTAGTAGTCTAACAGTTTATTAGGATATGTAGTAGTCTAACAGTATATTAGGATATGTAGTAGTATAACAGTATATTAGGATATGTAGTAGTCTAACAGTATATTAGGTTATGTAGTCGTCTAACAGTATATTAGGATATGTAGTAGTCTAACAGTTTATTAGGATATGTTGTAGTCTAACAATATATTAGAATATGTTGTAGTCTAACAGTATATTAGAATATGTAGTAGTCTAACAGTATATTAGGATATGTAGTAGTCTAACAGTATATTAGAATATGTAGTAGTCTAACAGTATATTAGAATATGTAGTAGTCTAACAGTATATTAGAATATGTGGTAGTCTAACAGTATATTAGAATATGTAGTAGTCTAACAGTATATTAGGATATGTAGTAGTCTAACAGTATATTAGGATATGCACTAGTCTAACAGTATATTAGGATATGTTGTAGTCTAACAGTATATTAGAATATGTTGTAGTCTAAAAGTATATTAGAATATGTAGTAGTCTAACAGTTTATTAGGATATGTAGTAGTCTAACAGTATATTAGGTTATGTAGTAGTCTAACAGTATATTAGGATATGTAGTAAACTAACAGTTTATTAGGATATGTTGTAGTCTAACAGTATATTAGAATATGTTGTAGTTTAACAGTATATTAGAATATGTAGTAGTCTAACAGTTTATTAGGATATGTAGTAGTCTAACAGTATATTAGGATATGTAGTAGTATAACAGTATATTAGGATATGTAGTAGTCTAACAGTATATTAGGTTATGTAGTCGTCTAACAGTATATTAGGATATGTAGTAGTCTAACAGTTTATTAGGATATGTAGTAGTCTAGCAGTATATTAGGATATGTAGTAGTCTAACAGTATATTAGGATATGTAGTAGTCTAACAGTATATTAGGATATGTAGTAGTATAACAGTATATTAGGATATGTAGTAGTCTAACAGTATATTAGGTTATGTAGTCGTCTAACAGTATATTAGGATATGTAGTAGTATAACAGTATATTAGGGTATGTAGTAGTCTAACAGTATATTAGAATATGTAGTAGTCTAACAGTATATTAGAATATGTAGTAGTCTAGCAGTATATTAGGATATGTAGTAGTCTAACAGTTTATTAGGATATGTTGTAGTCTAACAGTATATTAGAATATGTAGTAGTCTAACAGTATATTAGGATATGTAGTAGTCTAACAGTTTATTAGGATATGTTGTAGTCTAACAGTATATTAGAATATGTAGTAGTCTAACAGTATATTAGGATATGTAGTAGTCTAACAGTTTATTAGGTTATGTAGTCGTCTAACAGTATATTAGGATATGTTGTAGTCTAACAGTATATTAGGATATGTAGTAGTCTAACAGTATATTAGAATATGTAGTAGTCTAACAGTATATTAGAATATGTAGTAGTCTAACAGTATATTAGAATATGTAGTAGTCTAACAGTATATTAGGATATGTAGTAGTTTAACAGTTTATTAGGACATCTTTTCCTGATTTCTCCAGATTTCGGTTATTGCACATTCAAATATAAATCATAAATCTCATATATATATATATATATATATATATATAAATGTTGCATATGCATATTTAGGCACTTGAAAATGTTGCAAATACCTCAATAGCCTTACTGATTTTGAAAGATTGGTTAGAAAATAGACCAATCACCACTTGTTTAAATGCTGCTGAAAGTGTCATTGACTTATTCAACTGTTTCAAAACATGATTAACAGAAAGGTTTCCAACTACGATGTTTCATGCTTGTATGCATTCATTATGGTAATGTTGATGTTAATTCTTATTTGCAGCCTACAACATTTGTTTCAAGGTTTTAATCAGTGCTTTCACACTTTAATGCATTTGCATACTTACAAAAATTAATTTTGCATTAATTTTTTGTCCATTTTCATTTTAGAAGCTTGCAAGTAGTTGATCTTGGTTATCTCTTGTGTCAAATGTGCTTTCTCCTCCCTTTTATACCTTCACTGTTTGCATTATAGTAAAACGCAAACACGAATATACTGTGAAGTTCCTTATTGCTCTTGACAGTAGTTACCTTTGTTTCTGATTGGCAACTGTAATAGTGTGTTCAGCGTAACTTTTATATAAATATTTTCCATGACAAGAATTATGGCAATCCATCGTTTTTTTTACGTTATCAAGCCGTTTGCACATACGCTCGTTCACGAAAAAGCCGCCATATTTGTAGAAAACGATCGTTTTTCTTTTATTTACTATACTTTTTGGTGTTGTTTTGATACTATAATAAAAAAATTGCAAACAAAAGCATCGCTTTCACAAATTCATTGCAAAAGCTTTGTGTTTCTAACGACAAAATTGTCTATAAAGATGGCCGACAACGATAAAATGATGTCACAAAAAAATGAAGGATAACTAATTGAGTAAAAGCATCCTGTGATCTGACAAAAATCTTACAAGCTGCTAGTGCAATTGTCTGATGCTCTATATACTACAGAAAAAAGCCATTTTTCAGGTTTGATGAAATTTTGGCAGAGGCTGATGGTATCATGGTAGCCAGAGGTGACCTTGGCATTGAGATACCCCCGGAGAAGGTTTTTCTTGCGCAGAAGATGATGATAAGTAAATGCAATGTGGCTGGCAAACCAGTCATTTGTGCCACTCAGGTATCAGCTCAAAGTTTGTCTCACATGGAAACACTAGCCACTGGCAATTAGCTCTTTTATGGGCTCCTTTACAGAATACGCATCTAGGCATCGCTGGCTAGGACACGCTGTCATGTGTATTATACATTGGTTTTATCTTTGTCTAGACTAGAGACAACCTGCTTACGTGTATTTCATCATCTCTATGCTAAATTGAACTTTCCCCATTTTGACACATTAAATCATAGTTCATCACTCAAACTTAGTTACCAAGGAGACGATACATTAGGTGATCAGTGAAAATGAAATCACGAACTGATATCGTGTCAGCAAATCTTACTTATAATAAGAGCCGGGTTCGATGCTGTTTGGCTGTTGGGAAAAATATTTCATCGTTCGGGATTTAAATCCATGACGCTCAGGTTGGCCGCCTGGCATGCTTCCACGTGTGCCAGTCGTTCAGCTTCCCACATTTTGCAATAATTGCGCAGATAATTATTAAACCAGAGGCCTGCCAGGGTATTAGTACTGTTAATCAATGGGTCTCTAGTTGTTATGATACAATTTTTAATAACAATCACATGGAGAAAACATTGTTCATGGACAATAGTTAGCTCATGGTAACAGAAAAATAGTTGTAGTGGTGTAAAGCAATAAATTTTTGCGTAGAATCAGAGCTTGTGGTTCAAATATTTAAAGATTTGGTTGATTCTGAATTGGTTTATTACGAGCTGTCCTATTTTGTTAATTTTTTAAGGTCACAGTTACTTTTTAGTAAGCCAAGATTTGGAATAGGAATAAATAAATGGGAAAAACAGAAATACCACAGTCATCCAAGGATCGCAAAGCACTAATTGCCATAATTTCAATTACTGTGGATATGATCAGATAATATAAATACTGGAACATGTGCTCATTATTATAACATTTACCCTTTAGTATGTGCTCCTTCTGGAACAGTTAACTGGTAGCTGTGTTTGTTGTTGCTCATTCTCTAGTGCCGACCAGCTGTACTACCATAGAGTATTTCATAGTGAGCTTCTCTCTAGATGCTGGAGTCGATGGTAAAGAAGCCGCGGCCGACAAGGGCTGAAGCGAGTGACGTTGCCAATGCAGTCTTAGATGGTGCGGACTGCGTTATGCTCAGCGGCGAGACTGCCAAGGGAGACTTCCCACTAGACTCACTTAGAATGATGCATCGCATCTGTCGTGAAGCTGAAGCCGCCTTCTTTCACAAGGTAAGCTTCTCTTCTGCTTGTGTGGCACAGCCAAGTTATCTAAACATGTCGTAATATACCAAACAGCGGGTACGTTGACTGTTGCAGATAATCTTTGATGAGTTGAGGCATCTCGCACCAACCATGGTCGATGTGACGCATACGACAGCAGTGGCAGCTGTTGAAGCTTCACTGCGATGTCTTGCCAAGGCCATCATTGTGTGTACGACGTCGGGAAGGTATGAGGCTAGTTGCTTTTAGTTTACTTCGGGTCAGAGATTTTGTACTTAAGCTAGTCAACTCTTTTTTTATTTAGTAGAAGAACATAATTTACATTACTTTACTGTCTTTATAAAAACGCTGATTGGTCAAGCATTCAGCATAATGGAGGGACATAATTATATTCCTTATTTTACTTGGATTTTAGCGCAGGGAAGGATATGGTTTACTTCAAGCTAGTGCTTCCCCAAACAAAGTGTTACAGGGGGCCGTGTTGTCTATCGAGTCGAGGCTTGGCCCTGTCCTGGCGTCAGCTATCCTGTTTAGCTAGGCGTGGGCCCTGGTGATGGGCCACCACACTCTCCCCAGTGGAGGCACTGTGGCCCCAGTGGAGCCGGGCTCCACACTCCACGTGGCAGACTTCTGCATCGGTGAAGGCTCAGTCCTCTTCCTTAAAGGTTGACTTGCACCAAAATTCACATTAGGTTATTTGGTATCAAAAGATTCACCATGTCTTACTCTGTTGTGTTGTAGGTGCCAAATATATGGAAATGTGATTACAAGCTTTTAAAAACTCAAAAACAAGCCGCCGTAGATTGGAATCTGTTTATTTATCTGACGTAGTCATTCCAATTTGGTTATCGTTTTGTCACGTATGTTCTCACGTGAATTGAAAGGCCAATAAAAAGCTTAATGTAAAACTTATCGTAGCACTAGTTTATGACAAACACTTCGGGTTTTACCGAAGACCCCGTATCAAATATAGATGCTCGCTACTTTACAGTTTTGCTCCGGTTTGGTCTAATCGGCGAGTCGTAATCTGATCATGTGACCCACTACTTCGCAAATAATTTTTGCAGCACTTTTCGATTATCACAGGTGACCAACAGGCTCGTCATGATTATCAGACAATGATATGTACTCCTTCAAGCTAAGGCTAAAAAATAAAACGAATTTTTACGGTAAGTTATAAGATATCACAGCTAAAAGTGACAGCATTAAAATGACGATAAAACAGGCGGGTAAGAACAATAGACATGGTTTTATTGAATGCGTGAAGTGTATTTGTGAAATATTTCAACGAATAAGGTTGCATGAAAGTGGAAACAGAAACCATCTAACACAGCTGCGTCACATTTGAGCCATTTTGGAAAGAGAATCCAAACTACGGCAGTCTCGTGTGGCTGCGATTAACTGTCAGTTTTTGAGCTTTTAAAAGCTTGTAATCACATTCCCACATATTTTGCACCTACAACACAACAGAGTAAGACATGGTGAATCTTTTCATATCAAATAACTGTAATGTGATTTTTGTTGCAAGTCAATCTTTAAGCTTCCGGGCTCTATTCAAGCTAGCGGTAAACATTACCAACTCCTGTCAGCGACAGCTATCCTCTAGTAGCTGGCGGTCTTGCTCCTCCTAGCAGTGGGTGGTACAGGGGTTCGGCTGCAGGTGGGCATCCTGGCGCGCGAGTCAGTCACTCTGAGCGTGACTCGGGTCGTTCTGGGCTCTCCTCTGCTCCCCTCGACAACCTGATAGTTTGGCTGTACAAGGGCCGATCCAGCTGCTCGGCAGAACTAGGCTTGCTCTATTGTAGAGAAGCATCTTTGAATCGCTGAGTTGGCTTTGGCTCCAGTGATTCTATCGGCGTCTTTGGTCAGTGCGCTTCCTCAGGCTGGTGCCTGTGCCCTCCGACCGACTGGGCTTCGACTTTTTGCGCTGGCCGGCGAGCCGCGGTCAGAGTGGGAATACATGGCTTTATCAGTAGACCATCCTCTCTTCTTCAGAAACAGCTTCCACTTGACCTCGTCAATGAGATATGTGGCACTCGCCATCTCTATGTACAGTATATGTTAGTACAAGTAGTGGGATACTGGTTTTTATAGAAGTAGTATGTGGCTAGTACAAGTAGTGGTTCACTAGTTATTATACAGTCATACTTTTAAGATGAACCTATCTAAGGACGTTTGCCTTTGTCGCCCATTCAACATGTCGCGATTAGGACGAACCCAGGTGTCGTCACAAAGGTTTAATGCGCGACCACTAGCCAACTTGTCCGAATGTCTATTTTTATAGTTTTGATAGATAGCAAAAGCCTTTTTAAATAGCGTCGTTTCAGTCACGCTGTCACCGGCCAATTGTTTATCTTATATCCAATGCCTGAGCGGTCTCTCCATCAGCGGTGGTGAAGATCGCCGCGCCGTTTAGAAACTACGGTTAGTACTTTTGCGAGCTAAATGCCCTGAATATAATCCTTCTGTTTGATAATTGTGGATGTATTTCTGTCATATTGCTGAGCTAGCTCAATCATGCATACACATTTCGCATATTTTTCAATAATTTTCCGTTTAATATCAATTTTTATCATTTGCTTTTTCTTTGCATTATTTTTCATTTTACTGGCAAACTTTCGGTCTACGCACAGTACTTTTAATTCACATAATTCTGCACTGAAAAGCGTGCACAAAAACACGGTACAAAAGTATAACCTGTGCAGTTGAAAAATACAGATTGATGCTGTTGTCATAAAACACCTCCGGCATACTTGGCAACTGACTCACGTGCTCGTATCTCAAATATGGCTCGTATGTTAGTGCTAAAACTTACTTAAAAGCTGGCTCGTATCTCAAGTTTCTCGTACGTTGGAGCACTCGTAAGTTGAAGTATTACTGTAGAAGTAGTATGTGGCTACTATACTAGTTGGTTATAGTTACAATATACACGTAGTTGGTTTACTAGTTAGTATAGTTACTATTTTCCACTGCTACAATTTGTTGTATTTTGCTATAACATAAATGAAAGCTTAAGTTGAAAGCGTCTTTAACTCTTTGGCTAGGTTAAAGCCTGCAAAAACATCTGAAAATCGTGTAGTTCATTTTTGAAAATTCAATAAAATCGGTATTCTATGAACATGCCTGGCTCAAATTGAAATTTATTTCTATTAGTAAAATCTTTTGTACCTAAACATTCATTTCTATGTGTAGTACTACAAAAAAGCTACGACTATGTACAAGTGTCCCTGTATGAAATGCTTGGAAGAATTCCTCTCGGTGAGGTCCAATGCTACAGCGTAGCAGTGCGAGCTACCATAACGATCACTTTTCTCTGTATATGCAAAAGTTTTAAAGAGTTTACATCACTTCCATCATCTGAATTATTTTTATACTGATCAGACAAAAGATCGCTAACGATCGTAGGATTAATTAAATTTTTATTTTATCGTTTTGAACGTTAAGCCGTAGGCTGACTGGTTTTTTTAACTTTTATTTTTTTCAAAGGAGTTGCAATTTCTTTAGCTTTTAGCATAAGGCAACACTTCTCATATAATTTTTTCATATTGTAGTTCGACTAATATCTTGTTGATGTTATTTCAAATTTACTAGCGTTTATATCCTTTGTTTAATGTTACTAGGCAACAGCTTTATAAACGTCTACCGAAAGTGAGATAAAAGTCGTTTCCTCACACAACCAATAAACGACATTTAGGTCGTTTCTCCAGCCAAAGGGTTAAGCTAGAAAGTAAGCAACCGGAAGTTAGAAAACTGCCAAACAGCTTCTATGGACTGAAATTGCACCTTTCATTCTTTCTTTCCAATCTCTTTTTAGAACCTCTCACCTTATCTCATCTTACCGGCCTCGTGCTCCCATCATCACCATTACCAGGAATGGACAGACTGCAAGGCAATGTCATCTTTATAGGGGAGTTTTCCCTGTCCACTACAAAGGTCTGTGCTTTGTCTACTCGTGCTATATCGATTGCATGTGTGTTAATGACCGCTGTCGTAACTTGCACACTGCGACTCTTACCTCATTCATGGCCTTTTGTCATGCGCTGACTGGTGAGTGAGAGCATTGTGCCTGTTTATTGCTTATGTTTACTGTTCATCATTGCAGATGGTAATAATCTGCATTCTGGTAATTTTGGGTGTCATACGGTTGCTCTCTCCTATTGCTTTTTCTCTCTCAACAAAATGAACCTTGTGTTGTCGCTGTGTCTCTTTATAATTTACACTGTGAACTTTTTCTATGTATAGTTTCTTATCGCTACTAGTGAAATAGAGTGTGAACACCCGCACCAAGCCTGTAACCTTTGTTCTACGTGTAGGCTGCTTTCCTAACCGTGTGGTAAGGGTTTTTGCTCAATTAGTCTGACAAGTATGATGGGTTGCATGGGCTGATATGTTTAGCAACATAATGTGTAGTTAATATATGTAGCTTTTACTTTCAATTGTGTACTTTTTAGGGCACCGGGTAAGTCTGAATCGATTGTAAATATGTATAGCGATACAGGTAAAACTGAATTGATAGTAATTATAATTATATAAATTTCAGTGTTTGTCTGTCTGTCATTTGTGTGTCCAGTAATAGCAATAAAGTTAAAAGATTGAAAAATTAGCTTCGCACTGGATTTTAACTTCCAAGTCTGCAGACAGGCTGCTAAGTGGCTACATTGCTATATAAAGGAATAAGTGTGGTCATACTCATTACATTGGTTAAAATACTCTTGCTTCAAGCGCTTGCGAAAATAGGATTTGTTACTACTGGCACGCTAGTGTGCTACTGGCACGCTTGAAGATCGTGATTGATTGCATGAGAGCTCTTAGTAAGCTAATTTACTAGCTTTTAAGTTAATTATAGCTAGCTTAAGTTACTAGCTTAAGTTACTAATATACATTGGGTAAATTACTTGCCGCTGTTTATTAGCTGTTTTTATTACCTGTGCAACGTCGGATATTCACCTAGTTTTTAATAGAGGTAAGTCTGAGTTGATTGTAACTATATATATTTATAAATATAACCTGAGGTGTTCTTGAATTCAAAATGTTTCATGGCATGTTATGTCATTCTCATTTATGATTGGGCAGAGATTGCTATTATTGTTCTGCCCTAGTACGGTGTTCCACCTATTACATTCGCCCCTACCTACCCTGTTTTTTGTATTATTTCTCTGAACCAAAATCTTCGTCACTCAGTTTCTTTGGACACATGGTGAACGCAAAACAATCATTACAGTAAATTAAAAAGTAGATGAAACAGACAATGCGTAAATACAACAATCTTATGATCATACTGTTACAAGATGGACTTGTGAACTAAGGGTCTACCAGCCGCTTTCAGTGGAAGCTTATGTTCCTAGTCTATGTGCTCCACCTTGAATTTCATTATATTTGTTCCTAGATATTAACCTGGGTAACTTTAGTCACCACCACACCTGATCATACTCATTAGGTAAGGTGGTGGAGAAGACAACTAAAAAATGCAAGTAACTTCATATGAATGGCTGCTCGTAAGGTGCTTTGCTTGTACAATGAAGCACTCGTATCGCATGTTCTAGTTGTAGTAGTACAGTAGTAGTATAAAACCCGCCAATGATCATACTGACATTTAACTTCAATGCCCTCGTAAAGTTTTGTTGGACACTGGCTTGCTAGTTATGTTCAAGTCTGCTCACTGGTGTTTCTGTAGAACCCCGGTCACCGGAGTGGACTGAGGACATGGACAATAGAATCCACAAGGGCATGCAGGTTGGAATGGACAGAGGCTTCTTGAAACCAGGTAGTGTTATGGACTCTTGTATGGTAGTCATCGCTAGTTCTTGTTGCCCTTGATTCTCTTCTACATTCGTTTTCAATTTCTGTTTTTATATCTTACATTTATCATTCACCTTTGATGGATGCTGCAAAAGTACCAAACATTGATAATTAGCCACTATAGACTAATTCTAACCACCCGCTTTGTTATTTGCATGTGTCTCCAAAGAAAGTGCAAATTGAACTGTTTTTGGCAAAAGTGCACTTCATCAATCACATGACCACAGAAAAACAGCCCTGATGCAAATAAGTTTTCATTGCAAGATTTTACCTGCAGACTATTGAAGCCATTCAATAATATTGATATATGTGCAGCTGTTCATGCTTAACCATGTGACAATCTGGAAGGTGGCCCAGCAAATGAAAAGTAGTGTGGCAGAATTATAACCCAAATATAAGTAGTCGCACAGCAGCATGGCCAAATGATTAGGCAATCAAAAGTAGTCATACAACAGCATGGCTGAATGAATACCCAATAGCCAAAGTAGTCATGCAACAAAAAAGAGTAGTCAATCAAGTAGCATATAGTCATGCACAAATCTATTGAGTTCTGCTTGTATCCCTGCCATTAGACATGCTACAATATCTATTTGATATATCTTATTGTGAGTCAGACTTATGGTATGATTGAAATTACAAAGTATTTAGTTATTGAGCTTTATTTTTATGCATTTAAAGGTTGACTTGCAACAAAATTCACATTACAGTTATTTGTTATCAAAAGATTCACCAAGTCTTACTCTGTTTTGTTGTAGGTGCAAAATATGTGGAAAGGTGATTACAAGCTCTTAAATGCTAAAAACAAACAGTTAATCACAGCCACACGAGACCGCTGTAGTTTGGATTATCTTTCCAAAACAGCTCAAATGTGACGTAGCTGTGGTAGATGGTTTCTGTTTACACTTTCATGCAACCTTATTCGTCGAAATATTTTCACATATATACTTCACGCATTCAATAAAACCATGTCTATTGTTCTTACACGTCTGTTTTATCGTCATTGTAGCACTGATATCTTATAACTTACTGTAAAAATTCATTTAATTTTTAACCTTAGCTCGAAAGAGTACATATCATTGTCTGATAATCATGACGAGCCTGTTGGTCACCTGTGATAATCGAAAAGTGCTGCAAAAATTATTTGCGAAGTATTGGGTCACATGATCAGATTACGACTTGATGATTAGATAATGCCGAAACAAAACTGTGGAGTAGCGAGCATCTATATTTGATACGGGGTCTTCGGTAAAACCCGAAGTGTTTGTCATAAACTAGTGCTACGATAAGTTTATACTGACTTTTTATTGGCCTTTCAATTCACGTGAGAACATCACGTGAGAAGACAATAACCAAAATGTCATGATTACGTCAGAGAAACAAATAGATTCCAATCTACGGCGGCTTTTCGTTTTTGAGCTTTTAAGAGCTTGTAATCACTTTTCCACACATTTGGCACCTACAACACAACAGAGTAAGACATGGTGAATTTTTTGATACCAAATAAAGTGTGATGTGAATTTTATTGCAAGTCAACCTTTAAGCTTTATTTGTGAGCAACATTTGTAACTTTTGCAATGTTGCTGATGTACATGTATACTCAAGATACGATGCTAACGATTTACTTTTGTTGCAAAAAGAGTGTTCCGACTAATTGAAAATCTACATCATTTTCAAGCATATCTTATTCCAACGATTGATCTTTCCAAATCTTTGCATCTTCCTACTTCACCTATGCTAAATGTTTATTTTACGTCAGAGGTTTCAAGGTCTTTCATGGTTTATCATTTTTTACATGAAAGTTAAAGGTTTTCAACTCATTTCAACTTAAGTGATATCCACAAATTCCTCCAACATACAACGTCCAATAATTATCTTGAAAATATCATTGCCAGCTGCTTTAACAATCTTCCGCCTAATATCCATTCTCTTAGCAGCAAAAGTGATTGTAATTGCTATATGTCAAACCATTTGTTTTGGCTGCTCTTTTTTTGTTTCACGGTTCTTGTATGGCATAATTTGGAAAGCTTTTCTGTTTGAAATTAAATTATTGCCAATAAAATAATATTTGTATGTATCCCTATGCTAAGAGAATGAAGGCATCTCATTGGTGGTGTTGCTAATTCGTAACAAATTTTCAGAGATTTATAAAATGTAAACTGTAATAGCTTGTGTAAAATTCTGTTTTTATTATTTTTAAAGTAAAATTATGTTTTTAAGATTTCTGCTGCATCTTATGCTTGATAGGAAGGAATTAAATATGTTCTTGAAGGGTTAAAGTCTTCTCATGCCAAAACAATCCTATTTTTTCAAACATATCTTGCCAATATATACTCAAGTTTGACACATGTTTGAAGGTGACAATGTCGTAGTTGTGACTGGCTGGAGAGCAGGTGCTGGTTTTACGAATACAATGAGAGTGGTGACAATTCCACGAAACATGAATGACAAGAGCATCATGCCTATCTGCAGTGGTACCCAAAATCCTATGGAAGGTCTGTCTCCACATGATGACGCATGAAGACCGGCATTGCTTTGGCATGCTATTGTCTACCAACTTATCACTATTGGTTTTGTTGATGTTTGTTAGAGTTCTGTGACCTCAAATATTGCTATTTTTATGTCGTTCATCGGTCAAGTTTGTGCTGTTTGTTCATCTCGATTGATAATCCCATAATATATATCAAAGTATGAATGTTCATAGCTGGGCATTGCTTGGGGCTTTTCTCTATAGTAGAATATCAAGCTTAAGAGACAAGAGAAAAAGGTTTACTGAAGCACCATTTAATGCTCAACTAAATCAATTGACTAATAGATCTATCAGCATCCTTTATGAAGCGTGAGATTATCCCAAATGTTAATAAACCGGTGAGACTTGATGGCACTTTGTCGGTCTCTATCACATCACGCACCGCATCCAAATGTAAAATGTTGAACAATGATATGAGTTATGGAGTGAGATACTTCCACAGCTTAACTTTGATCTTGCGATGCTTGACTGCTACTATTAACGCACCAACAATGAATCGCAGTGAGCGTTGGTTACGTTGAATTGTTGAAAACATAAATTGTTGGAAAACTTGTTAATTTGGAGTTGTTTTTTCTATTATGCTAAAATATGGCAGTTCTGAAATGTGTACAATTGTTTGAATAACTGCTGTGTCACAAGCTAATCGCTTAAGAGTAAATATGGGTATTACTCATATTACATTGGTGTTACTTACTATTGGTTAGCACTTTCACTAGTGTCTCTACCAATACTAATTCATTAGTTCATGCAACCAAAGAAAAAGACACACACTACACTTAGTCAAAACAGAATAAGACAATGCAAATTCAACACTGATGTATGTGTGGATGCAGAAGAATTGTGCTTAGCGTAATTCCCTCAAACGCGCACAACAATGTCGGCTTATATAATGAGGAGCGAGTGTACGCCTGCTTGTATGTCCGGTTAGAGTTGCCCAAATTCTGGGCTTGGTGTCTGAAACTGAAACTTCAGATACGGTCTACAGATAAACTATTAAGTGCAGGATAGTATTTGAACCTACCATGTTAACAAAGATTATAAACTGATGGCTTCTATTACCCATCTAATGAATTCCGGGCATGATCAACATAGACATAACTAATAAATTTTCTTGCTTTTGTTTTGTTTTATTTCATCAACCGATATGAAAACAGAAAAACAACAAAAGAAATACCGTAATGATGAGGCCCAAACTGCGCAGTAGCATTGCTAGTCAAGGCGCTGGGCCAAAGGTTACCAGTGAGCAGCCAGAAACTATCTAGTCACCGCTCAACAGGTAGAGCTTGAGGGCACGTCTAAAAGTGGGCCCACTCACAACCCTACGCAGTTCATCAGGCAGAGCGTTCCATTGTGCTGACTGCTGGTAAGACATTCTGCGGTGACCCAAAGCAGCGATGGCCCTTTGTTATACGAAGGATGTAAATAATAGGGTTCATATTTTGCATTTACATAGATGAAATTTATTACAGACAATGACGAACAGAGAAAGTAGCAATGCGACGTAATACTTGTGTTTACATGTACTAGCATTACTAAACTAATTTGAGTAGATGATCCATAAAGTTAGCTGCTTGTTCTCTTTTATGTGGTTGTGTTGCAAAGCTAATTTGTTTCCTGCTAGAAAAGTCTTCACTGAGGGACCTGAAACACTGGCAGTAATTGTAAACTACAGGAAACAGTGTCTGATTTCATCTCAACCTGTTTGTAATGCACAGTATTTAAATATATTTCTTTTTTGTAAGAATGAAAACAAACTGTTAGGAGTACATGTGACTAGTAAATAACTACCAATAATCCAAACGTTCCTATCCTTCCAATGCAAAAAACGACTTTGTGCAGGTAAAACTGTTTTTAGAGTTTGAGCTACTTGTTATGCTTAAGATTCTTATTGGAAGATATTGTTGGAATCAGCTGCCATTCAGATTTAGCGCCAGCTAAATCTTGCTTATTTCTCACTGTCCAAAGCTTAATCAAAGTACCATCTCCTTAGTTGGAGCGTTTAACTGTAATTTTCAAGTGTTGTAACTCTGATCAATAAATATACGAAAGGGCTGATGTCACTGTTTTGTCAGATGACAGCTACCAAAAGAATGTTCAAGAGGGTGATAAATAATTCACCGCTGTGGCCCTTACAGATGTTGCTATTTCTGCCAAAAATTTTGACATTCACATGCAACGACTTTCCAATGTGTTAGAAAGGTTCTGACAGACAATTCTAAAACTCAAGCTAAGCAAGCGCAAAGTGCTGCAAAAAGAAGTAAAATACTTGGTACATGTAGCCAGCCATCAAGGAGTCAAAACAGAGCCAAACAAGGTGAATACCATTAGTGAGCAGGTAACTCCTATCTGTCAGACCCAGATCAGGATAGTCCTCAAAGTTGTTGATTAGTGCATAAGTTGCTGCCTCAATTATGTGGCTGTGGCCAAACCCTTGAACAACCCACAACAATGAGCGTGAAATATATCTGGACATAAGAAGAAAAAGATTCATCTCAACAGATAAAGCAATTCATGCTCAAAGCACTCGTGCTAGCCTCTCCTGACCCCACTAAGCATTATATCTTAGACACCCATGCAAGCTTGAACGGCATAGACAGCCTTGTCACAGGTCCAGCAAGGAGAGGAGTGGTCTGATTGACTACTACTCCAAGACCCTCTTAAACAGGCAAAGGAACTACTGCGCCACACACAACTGCTGGGTGTAGCGACGTGAACCATTTTAGACACTAATTGTATAAGCAGCTGTTAATCCTCTACACAGATCCTAATTTTCTCCAATGATTATAGTGCTGGAAGGAACCTGGCCAGCAAGTAGCTCAGTGATTAGAGATTCTCACAGAATTTTAATTCCAACTCCAACATTGAGCAGGCACCAAATTTAACAACGCAAATGAATTAGTCAGATCTATGGACTACGAACAATACCACATCATAGAAAAATAGGACAGCGGCTCTAGATGGGCCCAAATAAGAACAGACCAGACCCTTACAGACTCCTCGACAAACCAAGTAACCATCGAAAACTCTGTGCTCCAAGAAGTCCTCGCCTTGCAGCTACAGAAAAGCGGCAGCATGGCCAGAATCATCCAGGCCCTAAAGTCAGGAGGCAATACAAGTTGGCAACTTATAAGCTCACCCCACTCTCTCATGAACTCATTCATACCGGCAAGCCATGCACCAGCAGCCCAGCAGTTGCACCAGCATGATACCCGATTGCACCAGCAGACAATTACACCATGCATATGTTATAATGCCATAAGGGACACTCATTGTTCTTACTGCCCAGATGGTAGCCATAGTTATTTCTTTCTGTCAGGCCCAGAATAAGATATTTCTGACCAGAATTATTATTTGATTAGGAGTTGCTTTCTCTTCGATAAAAGGCTCAGTGAGACAATAACTAACAAGTTGCGTGAAACATCACTTCACCTAATATCTTCCCTAGTGTCTGAACCAGTATTAATTAAATTAAGTCACATAGTCTAAGCAAAAGAGCTCAAACTAAACATAGTAAAAACAGAATGAGGTGACAAAGCAAATCAGGTGTAGATAAAAATATGGATGCGGGATAATCGTGCAAAATATGATTTCTTCCATTTCTACACGCAACAACGCCATAAGAATATGATCTGCGCAAAAAACTTTTAATGTTTGTGGTAGTATTACAAGTTACATTGACCAAGTGTTTGTTTGCCGCATCCTTTTATTTTTGTATTCTTTATTTATGCATGTAGTAGAGTAACAGTTAATATGCCCGAGGCGTATCCTTATAGCGACGAATACTTTAGCGTTTTGGGAGTCCTTTTTCGGGTCAGATATAAAAAAGATAACGATTTGTGAGTTTCTAGCCGCAATTCCTAAATCGGTTGCGGAATGTACACAAAAATAAATTTTGGCGCCTACAATATAACTGAACGTTGACAAGGTCGTTTCTACGGAACTACAAAACTGCTAATGCTAGTTGTACCGCGTAGTTGTAGGAGGCTGTTGTTGTAAATGGTTTTTAGTATACTCTTGAATAGGGCTTGTACATTGATACTATTATTATTACAAACTATTACATATGTACTACATTGCAAAGCAGTTATTTTATATGACTACAGCAAGTTTTGGCTTGCCCATAAAACAGTTATACTTTTTCTTCTAATTACAATACAAATTAGAACCTGACTTTTCAGCAATTATTAGCCTAGCTACAAAACAGTTATATTTCTATTTAATACACGTTAGAACCTGACTTTTCAGCAATTATTAGCCTGGCTACAAAACAGTTATATTTCTATTAAATACATATTGGAACCTGACTTTTCAGCAAATATTAGCCTAGCTACAAAACAGTTATATTTCTATTAAATACATGTTAGAACCTGACTTTTCAGCAATTATTAGCCTAGCTACAAAACAGTTATATTTCTATTTAATACACGTTAGAACCTGACTTTTCAGCAAATATTAGCCCAGCTACAAAACAGTTATATTTCTATTAAATACATATTGGAACCTGACTTTTCAGCAAATATTAGCCCAGCTACAAAACAGTTATATTTCTATTAAATACATATTGGAACCTGACTTCTCAGCAAATATTAGCCTGGCTACAAAACAGTTATATTTCTATTTAATACACGTTAGAACCTGACTTTTCAGCAAATATTAGCCCAGCTACAAAACAGTTATATTTCTATTAAATACATATTGGAACCTGACTTCTCAGCAAATATTAGCCTAGCTACAAAACAGTTATATTTTTATTAAATACATGTTAGAACCTGACTTTTCAGCAAATATTAGCCTAGCTACAAAACAGTTATATTTTTATTAAATACATGTTAGAACCTGACTTTTCAGCAAATATTAGCCTAGCTACAAAACAGTTATATTTCTATTAAATACATGTTAAAACCTAACTTTTCAGCAAATATTAGCCTGGCTACAAAACAGTTATATTTCTATAAAATACATGTTAGAACCTGACTTTTCAGCAAATATTAGCCTAGCTACAAAACAGTTATATTTCTATTAAATACATGTTAAAACCTAACTTTTCAGCAAATATTAGCCTGGCTACAAAACAGTTATATTTCTATAAAATACATGTTAGAACCTGACTTTTCAGCAAATATTAGCCTAGCTACAAAACAGTTATATTTCTATTAAATACATGTTAAAACCTAACTTTTCAGCAATTATTAGCCTGGCTACAAAACAGTTATCTTATTTCAACTTCATGGACTTGAAGAGCAAGTATTAGACTGGCTACATAAAAGTTTTATGACATTATACAAACTAAAGCTTAGAGTTATGAGAAGGTATTATCATTGTATGTTGTATGTAAAAGTTATATACTATTTAGATTTACATAGCATTTCTCAACGAAATATAATATGTACCAAATAGAAAAACCATTGAAAAAGTTGAATACACCAAGTTGCAAAATTGTGTAAAGAAAAAGTATACACTGAGTACAGCTGAGTACACACTGCCTTGATGCATATTCCACTAATGCAAACAAACTGACTAGAAATACAGGATGGCTAAACTATATAAATGTATGCAACATAAAAGTTAATAAAACAGTAGTTACTACTGGATCAGGGCATCAAATAAAAGGTAATACACTATAATAGTCCAGTGTGAACAAACAATAAAATTTTGTTTTAAAACATATTGAAGATATGCCAGTTATCCGCATACATGTGTACATTGGAAAGCATAACAGGAAAGCATATGTTTAGCTATGCGTAATGGATTTTTCCATACCATAATATGCTGGAGATGGCCTACTATTGTCATCTTTTGGAGTCAACTTCTTACACCATGACTCGTAAGCTTCTAGTACAGCTGGACTCAGTCTAATAAGTTGCCGACTAATGACCGGATAGTCAGAGCTACTCTCTTTAAGATAATATAAAATGGTCTCATTTACCATCTGAATACCATAATATGTTCCAGATATATGCTCCTGTCGACAATGTTCGTAATCTTCGGCTGGAACTACATTAAATACACCATAACTAGTATGGTGTGTTTTATAGCGCTTCAGGTACTTGATTTTATAATACATAAGCTGAGCATCTAGTGAGACAGCAGAAAATTCCACAGGGTTTTCTGTAAGCTCCTTGCCATTCCAGTTGGTAGCTTCATGATCTTCTGTTGTCGTGAAACACTTCACTGCTCCAACTCTGGTGGATTCTTCCTTGGCTATTACACAAATAAATAAATAGAAAACATTACAGACTACTCCACAAAGTTTTGATCTAGTTAACCCTTTGCTTCCAAAATCCATAAAAGCCCGGAATACGAGCATTGTCTCAGCGTACGGATCTCGAAATAATTCGGCCTTCGATAGACCTTTTTTAAAATATATTATTTATTAAAAAAACAGCATTAAAATGAGTAATTTGATCAATTTCCGTCGGCTTTGTAATACTGTTTTGAGGTTATAAATAATACCTAATACGCATGTGCAAGCAATACACTTTGCAAAGATGTGTTCTTTTATGGAAATCTATTCATCATGAACACACGCGGTTGTTCAAGCTCTGCTAAAAAAGTTTGTTTAGAGAAAGACATCGACTGGTTTGGAAATGAAGAAAAGGATACCAGGTTGGAATAATGTGGGGTAGACGATGAAAGTGAAAAATAAGATCAACAGGGTGAATTGGATTGCAAAAGTGAGAGTGAAACGGCCGGCGATGAAACCGGGAGTATTTACGGATTTCAAAGAGGAGCTGACTTAAAACAAAAAAATTACATTTTGCTGACAGCTTGGCAGGAGTAAGTTCGAATTTTTAAACAGGTAAGTATTTTTAATATTTAAAGCTTTTTATAACATCGGCCATTATAAATGTTATATTTAACGAAACGAATAAACATGGCCTCCAAAAACATTGCGATGCTTCGGAGCCTGTTGATGGTAAAGATATTTGGCGAGTTATTTATTTAGTTTTGCATATAAGTATTTTTAAAAAGCCTACTCTGTTGTCTTACTGGTCCACAATCCTTTATTATCTACGCTGATTTTTAATAAAATTAAAAATAGAAAGAAAAATAGAAGCAAGTTTACTTTCTACTGTGCATTTTGCTGACAATTTTGAACAGCCTGCTAGCAATAGATTTTTCAAGTTAGAAGATCTTTTTGCCATGATATGCGACCGGTTATATTCTGTTTCACTGCCTGGTAAATTCATATCTATAGATGAAAGCTTGCTGGCTTGGAAAGGATGACTTGGACAACCAGTTTCTTTGCAAACTCTTGCAAACATATGACACTGTGCAGATGCTTATCATAAACCATTTTCACAGAGTTATTGCTTCCAAAAATGTATTTGTTATCGATGTTTTATGATAGAAAGGTGGCAACATTGACACATCACAATGTTGATAGAAATATTCACAGACGAATAACTTTGCAGGGACGATCTACAGGGAATAAATGGCTGCCTGTTGAGAAATTTCTAAGCTTTCAAATGCATATTCATTTATAGCTCTATTCCAATTTGCATGTACGTTATAGCGAAGTTTAGGCGACATTGTCAGGCCTCCATTTTTCGCTGGTCTTTTGGGTCACGCACTGAGAATTTCGAGTGGTGCTCCCGCAATGCATCGGAGCTCATAACTCCACTTTCAATGCTCTTTGACGACCAATTTTTTTTGCAAATTGTTGAGAACCTATGAATCCGTGCATGTATTATTTATACAACATTGCCAATTACCTTTATCAATTAGGAAAATACAATTGAAAATGGTGTATAAAAAAAATTAATAGCTTCAACAAATTGAGACTTTTGCTGGAAAGCATTTGCAAGCTATCTGCATAGAAAAATATCAGCTTGTAGAGAAATTTCTCAGCTTTCCTATGCATATTAATTTATGTAACTATCAGAATAGTGATGTAAGTTACTGCAGTTTTTATGCAGTCATGCCGAAGGCTCAAATCGCCCTAGTAATTGCCTCCGTACGGTGGTATTTTCCCGCCCGTAAGCGCGCCGTAGCCAAAGGGTTAAGAACATGCATTAGATATATATAAAGCAGGTAATGTCCATAGATACCAACACTATACTATTTAAAGATATCAGAATAGTATTCTCATGCTCTAGATTGGTGAACACAGTAAAATAATTTTTATGTATTATTATGATACAAATATAAAACTTGTTAGCCTGAATGTGACTTACATCTTCAACCTACCTGCTTCAATAGAGAGCTTGATATCCGCCAATGCTCGACCATCTTCCTAACATAAATAAAGACAACTGGTTAAAAATGAAATTCAATGCAAAAATGTTAAAAAGTTGTTAGTTCAGGTTGAGAAAATTAAACCAAATAAGTGAGGAAGTATCTTAACATCTATTTACATACAAGATATACAGATGTGCTAAATCTGCTGGGAATAGTTATTGTTTCACATACCTTTATACTTGCCAATAATTCTTTACGGTATGTGGAAGGATTTAAAGACATATCACCATCTTTTCTATTTTCTAGCTCAAACGATTCAACATATCGTTGCGCATGCTGAAAATATTAATAACATTATAAAAATGGAGATTCTTAGAATTATTCTTTAGTAAGTTTACAACAACAAAAATGTGCCGAATATCTAGAAAGTTCAAGATTATTGCATAACCCCCTACAAGGAATCACACTAATTTTGGTGAAAAAAAATTGTGGTTAACAGTGAAAATTGACAGAATAGGACTAGGTTCCTTAGTAATAGTTAATGTGTAGATAAATAATCCAACCAGACGTTTCCTACTAATAATTGTTGAAGTCTTGAGACCTCTACGAATGAGAGTGTCACTCACCTTGATAACATACAGTCCACAGCTTCACCTTGGTAACATACAGTCCACAGCTTACACAATCTTTCTGTTGCATAGCCGTCACAGCATGTTGTCACTATCTGTCACAGCATAATCAGCAAACCTCTCATCAACAGAAACAAGCTTCCTGTAAATATTGTTGCTAACAGTGAGCTTTTGGATTAAACCATTTATGCTAGAATGCAAAGGCAATAACTGTTGCTTTTTGTAAGATTTACCGACAAACCTAGTGAAGAATTTCATGCTCACCTTTTTTCAATGGTCTGTTGTCCTTTGTAAGAAAGAGAGTCCATTGAATGAATTTTTCAAAGTTTCCTATCTACCAGCTGCAAACAGAGTACCGTATACAACTTGTATATAAAGCTATGCAAGCTAATGCAAGTTGCATGTTATAGATACACGCAGAGCAAGTATTTCCGTGTCTACAAAACAGTTACCTTATTCAAGTTACATGCTATATAAAAGATGTGCTGTTTTAAATTTTTAAAACAATTATAATAACTATGCACAGCCATGCAACACTAATTGTTCTCAAAATTAATATCTTGACATAGTCTTTTAGTATAAAAGTGCAGCATAAGAATACTAACCATTAGGGAGTAATGACTTCGCTCAGAATCATGTCTTGGTACTATAATAATGTCAGCAGGCTGGTCTAATGCGTTAGTGAGACTATCATGGATCAGTAGAGCATGAAACTGAAAATAAACATTTGATAAAGATAAAAAAGTTAACGAATAATACAATATGGCAAAATCTTTTCTGCTCCGTTAAGCGTTGCATAATAAGTTTATAAAATATATATTTTGTTGATGTAGCAAAAATTATGATAAAATTAATCCCATGATGAACTTTTACCGCTGATTAAATGAAATAGAGATACTTTGACAGCATCACGTCACATCAACTTTAGATCACAACCTCAGAAAGACATACCTTGATTGTTGATTTCGACTTGGAAATCGCCAGTTCTATGCCAACATCTACCACCTAAAATAATTAAAATAAAATCTAAAACTTGATCCAATATTTCGAAGGAAAATTACAATTAGAAATTTAACAGACTGCACTAGAAGACACTGTTGCCACACAAACTGTCATCAAGAACATAGTTGCTTATAAAACATCTGTCTAGGATCTATTTTTAGCAGCGTAACATTTTATTAAGAACAGTAAACCTTTTTGGTATTTTTTCAATGTATTATGTTTTTATCACTCTTTTATATGTATACCTTATATTTCTAGTATCTAGAATAAATCTAGACATTTCCAGCACCAGCAAAACACCAGTAACCATTCTTTAATGCCAGTAATCATTCTTAATTTACAAGAAGAAGAGTTTTGACTGCAAGCGTGCAGCACGATGCTGGCCCACGATGCCGCTCGCATTAAAAATGCAAAAAAGAAACAAATATTGCCCGCTAGAGCAGGACGTTTAACACTGATGTCAAAGGTTTCTTTTAAAAACTATACAAAACTATTTTCTTACGTCAATGGTACTACTGATTACATATAATCGCCAACACAGCTACACAGTTTTCAAACCGAGTTAGGAACTGCGGTCTAGAAACTCACAAATCGTTATCTTTTTTATATCTGACCCCTTTTTCGCAGCACTGGTCGATCTTTCACCAACGTGTGGCCATTCGGGACATAGTGCGTTTGGTACATTTGCCTGCCAACTCTTATACCAAATAACCAGAGTTAGTTACTAGTCTTTATGATGATTGTGAAGTCTCTTTTATTTTTATGGTTAGCTTTGCTGTATATTGTTCAAGTTACAGGAAAGCTTGATGAAATTAACTTGAAGGTTGGTAGCAATTTTGAGCAATCTTTAATTATTTATTAAAAATAATCGAGTCGTCCTCGGTCACTGTGACAAATAGCGGAGATAAAACGAATTTCATTTTGCACTGTTAGCAACTATCATTAAGATAATGTGCAGCCAAGTGCTGCAAAACCTGAAGACTGATTGATTAGTCAAATGAACTTAGAGATTGACTGTCATAAAGTGAAAAGTAACCGTGTTGAATTATTAATTAACTTGATTTGTTTTGTCAGTATAGTTGTCCCAATGTTAGCAGCAGGTTCATAGCCTTTCAGTAAGTAACAATAATTTTTAAATTGTATCGTGTTATTGCCTTTGGTTGGCTATACAAAAACTTTGCCATATTAAAGGACAATGTTTTATTTTGTATACTAGGCTAAGTAGTAGGCTAAGTCATATTTATTATACTACTGCAACTCCTAGGCCCTGCTCATCACGCACTATGTAATTTACCAAACTTGAGCAAATTCGATATATGCACAACTAACAGACCGTAGAACAGTGCTTGATTGTCTATGTGCTATACAAAATCTGGTGTTTATGCCAGTCAGACGAGTATATGTTATCTAGGCTAGTTCTCTCTATGCTAAGGCTCTGCTTGAGAATACATTACATGTTATTTTTTACTAAATATTTGAGCTCATCCAAAATTGTTTTAATATTTATAGCATGGGTAGGTATATAGGGACAGCAAAGCTACTTGTACACCCCTTGAACAGAGAGGCCAGAAAATAGGATGAGTTGGAAGGCTGTGTGAGAGAGCCTTTCTGGCCATAAAGTTTTATAACCATCGCAAAAGAAAAACTTTTAAATTTTGATCTACTCTGACAATAACATGTTTTATTGTAGAATAAGGAAATCATGTAACACTAGGTTACACTTCAATACAACTGTCATGAGAGCCACTCCCCTGACTTGCATACTTGTTCTGCCATAAGCAACAATTATACAAATTATACAATTTTTAAAAAATTATTTATTAATTTGTGCATAGCTTAATAGACTAGCACAAAGTTAAAATGGAACTCTTGCAATTTAAAAAGTTTTGCACTGCACTTTCGTTTTGTCCCAAAATAAAATAAACTCTTATGGCCTAACATGGCTCTAAAAACTAGATTAGATTAGATGGACTCTTTTTCAAGTCTCTTCAAGGTGATTAGTTTCCTCATTGTTTTGGTAGAACCTTGGCAATTGTTCGCTCAAACTCCCGGCTTTGGTGACGAGCCTGTTAGAGCTTCTTAGATTTTTTGACAAAAAAAGTGGGTGATTTCTCAGATCATTTGCTATTTTATACCTATCATCAAATATTTTTGTTTCAGCTACAATTGTTTCCAAGACAAAGTACTTTTGATAGTATTATTTCTTGCTCTTAAGATAAAGTCAAAGTATGCTGGAACAAAATTCCTCTTTGCCTATATACACTTTTAGTGGTTTTACTAGCTGACATACTCCATAAAGCTTGACTGAATTTTGCCTTCAACTCCTCCTCTCTGTATCTCTCTTCCTTTTTAAGTGTCTCTCTCATATGATGTAGGCCTATATATCTGAAAAAAAGGCTGATGATCTTTTAAAAGATAGAGGTAGATATTGGTCAAGGCTTACATGGAAAATCAGTAAAAATTGTAATAAGCAAGCCATGTGCCCCGCTATGGGCTGAAGGTGCAGCAACGACTGCTTTGACACGACTTTAGAAAATGCGAAAAAGTTAACAGACGGAAAAAAGTCTTTTTGAAGAGGATTTTAAGGTTAAAGAAGAATTATATTTTGCTGAAATGGAACTAGTTAGTCTGTTGATGCAGAGACTCCAGTATTCTACAATCGTCATGGGTGCTAATCACAAAAAGTAGCAAATTATCATTTTCAAGCTGTTTGTAGACCTTATTACTGCAAAGGGAAATTGAAGTGTTTGACCTAAAGACCATGAATATTAAATTGTTTAAAGGTCATAACATGCTACCTGCATACTGGAAATTTTTCTGCAACAGAAGACTTGTAGGTTAGTAAAAATGAACAGACTTCTCAGCTATGCAGAAAGGCCCACAAGATTCTGCAGCTGGTGGTAGTGCATGCAGATAGATGTGACGTGAACGCTATGACTGTTGATAATTCACTGTTACGAGGTCAAATGTCACTGTTATGAGGTCCGGATAAAATGACGAGCGAATATTCCATCACGCCGAAAAGAGAATAATATAATTTGCCATTCACATCCAGAAGACTTCGCTGAAAACCATTCAAGAAGCAAACAGAACAGCTTTGGATGGAAGGATTAGAAATTATATTACCACCACCATTCTATGAAGCATTTGCTACCGTAACGTCTTTACTTACCAATGATGAGGATTGGTATTTAGTTTGTTTTGAATACATAGTATTACTACAATTAGAAATGTACTCTCATGTAAAGCTCCTTATTTACCGGATGTTGGAAATAAGGCGACAATTCACCGTAACAGTGTAACGCAAAGGCTGTCAGATCATGAGGAGTTTAGGACTTTGAACGATATTTGTGAAAGGGATGAAAATAAACCATGGTGCCAGTACTCAAGTGAAAATTTGCTTGCGATGTATAAAGAAGATTGCCTATTGACCTGAGACCAAGGACAGAATGACATAGTGATCAGACTAAATGTTAGTGGAGATCGTAAAAATGTTATCGAGGGTATTATTCAGCTCTCGGTGTAAGCCAATCAGAATAACTTTGTACAATCGCTTTGCGATGGTGCAACCACATATCATGAAAGGTGTCAGCTGAAGAACAATATTCAACATTTACCATCATTGGAATCAAAATAAGTTTTTAGACAATAATTTTATATTGTAAGAAACTCTAAAATGTTGCAGAGCCTTACTAATCAGCGCAACTAGATCCGAGCTAACACTCGAAGTGCTATTTTGGTTAGCAAATCTGCTATCATGCAATCTGTGAAGATGATTGTGGTTGAAAACATACATTTGTAGTTGCAGTCACTTCCAGACTTTTTACAACAGCCATTATAGGATATACTACATTTTATATAGCATTTTTGGGAATATGTCATTATTATATGTATTATGTTGGAACTCATCTTTAAAGCCGAGTTATGCAGTCAAACTTTTACATTTAAAGTTAAGGTTATTAAATTAAAGTACTAAATTAAATCAAACTTTGTAAATAAATATTCAATTATACAGATAGTTCTGTAAACCCTTTCATAGCAACAGCTGAGAGATCAGTAGCTGTTTTAAGCAACCAAAACTACCAACTAATGAAACAAAGAGCTGAGGACACACTAGGTCTTATTTACTCTAATGTTGTACTAAAAAAGATCTTGTGTGATTCGATCTAAACTGATATCACTGGTAAGCTAAGTTTGGGGAAGATGTTTGTGTGTCTGAAGGTTGAGCATACATGTATTATTGTTTGATAAGTGGTCACTCTTCTACAGTATATTCATCAGATGGTGTCTCCATTAATAAAAAGCAAACAATTCATGATACATTGCTACCAAGAGGGTGTCAGCATTTACAATTTGGAGTAAAATATGAATTAAATAGTTAGGCTTGTTTATCTTTGCTCAAGATCTTTTATCAAGTTGGCCGTTTTTTTATCTTTGCTCTATCTTTTACTATGGACAGGAGCTTGTGTGTATGCAGATTGTTATAATACGCTAGCAGTCGATGATTTGATAGTTCTGATGCTAGCAATGGCGTTAGTTCACTTCAGTAATGTATGATAGTAACTATTGCCTCTGGTAACAATTCATTCTCATAATGAATAGTATCTACATACAGTAGGCCTGCATATTGAACACAATATCTCCAACGATGTCCAGTCAACATTTTTATCGATGCTATCAGCTTGCTTGACAATTTAATCAAAGAAGTTGCTATAATCACCGATTTCCACTTGTTAGTGAAAAATTTACAAAAACAGCACAACAAACACTTTTTGTCCAGGTTGAACTTTAATCTTCTGTAACTGAAAGGTTTGATCAGCATGTTATGATCGATTTGGTTGGGACTTGACACGTGTGTGCTTTGTGATTATTTGTAGTTCATTTTATACGACCGATAATACGATAAAATGCTCTTTCAACTTAAAATTCAAGTGCGACTTTTCAATGTATCAGTAAACTACAAAGTGAACTATAAAATCACACCATACATTCAGATATTGTTGCTTATTGACTACTTGCTTTAGAATGGACGTGGACACAATGTCTATAAACCCTTTAAGTATTGCTACAATATTATCCTCACGCTTTGAGTAAGACCAAAAGTTTCGTTTATCTAATCTTTAGTCTATTATCATGATATAATATTCACCAAAGCTTTACCTGTGTGTCAATGATTGAATAAATATCTTATTGAAAATGCAGAGCGAAAATATGTGTCACGTCGGTTATGCTATCTGGCTCTTGTCAAAACTCTGGCAATGGTTAAATTCAACACGTTTTGCTCTGCTTTTTTCATAGCTGATGCCAAATGACATGTCAGATTTCTCACATAGGCCATGTTAGTTCAGGGAAGCGAATCTTCTTTCACCACTTAATTTTTTATCCATAATTTTCACCTCATTGCTCAAGGTCTGTTATTCGTTTGGTATCCTTAGCTAAAGACTGTCTAAATACCCCACCCATCTTTTAGGATGACCAACGTAACTTGATACACCTCATTAGTTTCGGTATGTTTCCTGGAGGATATTTGAAAATCCGATTTGCTATTACTGTGGACTGGCCCCAACACTATCTCAAGGTAAGAACTTTAAGTTTTGCTTTCAGATGTAATCATGTGTGCCACACTGTCTATAAGAATCCTTTATTGTGTAAGTTAATCTCTTGCATTGTACCAACTTGGCAGCCAAGTGGTCACAACTCCAATTAGAATTGGAAGTCTTGCTAATCTCAATGACTGCCGGAACAGAAGTTTTGCATCGAGTAAACAGCGTGATGTGAGAATTTCGCAAACAATGCCACGTAATAACTTTTTTCATTCTAATTTATATTTGAGCTAATTTAAAATTTGCCTCCTTTGGTTTGGCCTCTGCACAAGATTATGTTTAAATACTGATGCTACATGCTTTCACTGCTGCTTCATGCAAGTGCATATTGCAAGCAAACACTGAAAAAGAGGCAGTTTTCCATTTTTTCTAGATGGCAAATTTTGCAGATGCTATTTTTGAAATGTTTCTGCAAGTTGGTTAAAAATAACAGCATTGAGAAGCATCTAACTTTGCTGACCAACAATAGCAATAACTATATAATCAACAATAGCAATAACTATATAATCAACTATAGCAATAACTATATAATCAACTATAGCAATAACTATATAATCAACTATAGCAATAACTATATAATCAACAATAGCAATAACTATATAATCAACAATAGCAATAACTATATAATCAACAATAGCAATAACTATATAATCAACAATAGCAATAACTATACAATCAACAATAGCAATAACTATATAATCAACAATAGCAATAACTATATAATCAACTATAGCAATAACTATATAATCAACAATAGCAATAACTATATAATCAACTATAGCAATAACGATATAATCAACAATAGCAATAACTATATAATCAACAATAGCAATAACTATATAATCAACAATAGCAATAACTATATAATCAACAATAGCAATAACTATATAATCAACTATAGCAATAACTATATAATCAACAATAGCAATAACTATATAATCAACAATAGCAATAACTATATAATCAACAATAGCAATAACTATATAATCAACAATAGCAATAACTATATAATCAACAATAGCAATAACTATACAATCAACAATAGCAATAACTATATAATCAACAATAGCAATAACTATATAATCAACTATAGCAATAACTATATAATCAACAATAGCAATAACTATATAATCAACAATAGCAATAACTATATAATCAACTATAGCAATAACTATATAATCAACAATAGCAATAACTATATAATCAACAATAGCAATAACTATATAATCAACAATAGCAATAACTATATAATCAACAATAGCAATAACTATATAATCAACAATAGCAATAACTATATAATCAACAATAGCAATAACTATATAATCAACAATAGCAATAACTATATAATCTACAATAGCAATAACTATATAATCAACAATAGCAATAACTATATAATCAACAATAGCAATAACTATATAATCAACTATAGCAATAACTATATAATCAACAATAGCAATAACTATATAATCAACAATAGCAATAACTATATAATCAACAATAGCAATAACTATATAATCAACAATAGCAATAACTATATAATCAACAATAGCAATAACTATACAATCAACAATAGCAATAACTATATAATCAACAATAGCAATAACTATATAATCAACTATAGCAATAACTATATAATCAACTATAGCAATAACTATATAATCAACAATAGCAATAACTATATAATCAACAATAGCAATAACTATATAATCAACAATAGCAATAACTATATAATCAACAATAGCAATAACTATATAATCAACAATAGCAATAACTATATAATCAACAATAGCAATAACTATATAATCAACAATAGCAATAACTATATAATCTACAATAGCAATAACTATATAATCAACAATAGCAATAACTATATAATCAACAATAGCAATAACTATATAATCAACTATAGCAATAACTATATAATCAACAATAGCAATAACTATATAATCAACAATAGCAATAACTATATAATCAACAATAGCAATAACTATATAATCAACAATAGCAATAACTATATAATCAACAATAGCAATAACTATACAATCAACAATAGCAATAACTATATAATCAACAATAGCAATAACTATATAATCAACTATAGCAATAACTATATAATCAACAATAGCAATAACTATATAATCAACAATAGCAATAACTATATAATCAACTATAGCAATAACTATATAATCAACAATAGCAATAACTATATAATCAACAATAGCAATAACTATATAATCAACTATAGCAATAACTATATAATCAACAATAGCAATAACTATATAATCAACAATAGCAATAACTATACAATCAACAATAGCAATAACTATATAATCAACAATAGCAATAACTATATAATCAACAATAGCAATAACTATATAATTAACAATAGCAATAACTATATAATCAACAATAGCAATAACTATATAATCAACAATAGCAATAACTATATAATCAACTATAGCAATAACTATATAATCAACTATAGCAATAACTATATAATCAACAATAGCAATAACTATATAATCAACTATAGCAATAACTATATAATCAACTATAGCAATAACTATATAATCAACAATAGCAATAACTATATAATCAACAATAGCAATAACTATATAATCAACTATAGCAATAACTATATAATCAACAATAGCAATAACTATATAATCAACAATAGCAATAACTATATAATCAACAATAGCAATAACTATATAATCAACAATAGCAATAACTATACAATCAACAATAGCAATAACTATATAATCAACTATAGCAATAACTATATAATCAACAATAGCAATAACTATATAATCAACAATAGCAATAACTATATAATCAACTATAGCAATAACTATATAATCAACTATAGCAATAACTATATAATCAACAATAGCAATAACTATATAATCAACTATAGCAATAACTATATAATCAACAATAGCAATAACTATATAATCAACTATAGCAATAACTATATAATCAACAATAGCAATAACTATATAATCAACAATAGCAATAACTATATAATCAACAATAGCAATAACTATATAATCAACAATAGCAATAACTATACAATCAACAATAGCAATAACTATATAATCAACTATAGCAATAACTATATAATCAACTATAGCAATAACTATATAATCAACAATAGCAATAACTATATAATCAACAATAGCAATAACTATATAATCAACAATAGCAATAACTATATAATCAACAATAGCAATAACTATATAATCAACAATAGCAATAACTATACAATCAACAATAGCAATAACTATATAATCAACAATAGCAATAACTATATAATCAACTATAGCAATAACTATATAATCTTGCTAGTATTTGTGATCAATTGCATGCAGTAGACTTAAGTTTTTTAGCAATATGTTCTCAAAATGTGCCCTAAACTATTTTTGTTACAAGATTATTTTCACTACAATTATTAGGCTATTTTAAGCAAAGTTATATAGTCTTTTAACAAGAATACCCTGTGATAATATTGCATTAAGTTCTTTTACTTAGATGAGTAGGTGGTTGGCTATAAAACTATAATAACAAATAATAAGTAATAATATAATAATAATATTATAAACAAATAATAACTAATAAGTCTTTGTTTGTCATTGACCTGACCTTAGATAAGATCATGAATTATTCCACGAATAAATAACTCCTGGTACAATAAAGTTGTCTGTCTCGAGATGAGTCGAATGAAATGTGTAGATATAGCCACGTCATACCTTTGATAATCTTTTATTGTGCTAATTTATTTTAAAGGCATACAAGCTGACTATAGACAAGACACATCAGTCCTCTTCTAAGTATGCACAGTATGGGGTGAGTTTATTGTGGTGGCTATTGGACTCTCCCATCTCATCCTTACTTGCATGCACGTATTGGCACTGGTATCAACCCTTGTACTGAAGTATTTTAGCCACTGATACTAAATTTATGTTGGTGAGAGATGAGCGTTATTGATTCAACTTTATGAATCTTAAAAAAATGTGGCACAAGCACTAGAAACAGTAGCAATATCACTCGCTTACTATCGATTCTAATGATTGCTGTATTAGCTACATGTATAAGTATGGCCATTTCCTGCATAGTATGGCCATTTCCTGCATGGTAGTATAAGATATTTTTTTCATTCATTTGAGTTCATGCGCGCTTTGGTCAAGTGTACATGTATAGTCAGTGTGATTCCTGCTTGTTTTCAGTACTTAATAGCGTGTTCTGTGTTTGACGTTTTCAGGAAGGGGTTCTAGATCCTATAAATGCTTGCAATCAATCTGGTTCCACCAAAGCAAATACTATGAAATTTCACTTTCGAATATCTGACAATAAAAAGGAAGGGTAAGCCATCTCCCATCTAATCTATTAGCCATTTGTGCAATCATGTTCAGTATGCGCTCCTATATACAGCCATATCTTGACTTACGATCAACTTTACATACAAACTTTTGGACATATGTCAGGAAGTTTGAGTAAATATTTGTTTCAACAGAAGAATGTCATATATTTTCAGGAAATATATGACTTTCAATTAGGATCTCAAACTATGACCTTCCAATCTATGATTGTCAGAGTTTCTCAACCTGTAAATCAGTACAGTAATTCCTTCTATTTATGGCTTCACTGTTTCACGGGCTTCAGGGCTACTCAAGTTTTTTCATTTTTATTTAATAATGACAACTTATGATTGAAAATCGTGGTCGATTTCTGGTTTTGAAATGAATAAATGAATGAGTCAGTACAGTGTACAGCAGTGCAGTATATATTATTGTCACTCTGCGACTCCAGTGTGTTATTTTCACTGATTGTGGGTTTCACTTGGATACCATCGCAATGCACTGTCATTGTCATCACTATAGCATGATTGCGGAGCTCACAGTGCATTCATATGAAAGTATATTTGCAACTAGCTGGTTGACGTCAGTGATAATACTACTAATTCTTACAGGATTAGCTCCAGACCACTTCAGTTATTGAATGGAATTTAACCAGCCTCCTTCCTAAGCACTAATAATATTAGTAATACACGTATAATAGGTATGCACATAAGCCTTCCAATAAGCACTCTCAATCCTTTTGCTATCTTGAAGCTGATTGGCTTGAGAATATTTAGCATTTACTGCTTTTGTGCTTCTCGTCTTAGCCATGCTTTTACAGATTCTTATGAATTTCTTACGGATTTCAGCATTGTATATAGAGTGTACATGTAATGTACATGTGCTCATTGTACATGTGCTTACTGTTCATGTGCTTACTGTTCATGCGCTTACTGTTCATGCGCTTACTGTTCATGCGCTTACCGTTCATGCGCTTACCGTTCATGCGCTTACTGTTCATGCGCTTACTGTTCATGCGCTTACTGTTCATGCGCTTACTGTTCATGCGCTTACTGTTCATGCGCTTACTGTTCATGCGCTTACTGTTCATGCGCTTACTGTTCATGCGCTTACTGTTCATGCGCTTACTGTTCATGCGCTTACTGTTCATGCGCTTACTGTTCATGCGCTTACTGTTCATGCATAGTCATTGCAAAAGTTTAGAAAGCACGTTAAGTACCTCAAGTGTTAAAATTATGGTTCATACTAAGAAAAAGGCTAGTTTGTATTGCACAGAATCTTTCAATAGGTCTTGAAAGTAACTTCCATAAAGTAGGAGGTTTTACTGTACATACTTGTACAAATCTCTTTCACATGGTCTCAACCTACTGCTCAAATAGTATGGAACAGTGTTTCATAAATTCTTATTACTGTTTAAAATCATGGATTCTAAAATAGCTAGTACAAGTGGTAGTAACACGATGAGCTTTACGCAAATTTGTTGTTTTTATGTTTGAGGTGATCTGATAGCCAGAATGTTTCAAGATTAAAATCGACAAAACCTGACTGCGGTTAAAACACTCGGATTTAAGGGAAAGTACGATTATGAAGTCTATAGTTGCACTTCAGCAAAGAAACCGGTAGAATAGAGACGCGTAACGCTGCAGCTTGAACATAATAGTTGATATCAATAACGATAGAGACAGTCAGCCGTGCAACTAGTGATGTCATTTCAGCATGTATTTTCTCCTGAGCGTTTTAACATCGATCAAGTTTTGTCAATTTTAATCTGATTTGTGATTTATTTTCATCAACAAAATTAGTTGCGCAAAAGAAAAAAGCTGGAGGAGTGGTGAAGCCCATAATACGCAATAGCATAGCTAGTCGTAGCGTTGGGCTTGTCGTCTTCGGTTTTATTCACATGTTAAAAGATACAACCTGAGTTCTCTCTTGAAACCGTCCACCTTCTCTATGCCTTTAATAGACTTAGAGAGTTGGTTCCAAAAAATGGCTTGTTGCAATTCCACCCTGCGATGACCTGCACGGGAAGAAGATTGTGGGAGATTTAGACAGGAATTTGAGAATCGGGTTTGATATGTTGTGCAAGGGATGTAATTACAATGAAATTCTTGATGGACTAAAATTGTAATGCGATATGAATATAGTGATATCATAATATAATAATAATATATAATCTTAAAACATCCCGGCTATCAGATGACCTCAAACATCAAAAACAATAGAAAATGATAGAAAAATACTGATACTTTCTGATAACTTTACTAAAATTTTTATGTAAGTTCATCTTATAAGTTATGTAGACATTTGATTGCTCTATCAACTTACTATTCTCATCTAAAGTTACATTGCTCTATCAACTTACTATTCTCATCTAAAGTTACATTGCTCTATCAACTTACTATTCTCATCTAAAGTTACATTGCTCTATCAACTTACTATTCTCATCTAAAGTTACATTGCCCTATCAACTTACTATTCTCATCTAAAGTTACATTGTTCTATCAACTTACTATTCTCATCTAAAGTTACATTGCTCTATCAACTTACTATTCTCATCTAAAGTTACATTGCTCTATCAACTTACTATTCTCATCTAAAGTTACATTGCTCTATCAACTTACTATTCTCATCTAAAGTTACATTGCCCTATCAACTTACTATTCTCATCTAAAGTTACATTGTTCTATCAACTTACTATTCTCATCTAAAGTTACATTGCTCTATCAACTTACTATTCTCATCTAAAGTTACATTGTTCTATCAACTTACTATTCTCATCTAAAGTTACATTGCTCTATCAACTTACTATTTTCATCTAAAGTTACATTGCTCTATCAACTTACTATTCTCATCTAAAGTTACATTGCCCTATCAACTTACTATTCTCATCTAAAGTTACATTGCTCTATCAACTTACTATTCTCATCTAAAGTTACATTGCTCTATCAACTTACTACTCTCATCTAAAGTTACATTGCTCTATCAACTTACTATTCTCATCTAAAGTTACATTGCTCTATCAACTTACTACTCTCATCTAAAGTTACATTGCTCTATCAACTTACTATTCTCATCTAAAGTTACATTGCTCTATCAACTTACCATTGTCATCTAAAGTTATATTTTTCTCACTGTTGTGTCTGAAGTACTTTCTCAGTCTCATAGCTGTGGTCTATGTTCACTTTTTACTCTCTTGATTTTCCACCTTTATGGATTCACTCCGAGTTTTTTTATCTTGTTTCTCTTATTGCAAGGGCTTTGATTGTGGATAAATCACCAGAGATGCAGAATGTTACTTTATTACCTCTACCTCTATGCGCAGAAAAACCTTGCCATTCTCTGCTAAATGTATCGTCCAGCAGCTCTCACAGTTCCTCAACTAATGGAGACACCTGTGTGGAGCCACAGACGAATTCTACGAAAGCAGGAGTAACGGGTAGGCAGAGAACATGCAATCATGTATAACGTTACCATGGCTGGCTTTGCTTTCTCTTCAATGCAGTGGATTCCAAATCAGAAATTTAAGAGATTTAGTTGATACTGTCCTGGGTTGTCGGGGTGATCAGTTTGCCACCACAGTGATATGAAGCTACTGATGAATATGGCTAAGTACTTGTTTGAGGGATCAGACTATCACTGTTTCCATGATGCGCAGTGCTTCGGAGTTGCGCTATCTCCGAATCATGGAAACAGCGTCTTCGCACTGAAATCACTGCGCACTGATCAGTGCGAAGCCAGTGCAAATTCACAGCAAGGAAACAACGACTGCGCAGTGGGTGCGCATAGCTCTCATGCCGTGGAGACGGATTCTTCGAGGGCCTTAAACTAGTACAAAGGTTGTCCCACTAATCTTGTTTTTTTTTCTATTGTTCCGATTTTCTTTCACCTAAATTTAATTATGGTCTGCATTCACGAGGATGATGAGGTGATTACTTTCCTGGACTTTGTTATCGATGCCAACACTTTTTGAAAAACAGGTGGCAAGTCATAAATTAACGTTTAAATAATATGTTACTTAAAAATACTTATTAAAAATATATTACTTTGTAAAGAGTGTGTTAAGGTTTGTAAAACCTTGTGAATGTGTATTGTAAATAAAAGTATAATGACGACAGAATCATGAAAAAGACCGTTTATGACATTCGGTATCCGTGATCGATTCTATTTTTCCATCAGGCGATTCGATTTATACAATTTCTCTTCTGTGCTAATTTGCTGAAAACCACTGCGCAGCATGGAAACGTACACTCCCCTCGACTTCGGAGGGGGCTGCTTCGCAGTACTGCGCACCATGGAAACATAGTGAATCAAAATGTGATTATTAATATTATTATTGGCACATCGCCAGGCTCTGTGTCAACTTCCCCCAGCGGGCAAAGGCCTTTTGATGTTAGCCAGTGTTTTATGTTACAGAGAAAGGCAGTCTCCGCGTCACCCTCCCTCTACACACAAATATTTCAGGCCACAATCTGACACTGACCGTTGCCGTGAGTCTTCTTGAATTGTTCTTCTGTTATTTTTCCTGCAATTGCTCTGAAGCATGCTTGAAACCGTTCTGTTCATCCTTATCGTTTTATTTACTCGTATTCATTCCTATTCTTTTCATTTGTTCATATCCATTCCTATTCTTCTCTTTTATTCATATTCGTTATTTTTCACTTTTACTCATGTTCATTCTCATTTTTCTAATTCCGTTTGGTTTTAAGGATTGTGCTGCCCACTCATTTATAATGGTGGCCCATATTTTCTTCATCAATTTAACCATGAATAAGCTCCGCATGTCATCATTGTTTGTATAGGACTTAAAATCATACACATTTTTCAGCCCTATAAAAGAGCTGCTGTTTGCTCCAAACCTCCATCCTCCTGCAGCCTGTTCTGAGTCTATTTTGAATTTCTTCCTTTATGTTTATATTTTTTTTCATCAACTCTTTGAGGAGCTTATGCTATTTTAGTTCTCGTACTTGTTTTGCATTAATTTATGCCCCACACCTACTTTTTCCTTTTGTCACTTCATCATATAATTCTATGTGTTAGTTTTCCTAATGCATTTCTTCCTAAATAGCTAATGACATCTCTAACTGTCAAATTACTGTTATTTTATTAATGTTCATGCCTGTCACACTATCGGCTCTTTCAACGCGCTTCCGTAAGTTTTAACTTTCTACGTTTTTACATGCCTGCCTGCTTTCTATTTGTTGGTTGCACTTTAACCATTTTGCTCTACTTTCAGTTTCAAGTGAAGGTGAATGAACGAGATGCGGGTCTCTATTCCATATTCTACCACAACAATTACTGTGTCGGTGCATCTAGTCAGGTTTCTCAAATCAAAAAACTTTCTGTAAGTTACAAGTGGTTTTATTTTTTATCTGTGTAGGTAGCCATAGCATTTGTGGTTGGTTACACATGCTGTCATACTCATGAATGTTTATTCAGAGTGACAGGTTTATACAGAGTGACAGGTTTATACCGTATGACAGGTTTATACAGAGAGATAGGTTGATGTGGAGTGCCAGATTGATACGGAGTGATAGGTTTATACGGAGTGATAGGTTAACACGAAGTGATGGGTTGATGCGGAGTGATAGGTTTATATGGAGTGATAGGTTAATTCAAAGTGACAGATTTATGCAGAGTGACAGGTTTATACAGAGTGACAGGTTGATGTGGAGTGCCAGATTGATACGGAGTGATAGGTTTATACGGAGTGATAGGTTAACACGAAGTGATGGGTTGATGCGGAGTGATAGGTTTATATGGAGTGATAGGTTAATTCAAAGTGACAGATTTATGCAGAGTGACAGGTTTGTACGGAGTGACAGGTTTATGCGGAGTGACAGGTTTATTTGGAGTGACAGGTTTACACTGAGTGACAGGTTTATGCGGAGTGACGGGTTTATATATATAGTGACAGATTTATACAGAGTGACATGGCAATTGCTTTTGTATATTGACTGAAGGATTAACTTATTTACTATTCACTTACACCCTAATATCATGTTCTACTCTACTATCAGACTCTAATATCATGTTCTACTCTACTATTAGACTCTAATATCATGTTCTACTCTACTATTAGACTCTAATATCATGTTCTACTCTACTATCAGACTCTAATATCATGTTCTACTCTACTATCAGACTCTAATATAATGTTCTACTCTACTATCAGACTCTAATATCATGTTCTACTCTACTATTAGACTCTAATATCATGTTCTATTCTACTATCAGACTCTAATATCATGTTCTACTCTACTATCAGACTCTAATATCATGTTCTATTCTACTATCAGACTCTAATATCATGTTCTACTATACTATCAGACTCTAATATCATGGTCTACTCTACTATTAGACTCTAATACAAAGTTATCATACTTTTAAGCACAAAGACATCAAAAACATTTTGCCTGATTAACAGAAATGACATGTGAAATTATGTCTTTGGAGTTGCTTTTCAGCAAATCTTTTCATGAATAATATTTTTGCGCTCAGTCAATTTTTCTGCAGTTAATATTTTGTATCAATGCTAGTACCATGCCATATAACTAGTTAGTATAGGTACAATTTTCATGTGTCTTAGCTTGTATAAATGTTATGTTTTGTTGTTCCAAGGAAACAGTGACTTCATATTTTTAATACAACAAATATGAATTGAATTAAGTTGATGAACTGACTGGAAGGGAATTAATCACTAGAGGTGGAACGAGACAGGTTTTTTAAGTTCGAGACGAGACTCGAGACAGTGTCTTGTAAAAATTCGAGACACGAGACAGTAAAATAATGTGCATTTGGCGATGATTTTACTACACAAGGACTAGTGTACTTAATATATAAAATTGATAAACCTCTTTTTAAATTGAATTTTCACCTGGTGTAAACGATTTAAATACAACATTTTAATTGCGATATGCATGTAATTTTTGTAAACAAAAGTGACACAAACAGCTCTAAAATAGCGAAGTTATAGGTATATTTCTAAGAGTTTTGAGCTTGATTGATACTAATTATTATAAACATACTGCTTTGTACATGTGTATTTGTTTTAAGTTTTGTTTGTGTATTAACTGCAGTATGTGAATTATATTTAAATTGTGCTCATGAAATTATATGCATTACTGTATATATTCTTATATTGAACTAACGATAATGTCATTGTTACCCGAACACGGACTATGGTCGACACAGCCTTTAGTTTGTTTCTCCGTGTACGGGCAGGTTTTACCCACAATTGGTAGTATACAAAAGAGGATCGAATTTTATGAAGGGCAAATGGTTTGGACACGATACGATAAAATGCAGATATTTTACCCGCAACAGTCTTGTTTATTAAATTGGATTATTCGGAGGGTAATTAGATACGACCCGGTATCTGTTTAAGGACACAGATCCAGACTACAATATATTCAAAGGGCCGTTGTCCGGACTACATGATTAGACTCGGCGGCCAACTTAATCAATAACAACAGGTAGTAACGAACCTGGTATAAGCAGTTGCCCGCAATCCATTACAATATACCGTATAGAGTTGTTGTTACCGCGAAAGCCATGTTTTAACAGCCATGCGCAGGCGCTTTAGTTCTATATCCTTTCTCGAGTTTGGTAATAGTTAGGTCGAGACGAGACCGATACGGGACGAGACAGGTCGATACTCGAAATGTCTTGTGTCTCGTTCCACCTCTATTAATGACGCAGATGAACTACTTGTTTGGCCCTGATCATCTAAAATTATTGATAAATGAGCACTTGTTTACCGCTGAACAACCAATGGAATCTGCTATTAGTCAGCCTGTTTTTAAACTGCCTGGGTGAATAAAGAAATAGGTACACCTGGAGTTGAGGCAATGTGACATTTGCTGCTTACATATGACATTTTGAAGCAGGTGCTACGAGACAGAAGTTAATTATCGTACATGTACCTTGACAAGAGCATCTTTAGTTCTTGAATTTGAGTACTTACAAATTGCGCTCAATGACTTAATTTTAGTGATTGTTATTTCAAGTTTGGATTTTAGGCGTGCATTGTGGGAAGGAATACTAATCCAGCTACATACTTAAATGCAGGCGACATTCCCAAGCCTTACCTCTATTTCACTATTGGTTTCATCTATGTAATCATCAGTTTTGTCTGGCTGCATATTCTCCGCAAAGCAGTGTGAGTGTCAATGTTGATTATATTGAGCTGTTTGAACTGAGAATCTGCGCTTGGAAAATGACTTTTTGTGACACATATGTATGGTGCAGTCAAAAATGGTACAGCCAAATATGGTACAGTCAAATATGGTACAGTCAAATATGGTACAGTCAGATATGGTACAGTCAGATGTGGTACAGTCAAATATGGTACAGTCAAATATGATATAGTCAAATATAGTACAGTCAAATATGGTATAGTCAGATATGGTACAGTCAAATATGATACAGTCAAGTATTGTATAGTCAGATATGGTACAGTCAAATATGGTACAGTCAAATATGGTACAGTCAAATATGGTACAGTCAAGTATGGTACAGTCAAGTATGGTACAGTCAAATATGATACAGTCAAATATGATACAGTCAAGTATTGTATAGTCAGATATGGTACAGTCAAATATGGTACAGTCAAATATGGTACAGTCAAATATTGTACAGTTCCATATGGTGCAGTCAAATATGGTGCAGTCAAATATGGTACAGTCAAATATCGTAGTCAAATATCGTACAGTGAAATATCGTACAGTTCAGTATGGTGCAGTTCAATATGGTGCAGTCAAATATGGTACAGTCAAATATCGTACAGTCAAATATGGTGTAGTCAAATATCGTACAGTCAAATATCGTACAGTCAAATATCGTACAGTCAAATATCGTACAGTTAAATATGGTACAGTCAAATATGGCACAGTCAAATATGGCACAGTCAAATATGGTACAGTCAAATATGGTACAGTCAAATATGGTATAGTCAAATATGGTACAGTCGAATATGGTACAGTCAAGTATTGTATAGTCAGATATGGTACAGTCAAATATGGTACAGTCAAATATGGTACAGTCAAATATGGTACAGTCAAATATTGTACAGTTCAATATGGTGCAGTCAAATATGGTGCAGTCAAATATCGTACAGTCAAATATCGTACAGTCAAATATCGTACAGTCAAATATCGTACAGTCAAATATTGTACAGTTCAGTATGGTGCTGTTCAATATGGTGCAGTCAAATATGGTACAGTCAAATATCGTACAGTCAAATATGGTGTAGTCAAATATCGTACAGTCAAATATCGTACAGTCAAATATGGTACAGTCAAATATGGTACAGTCAAATATGGTACAGTCAAATATGGTATAGTCAGATTTGGTATAGTCAGATATGGTACAGTCAAATATGGTACAGTCAAATATGGTATAGTCAAATATGGTACAGTCAAGTATGGTGTAGTCAAATATGGTACAGTCAAGTATGGTGTAGTCAAATATGGTACAGTCAAGTATGGTGTAGTCAAATATGGTATAGTCAGATATGGTACAGTCAAATATCGTACAGTCAAATATTGTACAGTTCAGTATGGTATAGTCAAATATGGTACAGTCAAATATGGTACAGTCAAATATGGTACAGTCAAATATGGTACAGTCAAATATTGTACAGTTCAGTATGGTATAGTCAAATATGGTGTAGTTGTTTACCCCTTCTCACTTGCAGTACTTGCCACCACTCTATCAACAGAGTTAGCTTTGGTTCATCCGTTTCTATTGTGTTTTAATCCGTGTTTTTATTTGTATTCATAGTCTGTTTTTATCAGAAGTTCTCAGTGATATATGATAGTGTAAGCAGTAAGGTGACTCTCACTGCGTAAAATCTTATACCATTTAATCCATGCAATATTATAGTTGGGTGCGACAGATTACATGGCACCTTTCTTGTTACAGGTCACGGGTGTTCAGAACACATTATGTTATGTTGGTTTTATGTTATTGCAAGGCTCTTTCTGCATTCTTTCACGGGGTAGGTCTGTCTTTCGATTTTAATAAAATTATATTAGTTGTTAATGATTGATAGGAGTGTGATGAACAGATTCCGTTTGTCTGTGACATATTTGACCCACAGCTACAGTACTCTCGGTTAGACGCATAGGTCCAGCACTCAATATCCTCACTTTATCTTATTGGCCCAACACTTGACACCTTCATTTTAAGGATAAACTTATGCAAAGTCTTAGTTGATTTTATCAAGAAGTATTGGTTTTTGTTGATCGTTTGGAATTGTTTCTAATGTTTAAGGTGATCTGACTACCAGGATGTTTCAATATTAAAATCAACAAAACTTGATCGCGGTTAAAATGATCAGATTAAACGAAAGTGCAATTATGACGTCTATACAGTGGAACCCCGGTTCTGAAACATAATCCATTCCAGAAGGTTGTTCGAAAACCGAGTTGTTCGAGATCCGAAACAATTTTCCCATTAGAATCAATGTATGTAAATTTTAATCTGTTCCAAGGCGAGAAAACAACTTCAGTAAAGTATTCTACATTTCACACCATAAGCTGTACTGTATACTGCATACTATAAATAAAAACGGGTGGATATAGATCGTGTTTAACTTTAATAAAAGGTTTTCTATTTATGATGATGGAAAAAAGAAAACAAAAGTAAACATTTCGTATGTTTAGCTCTTAAAACATCGAAAACATTAGAGGTTAAGATACAATACCAAAAATTGCAGAAATTGATTAATGAAACAGCAAAGAAATGCAACAGATCAGTTACATCAAAAATCGTAGGAAAAAAAAAATATAAACAGCAATGGCATGTTTACTTCACATCTTTGAAGGAGAATCCTCCTCCAAAACAATTTAGGGTAACTCGACTGGAGGGGCTATCTCCCTAGCAAATTTCTTCGGTAGAGGAGATGTTGTCCCAGATGGTTCCTCCCTTTTTGTAAAGAGTTTATTAAGTTGAAATTGCTTCTCTCTTTGTCAACGAATGTTTTATGCTGTTTCCGGAGCTGTTCCAATTCCTATGCGCATGCTCCGGTTTGGCCGAGAACTGAGTTTTCGTTTGAGATCTGAGACGAACAAATCTAGGTCATGAACTCCAGACCCTTGGATTAACTGACAGGTCAAGCACTCAGCAGTTTGGATATTCTGGTATATACATTTACTAGCTGTACCACCCAGCGTTGCCCGGGTAATACAAAAGTCTCTGGACAGAAATTAGATTTGTATTTAACATATAACAGCATTTCCCATTCTTACTTTCAAACTACATATCATGAGAGAAGTGTTTTTTGTAGTTGAAATAAGTTAAGAGAAAAATAAATACAACTGTGAAGGCTTTAAAACTTTGTCAAACAACTGCACCTTTCATGCTAGTAGCCTGGCATATTGCCAATGGAAAATTCCACTAAGCTAGTTAATAAGGCTAGGCTTCTGCATTGTTGTCCAGCTCCGCTGTTCTAATAATAGCTATAGCCGGAATGCAGACAGACATGCGACACACGGACATACTTTGAGAAATATATATATAGATTAGATATAAGCAGACGCACAAAAATTTAGTAGTTAAGAGTTCAGATATCATAATTGATACACCGCTTATTAAATATAGCAAAACTTACAAAGGCCCACTAGTATTCAGTTTGTGCTTACAACAACCCACTTGACTATGATGGAACTTGAGTTAGTCTGTTGAGATGCAAGCCATCGAAGATGAATCACTTACAGACTTGTGCACACTGTAATAATACATATCATGAAATATTATTTTAACTATCATAATAATCTAAAAAGAACAATGACTGAATCTAGGGATAGAAGTGCATTGCTTATATTGTTTCGGCCTGTGTCTGTGTATCACAAGGCAAAATAAACATGATTTTACTACTGTTTGCAGACAAACATATATTATATTGGGGAGAAAGGACGAGAGGAGACTGCCTGGGCAGTAATATTCTACATATCTTATTTGTAAGTTTTGGCATGTTTTGGTGTAATTATTACGTATGCAATGAATACAGCTTTATATAGCTTTATACAGGTTTATATAGCTATCATGTTCTCCATGAGTTGAAACCTTTTTACAGGAAGTTCCGGTGCTTTGACACAATAATATTCCCTATGGGTCTGTAGACACTTGAGGTCTATTTCGATGATAATTGGACAGGGTTTACTGCATTTGGAATAAAGACTTTGTGAATGATACGGTTGGCTTCTGATCTGTAATTAGTATATAGAGTTTGTGAATGATATGATTTGGATCTGGTTTGTATTTAGAATGAAAACGATGATGCTTTTCCTGACTATACTATTGGTCGGTTCCGGCTGGACATTCATAAAGCATATATTCAGTGATAAGGAGAAGAAACTCTTCTTGGTAGCTCTTCCTCTTCAGGTCTTAGTTTATGTTTCACACGTGAGTACTCTATGCATATATCTATGTATCTGGTTCATTCTATACCTTAGTACTTCATGCATATATCTATGTATATGGTTCACTCTATACCTTAGTACTCCATGCATATATCTATGTATCTGGTTCACTCTATACCTTAGTACTCCATGCATATATCTATGTATCTGGTTCACTCTGTATCTTAGTACTCCATGCATATATCTATGTATCTGGTTCATTCTATACCTTAGTACTCCATGCATATATCTACATGTATGTATCTGGTTCATTCTATACCTTAGTACTTCATGCATATATCTATGTATCTGGTTCACTCTATACCTTAGTACTCTATGCATATATCTACGTATATGGCTCACTCTATACCTTAGTACTCTATGCATATATCTATGTATATGGGTCACTCTATACCTTAGTACTCCATGCATATATCTATGTATATGGGTCACTCTATACCTTAGTACTCTATGCATATATCTATGTATCTGGTTCACTCTATACCTTAGTACTTTGTGCATATATCTATGTATATAGGTCACTCTATACCTTAGTACTCTATGCATATATCTATGTATCTGGTTCACTCTATACCTTAGTACTTCTTGCATATATCTATGTATATGGTTCACTCTATATCTTAGTACTCCATGCATATATCTATGTATATGGGTCACTCTATACCTAAGTACTCCATGCATATATCTATGTATATGGGTCACTCTATACCTTAGTACTCCATGCATATATCTATGTATATGGGTCACTCTATACCTTAGTACTCCATGCATATATCTATGTATCTGGTTCACTCTATACCTTAGTACTCTATCTATATTTCTATGTATCTGGTTCACTCTATACCTTAGTACTTCATGCATATATCTATGTATATAGTTCACTCTATACCTTAGTACTTCATGCGTATATCTATGTATATGGTTCACTCTATACTTTTTTGCTTATGTGCCGCACCCAATGCGGTATTATGCAGATCAAAGCCTAGCTCTATGGCGCCTTACAGTGCCTCGCCTTGCGCGTTCACAACTCGAGTTGTGAACACGCAACGCGACTTTTCAAAAGTAAGGTGCAATATATTGGTATTACGGTAGCATAACCGTAGATCTAGTTATATTAACAATGGTATATCAATAGGCACCCGTTAGCTAATAGAAATTAAACTATGTATGTACTGTAAAACTAGAGCTAATGGTGAATTATGCTAAGCCGAGTTTGCAACTCGAGTTGTACAACTCGAGTTCATCAAAAATCCAGGCCGAGTTCTTTTAACAGCAACTCGAGTTCAACAACTCGGCTTGAGAACATCTCATCGTTTCATTTTCTCTAGCTATATGGAATCTATTTTGGTGCATCATTAAATGCCGTTGAAATAATTTCTATGTTCATTTTCGGTGTTCATTCAGTTTTTTGTCAGGTTCTAGAGAGGTAACTCTTTTTCATTTGAAAAAGAAGTGGCCTACCTCCCACATAGATTGTTTTTAGTTTGCTTTTACATTCTACAATTGTTTTTGTCTCGTTATATGTATAGAAATAAATATGCGCAAATATCGCCAATATATGTGTCATGATCACAGAAACCATGGTTAAGTCGGGATTATAAGATTTAGAGTTATCTGCATTAACAGAAGGAGAAAATTCTCACAATTATTTTGCAAAAAAAATTTTGATTCTAGCTTAATGACAACAGATTTTGTGGTCAATAAACTGAATGCATGTTTACCATCAGTGCGAAAACCTAGTTGCAGAGAAAACTGGTGTTAAAGTCTGAGAAACGAAAACCGATGCACAGTTTTGTTTGCATTTCAAAACGTCATAGCAACCAATATTAAGAGGTTGTGATATTTATCTAGATTTCTGTATTTGTATCAAAAGAATTATGCTGAATTTAAAAATCTAAACAGATTTTGGCTGGTTGTCATAGAAATGGCTGTATATCTATAAGAAAATGTATTACCTAATTTTGCAGATATTGAAAACGGCTTGGCAGTGCTGCGATATTGAGCACAACCGTAGTATGATCAACAAAATGTTAAAAAATAATAATAGCAGTAACATATTGCACATCATTGGTAACTTCATACTTAGATCTTGCAAATTCGAATAATTTTTCTTATAATCAAATCTTATAAAATCGAATAATTATTCTTATAATTAAATATTGTAAAAATCTTATATGAATGGTTAAGAATATATCATGGTCATTCCCTTTACTTACACTGCTTTTGGCATCAGTTGGAATACCAAAGTACTCATTATAAGTGTTCAAAATGTCAGAATTATCCCTCAAATCGGCAAAAAAGAAACGATTACGTTTTTCGGACGCCATTTATCAGTAGGCCTACTTCCTGTTTAGCATAGCAACGGTTTTAAGGGGTTTTTCCGAGGTTTTAAGACATTTATTATCTAAACTGACTTCAGATTCAGAAAGATCACTCTTTGATTAGTCCAGAAGCATGTGTTATCAAAATCCTTACCAAAATTATAAATTCAGTTAGTGGAACTTTAAAGTCGAATAACTCAACTTCGTAATTTGCGACTTAACCATGGTTTCTGTGACCGCGACCCATATATATAATTTAAATGTGTTTATATATTTAATTTATTAGTGTTAAATTTCTTTAAATGTTCTGTAAATGAGACACCCCAATTACTCACTTTGCTTTTTTTACAAACCCGTGTTAGTTTTGCACATAGAGTAATGGTAACTCTATGGTTTTGCGTATAACACAACTCGAGTTAATCATAAACCCAGGCCGAGTTGTACAATTCGGCAACTCGAGTTGGACAACACGGCAACTCGAGTTGTTCAACTCGAGTTGTGAACGCGCAACGCGAGGCACTGTAAGGCGCCATATAGCTCCCTTCCTGAATCACAATTATGTAATGTCGTTTGGCGTGTATAGACGTTTATGTCACCTAAATGCTATTCACCTTTTGCTTTTAATATATATTCACCTATTCATTGTAACCAATAGGTAATCATGAGCGAGACAGAGGTGGCCACCAAAGCGTACTCTACTTGGTACACTATATCAATTCTTGTTGATTTGCTCTGCTGCATCGTTATACTAATGCCCGTTATATGGTATGTATATATCTTTGATATACAATTTCTTTCCTATGTTTTCTATCATATGGTGCATCATATGGTATGTATTATATGTTTTAGTCTATCTCTGTGATGTATCATGAATGACGTCAGTCGTGCTTTATCTACTATGTTTGTTATATTGGTCATATGGCCTTTAATACCAATGGTAGATGATACATATTATACTAGTATTAACCCCAGCGTTGCATTTAATACCAAAGGTAGATGATACATATTATACTATTATTAACCCCAGCGTTGCATTTAATACCAAAGGTAGATGATACATATTATACTGGTATTAACCCCAGCGTTGCATTTAATACCAAAGGTAGATGATACATATTATACTAGTATTAACCCCAGCGTTGCCTCGAGTTCCTTTTCTTTTTAATCAGACAGCCGACAGCATGAGTGTAGATTTTTAATACAAATTCCTACACTGCTTTCATGACAACAGTCTATTAACCCCTTCAATGGAGGCAATTGTTTTCAATGTATGGGTAGGCGCTGTCTTGAGTTTCTAATCAGGTGTGTGTCTAAGAGCTTCTCAAGAACCAGATGCTGTTTTGAACTCAAATATTGTGGCAGCCCATTGGAAGGCATGGAATATGTGTGTGAATTCTGGACGAATTAAGCCAAGATATTGCGTGTGGGAAGGCGTAGTGCTTACATACACTAACAGGCACACACATACAATGACAGAATGGGATTTATTAGTATTGTACGTGTATATATGTTATGTAAGTTATATGTTGTGTACTATACATGGTAAATGCTATATACAATAAATGTTATATGTCATGTGTTATAAATGCGATGTGTTATTTGCTATGTACATGTATGTTGCATGTGTATTCATTTCCTCTGTGCTGGCTTTATGATTGCTATATTGTATTTGTAATATAATTATAATGTCTAAACACCTGTTATAAAATTGAGCTGTTTGTAAAGTGTTTGACATTACAATTATAGGTCAATAAGACACTTGACCGACGTGTCACACATAGATGGCAAAGCTGCACAAAATCTTCTCAAGTTACGCCTGTTCAAATTTTTATATGTAACGGTAAGTTTCATCGTGCTCTATAAACGTGATGGAATGCTTTCTGCCACTTGGTCCTCCTCATGTGCCCAAGACATAATCTTCACATTTATTGGTTGCTCTATTTAATTGAAGATCTCATTCTTGTATTGTAGAGGTAGTCGTGTACTGTAGAGGTAGTTGTGTACTGTAGAGGTAGTCGTGTACTGTAGAAGTAGTAGTGTACTGTAGAGGTACTCGTGTACTGTATAAGTAGTCGTGTACTGTAGTGGTAGTCGTGTACTGTAGTGGTAGTCGTGTATTGGAGATTTCGTCTTGTGCTGTTCGTTTCCTTAATGTATAAGTGCCTCTACATGTGGTACACTTTTACCATCACAAAAACACTGTATTATACTATTTGAGTTAACTGCTTTATTGTAGGTGATATCATACATCTATATATCAAGGATAATCTTCTATGTGCTCGACGTAAGTAGCTTACTCTGTATTAACTTACTCCGTGTTGTTTAGGCTTGCTTAAAAAATGCATATTTCAATAAGAGTTTAACAAAATTTTATCTGAAACAATGAGGTTTGTTTGCATGGCTTAGTTTGCTATAACTTTGTGTAGTGTTATTTCTTTGTTCACTATGAACTTATTTATGACGGCTCTATTTACGACGGCGCTATTTACGACGGCTCTATTTACGACGGCGCTATTTATGACGGCTCTATTTACGACGGCTCTATTTACGACGGCTCTATTTACGACGGCTCTATTTATGACGGCTCTATTTACGACGGCGCTATTTATGACGGCTCTATTTACGACGGCTCTATTTACGACGGCTCTATTTACGACGGCTCTATTTACGACGGCGCTATTTACGACGGCTCTATTTACGACGGCTCTATTTACGACGGCTCTATTTACGACGGCTCTATTTACGACGGCTCTATTTACGATGGCTGCAATCACTGTTTTCATGACGCAGTTAATCTGCAAGTTGGCGTCGATCCACAAGTCATCCGCAAGTCAAGCGAGTTTTTGGTTGTTATGTTATATCTTAATATAATATCATAGATATAATTATAATATGATATTATGGATGGTGCTTATGTGATATCATGTCATGATAATATGATATCATGGGAAGATCAAACATAAGTACTTGTGGGTTACAATCATCTAATAGAGCCCAAACTTATGGAACTCCGTATATTCTCTAATATTGACAGCCCTCACTTTTGCTGACACTCCACTGTTTTGGCCAGTCAACAAGTTGCAGAACATGTGTATGTTTGCCGCCCTTTCCCTAACATTTTGTACGACAGTAATGACTACGTATTGAATTGTTCTAGCAGGTTAGATCTGTGTTGCTATTAAACCAAAAGCGCATAGAATGCATTCTAATTTGTCTATATTTCAGCTTATTCTTCCTTACCAGTGCGGGTGGGTAGTAGATCTCTTCGGAGAAGCTACTGTGCTCATTTTTCTCATCACTCTCGGATGTAAGTTTAGACCCTCTGATGACAACCCTTACTTCCAAGTTCCCGAGTTTTCTGATGACGAAGAAGAATACCCTGAAATCCCGTAAGTTGTGATATAGCTCCCAGTTTTCCTTGTTAAGTTTCCAGCCATGTAAATGTATGTTGTTGCCGCGTGTACAGACGATTCTTATGTGGCCAACAGCCTATTAAAGTTGTTGCATTCAGTTGAACATTATGTTGTAGAATCACAAAGTCGGGTCTTACGACGGAGACTAAAAGGAGGTTTGTGTCTGCCCAAGATGAAGAACACTTAGACCAAAAAGAGGCCAGCATGTCTCAGAATAAAAATATTGAATTGGGTGATGAACTGAACACTGGCCAGAGAGTCACTGGCAATACTCTCCTATGAAATAGTTTATGGATGAAAAGACCAATTTTAGTCAAATGAGTTGATATTATGTGCCAACAATTATATGATATTTATTAGAATATTTGCAGCAGCTGGGTTGCTCTTCCCACATTTTGTTTTATTTAAAGCATATAAAATATTAAAGCCGTTATGAAAGCTATGCATCATTAGTGATAAGAATGAGCTATCTGGTAGTTTGAGAAATCAGTGCAAGTATCATATAGGAAATCGTTTGCTTCTTTTAGAGCTAGAATTCTTGTACTAGAATCGCCAAGTGCTATTTTCTCCATTCGCGATCAGTCCAAAGATATGGTTCGCTTTTTACACCTTGCTGAACTCAGTTGCCTTTCTGAGGGTTGAGGCAGCGGTTTGAAGGATATAGGTCACAATAGACATGTTCTTTCTCACATGTTCCCATTTCTTAGGATCAGTATTTGCTTCAATGCGATGCAGTGAGTCGGTTATTGCTGGGAAGACAGCGCCAGAATATGCGTCAAATTTGCTTGGAGCCAATAGGAGGTTCCTGCATAAAACAAAGATATTAAGTCTAGCATAACTTTGTCTTAACTTGATAACAGTAGACACTCTTATAACGTAAACCTATAAGGTAAATTCTATATAACAACAAAAATTTGGTAAAGCTTTTAATTTGTTCGACGTATAGAATTCCTTATAATGTAACGTGTCAAGTCTGCAAATTCTTAAATTTGATGTGAATAACAAGAATTTCATAGTTAACCCTAAAAATACCGCCCTTGAGAGAGAAAACAGCATATGTATAGGGCTCTTCGTTATATATATAAGGTATATATATATATATACCTTATGTATATATACCTTATGTATATATACCTTATATATGTATATATACCTTATGTATATATACCTTATGTATATATACCTTATGTATATATACCTTATGTATATATACCTTATATATGTATATATACCTTATATATGTATATATACCTTATATATGTATATATACCTTATATATGTATATATACCTTATATATGTATATATACCTTATATATGTATATATACCTTATATATGTATATATACCTTATATATATATATACCTTATATATATATATACCTTATATATATATATACCTTATGTATATATACCTTATGTATATATACCTTATGTATATATACCTTATGTATATATACCTTATGTATATATACCTTATGTATATATACCTTATATATATACCTTATATATATACCTTATATATATACCTTATATATATACCTTATATATATACCTTATATATATATACCTTATATATATATACCTTATATATATATACCTTATATATATATACCTTATATATATATACCTTATATATATATACCTTATATATATATACCTTATGTATATATACCTTATGTATATATACCTTATGTATATATACCTTATATATATATACCTTATATATATATACCTTATGTATATATACCTTATGTATATATACCTTATATATATACCTTATATATATATATACCTTATATATATATACCTTATATATATATACCTTATATATATATACCTTATATATATATACCTTATATATATATACCTTATATATATATACCTTATATATATATACCTTATATATATATACCTTATATATATATACCTTATATATATATACCTTATATATATACACCTTATATATATATACCTTATATATATATACCTTATATATATATACCTTATATATATATTCCTTATATATATATTCCTTATATATATATACCTTATATATATATACCTTATATATATATACCTTATATATATATACCTTACATATATATACCTTATATATATATACCTTATATATATATATATACCTTATATATATATATATACCTTATATATATATATATACCTTATATATATATACCTTATATATATACCTTATATATATATACCTTATATATATACCTTATATATATATACCTTATATATATATACCTTATATATATATACCTTATATATATACCTTATATATATATACCTTATATATATATACCTTATATATATATATACCTTATATATATACCTTATATATATATACCTTATATATATATACCTTATATATATATACCTTATATATATATACCTTATATATATATACCTTATATATATACCTTATATATATATATACCTTATATATATACCTTATATATATATACCTTATATATATATACCTTATATATATATACCTTATATATATATACCTTATATATATACCATATATATATATACCTTATATATATATACCATATATATATATATATACAGTGAAACTCGGATAACTCAAACTTCAAGGGACCGAGCAAAAGTGTTCGAATTATCAGAGTGTTCAAGTTATCAGAGCACTGTCACAAGTCCATGTATTTACTTATTTATTAGTAGATACATGAACATATACAAACTATAATATAAATCAAAAGCACAAATGGCTTGTTTCAAATTAAATGCTTCTAATGTAAAGTTTAAAACGTTTTTATCAAAAAGTATAGAGATTTTTCTATCACTTGAGATTGGTTTGTTGTTTGAGGTGATGTTATTGCCAGGACGTTTTTTAGATTGACATTGGCAAAACTTGATCGTTGCTGAAATGCTCAAAGAATAGACATCTTTTTATTTTGAGCGTTTTACCCACGATCAATTTTGCCGATCTTTCTTGAAGTTTTTGCAAAGATTACCTTACTTTACCTGGGATTCGTTAAGAGCAACACTCCGAGGCAGTTCAATTAAAAGTTTTACGAGGTTTTACGGTACATTGTATATCACTCACGCTTTTTGAATGGATACTTATTGAATGTACACACGTATTTTGTGTTTAGGTCAAACGATGAATAGTTTTTTTTAGCTAAGACAACGTATACGTTTGATTACAACATTTTTTAAGACGTTTTAAACATTCAACGTTCCGACGGTAATTCAACACGGAATCAACGTCGGAAAACTATTCATCACGGGCTAGCCGGGTCACGCACTCAAGGATTTTCGCCACGCAAATACAAAACAAAAACAACATGCTGTTTTTGTTTTGTATGTGCGTGGCGAAAATCCTTGCGCCCGTGACCCGGCTAACCCGTGCTATTCATCGTATAGAAGTATAAATCAAATTTCACCAAACCTTTAGAACAGTCGTTGACAAAAATATTTTGCCGATGGAGGTAATAACGACGCTTATGAATTACGAAAAGTTGAGGTTTACCTCTATGGCTTGGAATAAAGTGATTTTCTAAAGCGATAACAACCGTTTCGGTAGCCGTTGGGCAAAAAACAGTTCGTTATAACAGTGTTGAATTCGAGTTATATAGAGCCATTTATCATTGCGTGGGAACGGACCAAGCAAATCCAGTCGAGTTAACCATGTGTTCGCTATATCCGAGGGCGAGTTATCCATGTTTCACTGTATATATATATATATATCTTATATATATATCTTATATATATATCTTATATATATATCTTATATATATATCTTATATATATATCTTATATATATATCTTATATATATATCTTATATATATATCTTATATATATATCTTATATATATATCTTATATATACATATCTTATATATATCTTATATATATCTTATATATATATCTTATATATATACCTTATATATATATCTTATATATATATATCTTATATATATATCTTATATATATATCTTATATATATATCATATATATATCTTATATATATATCTTATATATATATATATCTTATATATATATCTTATATATATATCTTATATATATATCTTATATATATATATCTTATATATATACCTTATATATATATCTTATATATATACCTTATATATATACCTTATATATATACCTTATATATATATATATATACATCCTTATATACTTTCTCAATCTAGTTCGCCATTAGAGATCGTCAGGTGTGTCAACAAAGCACAGAAAATATGTAGCCACGCAATAACTCTAAAATATTTCCAGGCGATCGATCGGTGCAGGCGTTGGAGGGTTGATATACCCAGCTAAATGTCACAAGTTTTCATCTTGCCAAAAGTGATTTTTCATCCTAACCTCGAGCCCTGGTGATGTATAGACCGCTGATCAGACAGACACCGCTCCTAATACACATAGTAAAACTATATTTTTAATTATTTTAGACAAAATATTTTAGAATATTCTTTTTTACATATTAGGCATTGTCTAGAAAAAATAAAAAAAACAATGTAAATTGACATTGAAGGTGTGCGTTCTCCTTGACTTATTGTAAAATTACCATAATCATGAACCATGAACCTAGTGAAATTGATAAGAAAAATTAAAACACTTGTCGATACAAACCTTTAATACTACAGTTACTGTATAGTCTTTCTTAATTTAAGACCGTACAGTAACTGTAGTATTAATGGTTTGTATCAAGATGTTTGTTAATTAAAGACGTTGGCTAGTTTTTTTTGGAAAGGCAAAAGGAGTGAGTTTGGGAAGATTTTAGAATTACAAGTATTGTAATGTTTATATAACATAAAATTCCTTTACGTTGTAGGAGTGTCTACTGTATGTGCACTATTTCATTTTAATAAAATGAATAACAAAGCATGATGAGTAAATGCCCTGCAGCATGCGCTCCCAAGTATGTTAGCGCAAATAAAGATAACAACATCAACTTCACCAGTAGAAGGTAGGAAGCCATTTTGGAAATTGTGGTCAAAAGGTGTCGAAGTAATTACATGCACAATAAGCTTATAGAATGGCACCTGGTCAAGTGGTTGCTTCACAAATCAGTTTGTCCCAAACACGACTTGACAAGCCATTGAATTGTCAGTATGTTAAGGCTGGCACATTGTGACTAATGGATGAAAAAGCAGCATTACTATAGTACAATATTGTACCCTCTAGCAACCGGCTAAATCCGTTCATACAATTTGCCAAGGCAAATTTACTAAAACTTATGACATCAAACTCTGGCACAGTGCCCACTAATGTTCTCTCAATGTTACTTCAGTGTTTCGTACAGTCAAGCAAAACAGTGTTGATGTTGACTGATAACAGAAAGCTAAAATATAGATTTTTCTTTCTGCATTAAATGAGACACAACTGCTGTTGGTAAGGTTAGACAACTCTACTGTAAGCTTACTTGTACAATGGTCTTCCTGGAAGGCCTTGTGGATCCAGAAAGCTTCTTTGTAAATTCATCAATTTGTCATTGACTTCTCTAACTAGATATGGGCTGCAAAGAGGGAAGAAGGTGTTACAGCTACCCTCTGTGACTTCTATTGATAGCATGGCACTAGGAAGGGCTTGTATAAAATGTATGCGCGCAAACTGCCTTAGAACTCTAACCAATGGAGTGCTTCATCAAGGATATTTCAACAACATAGAGGAAATTTGTTGTCTCGCATCCTAATAAAACACTAATATGCAGTTTAGTTTTGTAAATGCAACAATAATAATACTTTGCCATTCTGTCAGTTCTCTTTATGCTGATTGTTAAAATTGACAAGGGGCTGTCAAAATATGACCTCTGAAATGTGCTTAACGACCCTTGAACCCAGATTGAGGGCAGAACTGCTGCTTACAAAAATTCTTCTGAGAAACTGACTTTTTCACACTGCATCTTCACATTGGTGATTGGAAGAAAGAAGTTATGATGCTGAGGAGAATTTTGAAACGTGAGACACTGTATGGTGAGACGCCAAGAGATTAGGCGCTGTGTACTGAGGCGCTGAGATGAGACAGTGGCAGAAGAATGCTGATAGATGAGATGCCTAAAATTAGTGTGGTGATCATTAGATGCAGCAAAACAGAAAGAATGAGTATGAGATGGAGTACAGGCTACTAAACCAGGTTACCGGACCACAAAGCTTTGATCTAGTTTATTCCAGGAATTCAACTCAGCTACTTATTTGCATTTAATAGCATAAAAATCCATATTTCTAGCTCTCTACACAAAAGACAAGCAGGCAATGATGAATATCGCCAGGTTGGCTTATGTTTTTGAAAAAAAACTATCTCTTAGCAGTTATATTCTCTTTGTTTTAATGTTAGGAGTGGCTTACTCCCACTTACCGGCTTGTATCTAGCTGTCTGATCTGCTCTGTCAACTCTTCCGCGTCTTTTTGAAATACACTCACTGCGTGCCGGAAGTACTCTGCAATGAGGATTATTTTAAGAGCTACTCGAGTTCTGAAATTCAGGTAATTTTACAGAATTCTAAAAGTTAAATTGGTTAAAATTTAATTTGATCATTTAATTAACCTTCCCATCCCTACAAAACTGTATTTGTGTCAACAAGCATAAGCTCCGATGTGTTACTTCTCTTAAGTTAAGCTTCAATAGCAGCTACCTGCTATCCCTGTCACTCACCAATAGCAGCTACCTGCTATCCCTGTCACTCACCAATAGCAGCTACCCGCTATCCCTGTCACTCACCAATATCATGAGTAAGATTATTGGCCACCATCAGTGCCTCATGTACTTCAAAGATTTTGTCACTTTCTTCCTTTAGATATCTAGAGAAGCTTTGAACATCAAGGGGGAGGACTAATGAGTCAGATAGATCTCGGACTACTTCTGACAGCACCTGAGCCACTGCTCGAAATTTCTGGTAAATAATTAGAATGGTCATTAATTCCAACGTAGAAAAAAATAAGCTGGTTTGAGAGTTCAACTGAAGTTGATGGCTCATTTATGTCAGAGAGATCAACTGAAGTTTATCTCTCTGACGGAGATGATTTTGACTTCTCTGATGAAAATGAGTCATAAACATTGTTCTAACAATTAACACCAGTAACCTCATTACTCTTGAATTGATGTCAAAACAATCGATAGGTGCGCATCCCTTGGTCTGCTTTTTGTGTGATGAGCTGTAAAATGGCTGCACATTTCAAATGATGAATGTGCATTACCTCATATCTTCCATCTATATATCTCTCAAAGTTTGTGTTTATGTCCAACTACAGCTATTAAAATCTTGGAATTTAAAATTACGCATTCTCATGGATTTGAACTCACAAAAAATGCAACTACAAGTTTTAAATCCACGCAGTCTACCGCTGAGCTATACAAGGCATATTGATCAATGACATCATATACCGTATAGAGTATGCACACACTAAATGATGTATTATTTGAAACTCTATGAGTTTTATTAACTTTATGAATCATGATGCTTTTTCATGTTTTCTTGAACTTCCGTTTTCAGTTTTTTGTACAGTTCAACAGCTATATTGCAGTCAAGGCCAATTATTTTCACACTGTCGCAAACGAATGTATTATATCCGTAGGAAGAGCTTCGACATTCTCTCCCGTTCGATCAGACAAAGACAGTACAATATCTCATTTTTACATTTGTACCAGTATCGAAAGGTACCAGTATCATCGTATTCAAAGTTTTGATGGATAGCTTCTGGTGGAACAGTAACCTTTTTTATACGCACATACGCACGCGTGCGCACACACACATACACGCACGCACACACACACTTCTATGCAAGAATTGCTATTATTAATTCAACATATTCATGATTTTTATTTTGTTTTCTCAGTTTGTATTAATTGTATCATTACTAAATCATCTTTTATTGTAATCGTAACAAAACAGACATAATTTAGCTATTACTTGCTAATCATTTCATATTTACATTTGAACCCTTTAATAGTTGTTTCATTTTTTTTCAATTTATTTGACCTGCACAAAACATTTTTCTCATGATATGATGTTTGAAAGTTACAGTTGTTTAACAAAGTTTGAAAACCTTTATAGTTGTTTTTTAATTTTTTTCTCAATTTATTTCAACTATACAAAACACTTTTCTCATGATATGTTGTTTGAAGATTAGAATGGCAAATGTTAAATACAAATTAATTTTCTGCGCAAAGACTTTAAATTTTATCACCCGGGCAACGCCGGGTACAGCTAATATGTGTATATAGAGAAGTATTGAAAGGTTGGTTATCACCCGGGCAACGCCGGGTACAGCTAATATGTGTATATAGAGAAGTATTGAAAGGTTGGTTATCACCCGGGCAACGCCGGGTACAGCTAATATGTGTATATAGAGAAGTATTGAAAGGTTGGTTTGCTTAATATTTTTGGGCAAACAAGAAGGAATTTACTTGTGTTTTTTTAGCAATACTCCAAACTACATTATGTATGTATATATAAATCTCAGTGTTTGTCTATTTGTTGGTCTGCTATCTGTGTGTCCAGTTATAGCAATAAAGTAATAAAAATGAAAAATCTACTTCGCACTAGATTTGAACATGGAACCTAGGGGTCTGCAAACAAACATTCTAATATATATATACTAGTTGAATGCCCAGCGTTGTCCGGTAATAAAAAAGTCTTTGGACAAAAAAATTTATTTTTATTTAACGTATACAACATTTACCATTCTAACTTTTGAACTTCAAATCACGAGAAAGTGTTTTTTGCGCGATTCCAATGAGTTGAGGGAGAAAATAAAACAGCTGTAAAGGTTTTGAGACCTTTTCAAACAACTGTGACTTCTAAATTTCACATCATAAAATAATTTTTTGTTGAAATAAATTAGAAGGAAAAATAAGACTTTAAAAGGTGTTCAAATGTAAATGTAAAATCATTAGCAAGTAATGGCTAAATAATGTCTGTTTTGCTACGATTAAAAGGAAAAATTGTTTGGTATACAATTATATGATTTTAGTTTGTTTTAGTGTTGGCATCATAAGGCAAAATATCATATAGAGTGGTATAGAAACCTACAGTAATTATTTAATGCAAAAGCTTCCTGGTAAAAGTAATCAAAATCATCATCATTAAAAAATAGCAATAAAACAATATGTTAACCTTAGTAACCAGGTAACTATAGTTACCTGCAATAACTTTAGTGCATTCTGTGGTTATGATCTTCAAAAAAATGTAACATTACAATGTACTGCGTGCAGTATGTACCGGGGAAAGTTTTCACCTTTGAAACAGGCGTGTAACATAAACGCTGAATCTAACTTAAATGAATTAAGCTTGCTAAACACATATAGGAAGGATGTTTTAGTATCCATTTTAGTAAACTTCAAACTTTCAACTAAAATTTTATCACATCTGTTTGGAAATCCGTTTTTATCATAACCGATAACTCTGAACTGTAATAGTAAGCAGTGTATATCTCTTTCTAGCGTTGTGGGTGGTATTTTGGCAAATAGCATATAAAATATGCGTGGACGCAATGTATGTATCAATGTATGCAATGCAATGTATCAATTAATACGCCATTTAGCGTGTGCAATCGAGAAAAGGGTATACAGTATATGATAAGAGCAATTGAATTGTAAGAACAGCGTAGCTTGGTGGTTAAATGCATGGTGAAAAATTTGTGGTTGCAATCTTCGGGGTTTCAAATTCAGCACGAAGTAAGTTTTTCATTCTAAGATTTTAAAGTTATATCTGGACAAACAGATAACTGAATAGACAGGTAATAACAGACGACAAATTTTGATATTCATATACATGTATATAGATATAAGATACATACTTGCGAATGCCTGGTATTGCACTAATAATAAAAATGTTTTTGCGCAGGAAATTTACTCTTAATCAACATGTACATTTACCATTCTAAATTTTAAATGAAGGTGCTTGTTTATTTCTGTGTATTGTGTTTATTCCTATGTAATTCATACTGTACCAGCTGCAGTACCTACTACATCTCTATATAGCAATAGTCTTGCCATAGTTTAAGTATTTTTATTCACATATTGGCAAATCTTTTTCTTCAGTTATGCCTTAACGCATTCTTCCAGCTGAATAGGTAAGCGTAAAAGTATGAAAGATTGACAGGTGTAATAAATATATGCACAGTTTATTCTAAGGTATAGCTAGTCGGATAGCATATGTGTGATAAATGTTGTTCTTCAGAACTGGAGGTGCTGAGCTTAGATCCCGTGTGCAACGGATTATTTATTATAAAAACTTACGGTAGTCGTTATAACTGGACATACCCAAAGACGAACAGACAGGCACAGATTTACGGAGAAGATATACAGTAGCTCCTATAATGTAAATTCCGGATAATGTAAAGAATTTGTGTGAAGTTTTTGCTTCTTACTATGTGAAAAGTTCAATGTTATGTAAAGTGTAAAGTCAGGCAACTTGAATTCGATTTGAATATTACTCAATTTCATCGCACTCACGAAAGAAAAACTATGCACGCATAAAGTTATATCTATTATGTATACAACTTTCACGACATTTTAGTTTGCCATGATAGATTGTCATATGTGTCAACAAAATAGAGTACAGCTGCTGCGCAATTGCTCATAAATACAAAGGCGATCAATTTGTGCAGGTGTCACAGCGTCGGTCTACCAATTTGAATGTGACGAGTTGGAGTATCGTAGAAAATTTTCTTTCATTTTAACCTTGACCCCTGGGTACGATAGATGTCGAACAGGTAGTACCGCTTTTTTTGTAGTAAAAATCTTTTGTTGATTTGTTTTATTGTAGATATATAAAATATTTGTTATTAGTTTTACTTTGCAGAATACACTTTGCTGTTTAGAAAAAAATAAGCAAATCGTTGCAAATGAACGCCAAAGATGTCGAATGCCATGATGACGCTTCCCATCAACTTATTGTAAAAATTAAAAAAAAAAGTATAAAAATAAAACCTGTAAGATTGATCAGAAAAAAGAGCAAAGTTGTCGATACAAACCGATAACAATGCAGTTACGGTACAGCCCACAAATTAGTAGAGTTAAGTCAAGTTTTTCAATTTGCATGGCCAAAGGGGTGTGTTTGAAAAGATCTTGGATTGGATTAGGCAATTTACATGTATTTTACTGTTTTCGTAACATAAATGACCTATAACGTAAACGTTCAAGGAACAGATTATTTACGTTGTAGGAGCGCCTACTGTATGTGATATATTCTAATATCTATATAATGAATCCATTGTGCACATAACTATTACATCGATTAAAATATGCATAAAAATAAAATGTAATGATTATTAAGCTGGCTTCACAGCTCTTATTATAGTAAAAATTTAGACAAGCTCAACTTACTAGCTTAAGTTACTGAAATTAGCCAATTTGCTAATTTTACCGGTAACCACATTACCTGCCACTGTATATATGCAGTGTTTTATTACCCGTGTAATGCTGGATATTCAGCTAATAAGTTCCTAAAAAGCATAATAAAAATTCAAGTAATCTTTCAGTTTGCCGACTTTCCAGTGATTACAATAGAAATATACAATTGCCCATATTGTTAAACTGTGGCATGCAATAAAAATAAATTAAGTTACATGTTCCTACAAAACTAGGTTTGATCATAATGCAACATTAACCATTTTTGTACAGGATTCCTTTTCCTATTTTACAAAATGTTTGAATACAAGATAACTCTATAGTGATGACCGTTGTTTCCGAGCATTGAACTCTTTTAATTAGGCTAGTAGATAGTTGACTACCTAAATATAATGATAAGATCTCACTGGTTTCAATCCTAGACCAAAAATGAATTTATACTAACTTTTTGCAGGTTTTATCAGAAAGTGTAACTACACGGCTTCCTTACTCATCTTGTTTTGTTGTTCCACTCCAGTGATTCACCTATTATTACACGTGTGGGCGCTGTGTGCTCACTGACAGCATGTTTGTATAGTCTATGGTGTAATGGCCTATGACCATAGGTATGAGAGTACTAATCCTGATTTCATCATTCATGGTTGAAAACAATAATTAAAAATAGGTTAAAAGAGTCATTTTTGTACCAAAAGAAAAAGTAAATCTGAACCACACTTCCAATTGCGTACCAGTTGCAAAAGTTTTTTAGTACGCCGTTTTCGTTTATTTTTGCTTGTTTAGAAGATTGCCAAAAGTATATAGTAAGAGGCAGCACTTCAAGATTCAACAGATAGTATAACACAAACTTTGCCAGAAGAACCACGAATCTTCTGCTTCAACATTTAAATGCTGACTATATGCAGTATACATAGTTTTATTATATTGTGGTCATCATTAGCAAAAGACCATCTTCGGAGCTCAGCTTGATCTGTTACAGAGAGCACAAGGTATGTTTTTGGTTGCATCATTATATTATAGCTTTTTATGATCATTATATGTCAATTTTTATAAAGCCTTAATCATTTGTAAGTCTTTGTTTCACTTATATTACGTATATCTTGTGTCAGTAGAATATCTATGCTAGACTTTAACCTTCAATTCATGAATGACACAACATGAATGTTTACACTAGTATATGAATTTCATATTATTTTCTTGTATTAGCTAATGTGTGTTTCATTAAGTGGGATAACATGTTATTAACAGAAATGTTAACTTCTCGAACAAATATTATGAATTAGTATTGCCTTTTGGATTATACACCTGGTCTGTGTGTGCTTTTATTCTATTATCAGTGGTGGTAGTAGGATTAGTAGTGCTGCAAAAAAATATTGTTGTTTGTAAAGTTTAGCCATAGAATTATTGTCCCACGAACAAACGAGTAGAAGCGAAGTATGAGAGTTTTTATGATAAATGCATGTGCACACAACTTACGAAAATTAATCATCAACAATAAGACGAACCCTTGTCTAGAAATTTCATCAACAAATTTCACCATCGTTTTGTAGAGTCGCTAAAGTATAATAACGATACAAAACACATTTAAGCCTATTTAAATATGTTACCAAGTCTTTGTAAACCGTCGGCATTATCTTAAAACTTACCCATCTGATCGGATTATACACAAATAGACAGATTAATTTGGACGAAAATCGCCACAAAATGCCTGTAAAGCTTGGTTTAATAAAAGTTAAGACCGGAAATTGAAACATGCGTGCGCATTTCACGAAAAAATAACGTGCACATTTCACCAGTCTATAGCATTGTCGGAGGTTTCTGTAATTAACGTAGGAGTACTGAAATCGTTTCATTTTTGCCGATTTCAAAGTAACTGACATTTTACAGTAGACTCTTGAGTACTTCGGTATTCTAACTGATGTACAACGCAGTGTTAGTAAAGGAAATGACGATGATATTTTTTTCTAACAATTCTTATGAGATTTTAAGATTATGAGATTATACTTATGAAATTTTAAAAACTATGACGTTTTTAAATGTAAACAAAATTGTTTATTGGTTTTATATTATTACTATATTAATAATATTGGTTATTCTAATAATATCAGTGCATTTCACTTCTAATACTGGCCAATATTGCATTTCTCCTATTGCAGGGGGAGAGATATAAACATATAATCTTTTCCTTTCATTATTGCTATTTGTTGTATATAACACCCAGTACATTACAGCTACCATTGCAGTTATCCTATTGCACTGCAGTGCCATTTGACTGCTAATATTGCATTTCTCAACCATCAGTACCCTTTCTTTTTTTCCAATATCTCTTTGGTCGCGGGCTGTATGACAGTGGAATTTCTAGTTTAAAATGTTCCATAAATGTTGCAGTTTTTACGGTGAGAACTGTGTGAGATGAAATAAAGTTCCATCAGCCATAACCACTCTTCCTTGTAACGGATTAACGCTACAGAAAGCATTGGTATTTTTTATCATTTGCCATTGTTTTCGATGTTTGAGGTGATCTGACTGCCAGGATACTTAAAGATTAAAATTGACAAAACTTGATCAAGGTTAAAATGCTCAGCAGAAAAATATGTGCAAATGACGTCACTAGTTGTTATCATTCCATAGTTGATATCGGCTATTGTGTTGAAGTTGTACGGGTCTCTATTCTGTTGGTCTCGTTGCAATTACAAACGTCATAGTCACACATTCAACTGACCTGAGGGCTTTAGTCGTGATAAATTTTTGTCGATTTCAACCTTAAACATTCTGCCAATCAGACCATTTCAAACATCAAAAACGATCATAAATGATAGAAAAATATCGATACTTTCTGATAAAATATACTAAAATTTTGTGTAAGTCCATCTTCAAGCCGTGAAAGTAGAAAGTGAAACAAACTCATCGTTTTACTCTTAGACACTGCTGCCAGGATTGGACACCGCTGCCAGGGTTAGACACCGCTGCCAGGGTTAGACACCGCTGCCAGGGTTAGACACCGCTGCCAGGGTTAGACACCGCTGCCAGGGTTAGACACCGCTGCCAGGGTTAGACACCGCTGCCAGTGTTAGACACCGCTGCCAGGGTCAGAGCCCAAGGCAGTGCTCTATACTGGTATCCATGAAGTATAATACTCACCTGAAATCCTGGATCCATGATATGATCAACAAGGTAGAATGTCTCATAGACTGTATGGTAGAGAGGGTAGGAGGATAACTTCCATTTGTTCTAAAACAGCATTATCAAAACTGATTAACACTGGATTGCATTTCCTTCTGCTGAAATTGGAGGATGGTTATGATGACAGTTTATCTTGTGTCTGTGAGTGTGTGATTTTACTATATCTGTAGTTTAAAAGAGATGTCTAGGGAATAAAGAATTATCAGTGTTAATCCGTGGAGCACAAGATATGCAAAGACATTGCTAAAACTTGGTTCTCATATATTCCGGAAACACTGATGGCAGGATCGCAAGGCTATCTGGGGTGAAATGGGAACCTACATACAGAGTACTTGCGGCGGTCGACACAAGAGTTTAACGCAGTTCAACTTTTGCAAGGAGCCGCAGGCAAAACATTCCCGAAAATGTGCTGTGCGTGTGAAGGTCAGCACTTCGAAACGGCATAGCGTGTGGCCATTTTTATGTGATCACTAGCGACGCAGCTTTATGTGAATATAGGCCAACGAGTCTAGCGCCGCAATGGTTTTGCTGCACGAGATTACCGACGGGAAACAGCATCGCATTGAACATTGTAAGGAAGTAATGATATCACTTGCCCACACTGACTCTGTGAGGGCACCAAGATTAGGATAGTAGAGCTGGAACCAAACAGTCCATCCATCTATTTGCTTAAGTTACCATGGGTTATGAAACTCTTCTGATTATTTTGAAATCATTGTACTGAATTAATATTTTTCGTAATAGGTTGCTTTGCACCGTTCTTGAACCCAGGACGACCTTCAGTTGGTCAGACCGACATTCTACCACTTGCCCCACTGGATAACATTCCGAAGTCATTGAATAATCATTGGTGTAATAAGAGTCATGTTCTTTGACAGTAATAAGTTCTCATGCGAGGAAAGGGTTATAAGAGCATATTTACTATGACTTATTTAATGTGCAAAAGTAGAACCACTTGATGCAATGCCAGACTTAATTGGTAGTCTAAATCGTTTCGTTTTCTTATAAACGTACCATGATATATCTGATTGAAAACTCAAGAATCCGTATTCGCATGTATTATGTATATACAATGTACAATTGTACAATATATGTACAATATATGTACAATATATGTACAATATATGTGCAATATATGTGCAATATATGTGCAATATATGTGCAATATATGTGCAATATATGTGCAATATATGTGCAATATATGTGCAATATATGTGCAGTATATGTGCAATATATGTGCAATATATGTGCAATATAGGTGCAATATAGGTGCAATATAGGTGCAATATATGTGCAATATATGTGCAATATATGTGCAATATATGTGCAATATATGTGCAATATATGTACAATATATGTACAATATATGTACAATATATATACAATATATGTACAATATATATACAATATATGTACAATATATGTACAATATAAGTACAATATATGTACAATATATGTACAATATATGTACAATATATGTACAATATATGTACAATTATATATGTACAATATATGTACAATTATATATGTACAATACATGTACAATTATATATGTACAATATATGTACAATATAGGTACAATATATGTACAATATATGTAGAATGCTCTCAATGAATACATTCAGGGATGATTGTAGTCATGTAACAATTTGCCGAGCCGAATGCTGGTACTGCATAAATTCCTGTTTGAGTTAAAACTGGTTGACCACCAACTTATTCCACTTTACTGCAAATGTTCTACAAAGTACTGTATATCCTCGCATATAAGTTTATCTTGCATATAAGTTGTCCTTAGAAATTTTTTTTAGACGATTAGTAATAATTCTTACCCTATCCCAAGTGTAGCGTGGCTCCAGACAAGATATACCAAGAACATTCTGGAAAGGTGAGTAGTCGCTGCCACTCCCAATGGCTAGTACTCTGTAACACATCAATGCTATGGGGTTGATGACAGCCACATGTTGTTGCTGTACAAGAGGCTGTCCTAGAACCTAGGAAGCTACTCTTAAAGATTAATTTACACACAAATTATGTAGATTTTAACAGAAAGTATTGACGTCTTTCTATATTTTGTGATGTGATTGTTGTTGATATTTGAGGTGACCTTACTACCAGGTTTTTTCAAAATAAAATCGACAAAATTTGATCATGTTTAAAACGCTCAGAAGAAAAATACGTATCAAACTGACATCACTAGTTGTCATCATTGGGATAGTTGATATCAGCTATTGGTTCAAGTTGCAACGTTACAGGTCTTTATTCTGTCGGACTCTTCACAACTATAGACGACATAATTGTGCTTTCACTTGATCTGAACATTTTAGCCATGATCAACCTTTGTTGATTTTAATCGTGAAATATCCTGGCAGTCAGATCACCTCAACATCACCGATGACAGTTCGGTTAGGCTGTCCCTTTCAAATGACTCCAGAGAAAGCTAGCCAAAAAGGCAAACTGGCAAGGCTACAGGCCACGGGCCAGAGACTTGATGTCACTATGTACTGATCCATCACCACCGAAGGCAAAGTGCTGGCAGAACAGCTAAAGTTAGGAAACAAGAAGCTGGACATCTTGAACCACATGCGAGGATTTCTCCAAATCCGGCCAGATGGAGTACTGGAAGCTCGGGTAGCTCCCAAAACCATTCAAGATGCTGTGCCATCTGCCCTCCAGCCCTGCAGGAAATCATTGTGTGACAGGCACATGCTCTGGCCCACTCTAGGGTGGGACGGACAACAAGCTGACTCCAGTTTACTTTGTACTGGTCGGGCCTGACAGCTACAGTCATGAAGCTAGGAAAAAGCTTTGGGATGTGCTAGACCGCTAAACACAGTTGCATCAAGACAGCCAGTGGAAAACAAAGACTATATGTGAGCAGACCTTGGCAAAAGGTAGCTGTCGATCTGGTTGGACCACTTCCAATCCCCCAGAAAGCAATAGGTGGATGTTGGTACTTACGGACTACATCACCCAGTGGCAGAATTTCTTAGCCCAATCACAGCAAATACACATGAACCAGAGGGCGCAGTTTGAAAGCCAGTTAATGGCAGAACTGTGCCAGCTCTGAAACATAGAAAAGACACGCACACCACTTCGTACTACTCCCAGGTAAACCAAACAGTGGAGCGGAACAACCATGGACTGGGAGACTTACTGCGAATGCTGCTGCTCTCTCAAGGACAAAATGAGTGGAAGATACTGATTCCCAGCTGAAAAAGGCAGACGGATGCACCCCCCCCCCCCTTTGCTACTGGAGAAACAGCAAAGATGCTATGTCTGGAGCAGGAACTGAGGTTGCTGGACTAGCTGGAGAGTTACCCCCCCCCCTACCCAACCAAGTTTTTTCGACCAGGGAGCACGCAGTGAAAGTTCAGAAAAGATTCAAACCATGCACGGGGGCCTATAGCAGAACAAGGTTAAGCAGTTTTACAACAAGGTTAACAGGTCAACAAGGTTAACAGGTTAAGCCACTCCGAAAACTACAGTAGATCGATATGACGACTGGGCGTGCCACATGCTTGAGGGAAGTACACAAGTGGATTGGAGACCGGAGTCACCAATGGGGAGGAGAGTGTGAAGGATGGTAACTCGATTCAGTTTAGACTAACGCGACGCGACTCAGGCCAGCCTGGCACAACATAGGACAGCCTGGGCCAGCTTGGCGCAGGTCATACATAAGGAGGCGGAGCCTCTTAGCAAAGATTTGTATAGAAGGCACAGGCACGACAAGAAGGATCAGAGCCCATTTGCGCTTGCTTGTGAACTGTTGAATGCCTTACTCTATGATCATAAGCATAGTGAATACATATACTAAACTCAAAGTGCACTGAGTTACTCTTACATGTGGAACTGGTAAAGGTGACAGCACAAATCCTTAACAGTACATTACCTAGGTTTATCAGGCTGACTGTCAGAAGGAAAGTAGTGCAGCCACGAGTCATAGACACTTGTTCTTCCTGCTTGCACTTCCTCTTCATCTGGATTGGGAATCTAGAATGGTTTCAATAAAAATCTTATTTATATATGTATCCCAAAGGAATGAAAAGTTATAAGAAATGCATCCTCTAAACTTCTAAATGAGTTTGTGACTTTGGTGAAGGATACTCTTTACCGGACAATAGTTTAGCAGCTTAATCAGATGTTGGTGCCCTATCTGACATGGAAATAACTTAGACTTTCAGTGATCACTACTTGCAAGAGATATCTGTTCCTTGTCTCCCAGATGTCTATCTCCTAGATATTCTGAAAATCCATTACCTTTTTAGCTGCATCATAGACCATCGTATGCAGCAATGGTGACGCCTTGAACCTCATGAAGTCGACTCCTTCCATGAGCACATCGGCATTGATATAAGAAACAGCTCGTTGACCCAAAACTTTGGAGAAATGCTGTGAAGAAGGCGTACAAGATGATCGTAATGTTTCTTGCACCGAAATGGTGCAAGATCTTTGATAATGTGATGCGCAGCCAATGCATAAAGTAAAACAGCTAAGTACTAAGAAACAAGTCCTTGACAACTGATGTCGCTTATAGACCATTAATAACTATTCATAGACAACTATTAACTATTCATAAACAATTTATAACTATTCATAGACAATTTATAACTATTCATAGAACACGGGCAGCAATTGGTAGCATTCAAAGAACGCACTTCATATGACAAAAATTAACAGCTTTTTCATCCAACTATTTTTTTCCTGCGCTTTAAATTGAAAGTTACTTTTTTCCGAGTTGCTTTTAGTTCGACGGCCTGCTCCTGCTCACCATGCTAAAGAGACTTACATGTATTTCTCTGCGCCATGCGCATGCTTGTGTTATTGATTTCACCTTGGGCGCTTATTTTTACTACCACACATGCCCTATGTACTTACTGCTTGTAGTTTACATATCCTATGAACTTGATTTTCATATCTAGCATGCTCTAGTAACTTTCTTCTTTTATTTAGCATTTCATATCCTAAGTGCTAAAAATCATTCTCTTGGTTTTGAGGAATAGTTCGACATATTTTCTTTCCTCACAGCTTCCAAGCGTGCAATTTATCTGAATAATACCTCTGTAAACTCAAAAGAGCCAAGCAGACCCTGTTCCTCCGCTCCCCAGCTCGCAAACACTATTGTACGTCTCGGTCTCCAGTTGTTAGATTTCATCACAGTTGTAATGGCTCTAGAAACTTCCATCATGGCTGCTGCACTACTACTCGGATCAAGCGCTCCGTATACCCAAGCGTCTCGGTGAGTGCCAGCGACCACATATCGATCTGCAATGAGACAAGTTCCAGAAACCTAATGCCCCTTCTGCTAGAGTTTATACAGTACATTATATCACTGTAATACACTATATAATATAGGGTTTTATACACTTTATCTTATATTATAATATGGGTTGGGGCAATGGCGGAAAATGTAAATGAATTAAAGTACAAATCAATTGGTATGTTAAAATTTTATTAATATTTAAATTAATTAATTTCGAGTATGGGAACTTGCATCAACAATTGAATTACCAAAGTGTTTTCTGTGTGATTTCAATTAAGCGTAATGTACCAAATTAGTTTGGAGATTAATTGCATTAATATTTAAATACCAAATTAATTTGTATTCAAATTAAACTATCTTATTAATTAATACATGTTTAACATCATTAATATTATTGTTCTTTTAAATAATTTGTAAAATAATAAAATTAAATAGCGATTGAATAGAATAAGTTACTAAAATTAGTTTGTCAAATTACTGTATGAATTTTTGATTTAATAAACTAATTCTTTTTTTTTTAATTTTCCCTAAATTATCAACTTAGCATCTGAAAAAGCTGCATTAATATTTATATTTTGAACTAAATTACTATTTAGTAATTAATAGTTTAATGAGTAATTTAATGAAATTATTACAGAGCATGATTAAAGAAAAACTTACAACTATATATTTTTTCAAAAGTGTTGGTATTTTTTACCATTTGTGATTGTTTTTTAATGTTTGAGGTGCTCTTATTGCCAGGATGTTGCTATATTAAAATCGATAAAACTTGATTACAATTAAAACGTTCAAATAAACCAAAAGTGTGATTAGGACGCCTATAATTACAAAAAGACCGACAAAAGAGAAATGCTTAAAGCTACAGTTTAAATTCAAATAGATGATATCAACTATAGCAACGAAAGCAACTACAGATGTAATTTTACACGCATTTTTCTATTGAAAGTTTTAATTGCGATCAAGTTTTAGCAATTTTCATCTAGAAACATCCTGGCAGTCAGATGACCTCAGACATTAAAAGCAATCGCAAACGATACAAAAATACCCATACTTTCTGATAAAATTTACAAAAATGGCCACAACTCTTATCTTTCTTACTGCTTCTGGTCAGGAATATATAACTACAATAACTCACCGTTAAATTTCTAAGCTTATTTGGTCTCAAAAGGATTGATAAGTTGGAAGGGTATGTTGAGATCACTCAACCCTCGGCTTATAACCACCGCTATAAGTACAAGTAGAAATTTGAAAGATTGCTAAAAGATAAAATAAAAAATGCTTGCATCTGATAATTTGAGCCCATATGTCCTAATTTTTAAGCTCATTATTCATACAAAATTTTAAATACTCTTCACATTTTTCATATGACATTAGGATTAAATAACAAACTTCGTGTAGACAAACAGCACACCCCCCTAACTAACTGTTGTTAACAGTCTACCGAGGATAACCTTCATTAGCTAACAGGAGTTTATGTATCATGGAAGTGAACGTTTTTATCTGGTTCAAAGTATCTGGAGCTATGTTTTGTGAGCCAGGAAGTATTGCATGCTTGTGATACAATGAACACTTAGAGGAAGTATTGCATGCTTGTGATACAATGGACACTTAAAGGAAGTATTGCATGCTTGTGATACAATGGACAGTTAAAAGAAGTATTGCATGATTGTGATACAATGGATACTTAAAGGAAGTATTGCATGCTTGTGATACAATGGACACTTAAAGGAAGTATTGCATGCTTGTGATACATTGGACACTTAAAGGAAGTATTGCATGATTGTGATACAATGGATACTTAAAGGAAGTATTGCATGCTTGTGATACAATGGATACTTAAAGGAAGTATTGCATGCTTGTGATACAATGGACAGTTAAAAGAAGTATTGCATGATTGTGATACAATGGATACTTAAAGGAAGTATTGCATGCTTGTGATACAATGGACACTTAAAGGAAGTATTGCATGCTTGTGATACATTGGACACTTAAAGGAAGTATTGCATGATTGTGATACAATGGATACTTAAAGGAAGTATTGCATGCTTGTGATACAATGGATACTTAAAGGAAGTATTGCATGCTTGTGATACAATGGACCCTTAAAGGAAGTATTGCATGCTTGTGATACAATGGACACTTAAAGGAAGTATTGCATGCTTGTGATACAATGGACACTTGAAGGAAGTATTGCATGCTTGTGATACAATGGACACTTAGAGGAATTATTGCATGTTTATGATACACTTATACACTGCTTGTGGACACTTAACTTTTAAAAGAGTTTATCTGAAAGTATAGATACTTTTCTATCATTTGAGATATTTTTCCCTGTTTTAGATCATCTGTCTGTTAGGATGTTCCAGTAGTAAAATCGAAAAACTTGATCGCAGTTAAAACGCTCAGAAGAAGGGAACTTCTCCAAAAATGACATCAATGGGCACCCTTCTTGTTTGTCCTTTCTATTATGACATCAGCTACTGCATTAAAGTAGCAGTGTTACCCATCTCTGTTGATTATTTCATTTTATATTTGTCTATGACTTTTGGAATAAAACTTCAGTATAACCTTAAATACATTGCTATAGATGTTTTAAGTGAGAACGTCTCACTCGCAATAACCATAGAGAGTGTTAGATTTAACTATAGAGAGTATTTGTGATAACTAAGGAGAGTACTTGTGGTTACTGTAGATAGTGTTGGTGATAACTATAGAGAGTGCTAGAGTTAACTATAGAGAGTGCTAGAGTTAACTATAGAGAGTGCTAGAGTAAACTATAAAGAGTACTTTTGATAACTAAGGATAGTACTTGTGATTACTATAGAGAGTGCTAAAGTTAACTATAGAAAGTACTTGTGATAACTATAGAGAGTACTTGTGATAACTATGGAGAGTACTTGTGATAACTATGGAGAGTACTTGTGATAACTATGGAGAGTACTTGTGATAACTATAGAGAGTGCTTGTGATAACTATAGAGAGTACTTGTGATAACTATAGCGAGTACTTGTGATAACTATAAATAGTGCTAGTGATAACTATAGAGAGTTCTAGTGGTAACTATAGAGAGTACTTGTGATAACTATAGATAGTACTAATGATGACTATAGATAGTACTAATGATGACTATAGAGAGTGCTAGTGATAACTAAAGAGAGTACTTGTGATAACTATAGAGAGTACTTGTGATAACTATAGAGAGTACTTGTGATAACTATAGCGAGTACTTGTGATAACTATAAATAGTGCTAGTGATAACTATAGAGAGTTCTAGTGGTAACTATAGAGAGTACTTGTGATAAATATAGAGAGTACTAATGATGACTATAGAGAGTACTAATGATGGCTATAGAGAGTGCTAGTGGTAACTATAAAGAGTACTTGTTATAGCTATAGAGAGTGCTGGTGATAATTATAGAGAGTACTAATGATGACTATAGAGAGTATGTGTGATAACTATAGAGAGTACTAATGATGACTATAGAGAGTACTAATGATGACTATAGAGAGTGCTAAAGTTAATTATAGAAAGTACTTGTGATAACTATAGAAAGTACTTGTGATAACTATAGAAAGTACTTGTGATAACTATAGAGATTACTTGTGATAACTATAGAGAGTGCTTGTGATAACTAAGGAGAGTATTTGTGATAACTATAGAGAGTACTTGTGATAGCTATGGAGTGTACTTGTGATAACTATAGAGAGTACTAATGATGACTATAGAGAGTACTAATGATGACTATAGAGAGTACTAATGATGACTATAGAGAGTACTAATGATGACTATAGAGAGTACTAATGATGACTATAGAGAGTGTTAGTGATAATTATAGAGAGTACTAATGATGACTTGCCCTTGTAATGCTTAAGATAAGTAAAAATAATTGTGTGCATTCTGATTAGCACAGCATAGGTTTACTGACAAATTACTTTATTATAATAAAATTTAATATGTGTACAAACATGTCAAGTTGTAAATGTAGTAGCACCAATATAGACAAGGATGATTAACTATTTTCCTTCTCTCCAAATGGGGAAATTTTCTATCGGAAATTTGAAATTCCTTATATGAGTTACTGCACTATGAATCATACATTTGTTCTGGGGATTTCCCTAGATGGCCTAGAAATTTCCTCACATTATACACTGCCTAGCTTTCATTTTTGGAATATAACCAGATATATTTGACAACATGGCTTCGACATCATTGGACAGGAAAAACAGATCATTCAATAGAGATTGGACTGAGAAGTTCTTCTTCCATGAAGTAGCTAATAAACCAGTGTGCCTAATATGTTCTAAAACAATATCTATAAACAAGCAATCAAACCTCGCCAGACATTACAACACATGTCACTCAGACTATGATGGAAGATATCCAATTGGAACTGTCAGAAGTAAGGAGCATCTACAGAAGTTGTTACGGCAAGTGCATGGTCAGACGAATAGGATGAATTCTGCAACTTCGATTCAGAAAAGATGCACTGCTGCTAGTTACCAAGTAGCTTACATTCTTGGTAAAGCTATGGCTCCGTATGGTGAAAGCGAGACTATCAAAGAATGTATGCTGAACACTGTTCAAACACTATTTCCTGACAAAAAAGATATCCATGAGGACAAGCACAAGGAGTGCAGCTCTCACGCAAAACTACCACTAACCGAATTGAAACTATTGCAGAGCACCTAACAGAGAAAGTCGTGAATGACTGGAAAGATTGTACTGCTTTTTCCATAGCTTTGGATGAAAGTACGGATATTAATGATGTTGCACAGCTTTGTATATTTGTTCGATACTTTGCCAACAATGCGTTCCAAGAACAATTTTGTCACTGATTCCACTAACCAATCGTACCACAGGTGAAGATATTTACAAAGCTTTCAGGACATTAATGGATACTCATAATATACCTCTGGATAAAATAATAGTAGTAGCAACTGATGGCGCACCTGCGATGGTGGGGAGACAATCAGGTTTTGTAAAACATTTCATGGATGTTACTCCTACTGTAGTTCTATTCCACTGCATAACTCACGAGACTATGTTGTGCTCTAAGTTGAATGCTGACACCAAGAGCCTATGCTGAATGTTATGAAAATGATAAATTTATCTTAAAAACAAGTCAGTGTTGCGCCATCGACAGCTGAGAGCCTTCTTGCAGAACCTTGAAGCAGAATATGATGAGCTTCTTACTCACAATAATGTCTGGTAAGTTACACGCACGCATATAAAATGAATGTAAGAGTCATGTGCAACTTGTTTATAAAGCTTGGCAGCACATGCAACTGGATTTCTTATGTTGTTTTTAGGTTATCTGGTGAAACAATCACTCATATTATATCTATATCAGTTTCAATTTCTACTAATGATTTAAATTTGCCAACTTGCAGGTGGCTGAGCAAAGGCAAAGCTTAGAGTCGAGTGTGGATGCTCAGAAATGAGGTGGACAGCTTCCTTAGTGAGATTGATACAGAAGAAGCTAACACATTCTTGGAACTTCTGCGATCTGAACAGAAGATGGTGGACATAGCGTTTCTAGTTGACTTCTTCAGCTACATGAATGATCTGAATGTCAAGCTGCAAGGGGATGGAAAAGATGTTATTCATCTTTGGCAAATGATATCTGCTTACCAAAGAGAGTTGGATATATTCCACAACGATATTGTTAGTGATTTGGATCATTTTCCAACGCTAAAAGGCTTTATGCACACATTGGAAGATCCTGACATTGCCGATCATGTCAAACCACAAACATTCATAGCTTATGTTATCGATGAAATGAATCGTAGTTTCAAGGCTTTCAACGATTTGAATTTCCTAATCAATTTATTTGCTTGCCCTGATGATAAGGAAAACCACAAATGGAAACAGCAATTGCGTACATTTATAGTGGAGGTTATTCCAGCATCGATGGAGCTGGAGTTATGTGAATTTTTATCAGACAACTGTATTTGAGAGCAAAACAGAACCCAAGCACCATCGCTCTTCTGAACACAGCTCATCGACAATAAGAAGTCTCCTCTGCTGTCAAAAGTTGCCATAATACTGCTTAGTGTATCTGGCAGCACATACTTGTGTGAATGTCTGTTCAGTAAACTGGTGTTCATAAAAAATAAGTACAGAAGTACTCTGACCGACCAGCATACTAAGCAGCTTATAACTGTAGCGGTAAGCAAGATAGAGGTGGATTATATGGAGCTAGTAAACAGCCGAGAGTAGCCTCAATTATCCCACTGATCTGATATGAAATACTGAGGATGCAACTACCTACTACGCCACTACGACAACGCAGCAATTTCTCATGGACAGGGATAAGTGTACAATTGAAATGTGTGTTCAATGTACAATTATAAAAAATATAATATTATATGAATCACAAATTAACCTTGTTGTGCTTATTGCCCTATTAATGCTATATACCAGTATAGCTATATAGTGATATGGTTTGACAGTTTCCAAAAGGTTTGATCATGTGGCCCTTCGTTTTGGCGGACTTCTGAATTTGGCCCTCATGCAAAAGAAGTTGCCCACCCCTGCTATAGAGAGTATTTGTGATAACTATAGAGAGTACAAATGATGACTATAGAGAGTGCTAGTGGCGACTATAGAGAGTGCAGGTGATAACTATAAAAAGCATTTGTGGTAACTAAGGAGAGTACCTATAATAACTATAGATAGTGCTAGTGATAACTATAGAGAGTACTTGTGGTAACTAAGGAGAGTACTTGTGATAACTATAGATAGTGCTGGTGATAACTATAGAGAGTATTTGTGGTAACTAAGGAGAGTACTTATGGTAACTATAGATAGTACTTGTGATAACTATGGAGAGTACTAATGATGACTATAGATAGTGCTAGTGGTGACTATAGATAGTGCTAGTGATAACTATAGAGAGTACTTGTGATAACTATAGAGAGTACTTGTGTTAATAACTACATGTATGTGGATTGTAAACTGGTTCTTAAAATATTGCTCTGCTTGCAACCTCATTTGTTATTGACCTACCCTGCTCCACAGAGCCAGTGATGTAACCAATTACATTATAAGTGCGTCTGCGTATGTTGCGGGTGGTGATGTGCGCTGAGACTTTCATGTCACTGTTTAGGAATGATCCACCGAGTTTGTACACCAGGCCAGTTATCGAGCCTCTCCAATCTTCAGGAACTGTCTCTCCTCCCAACTGTCTAAACCAGATTGTCATATAAATAAATATCGGACATAAATAGTGAAGCATTCATTCTGGAGAACAATGGAACATCAAGTATGCTTCTAGCAACACTCTTTTTAGGCTATTTTTTATTGTGGTGCCATACTAGGCCATGATGCTACATTGTGCTATTGAACATTACCGTAATTGGATGTGATACCAGACATTATGCAGTGCCACTATTTAGTATGTTACTATGCTGTGACTCGTTGCTAGTTTATGATTTAATGCCTCACTATGATGTGATCCACTGTGGTATTATGAAGTAGCATGCTACAATATGATGTCATTATATGATACATTGTCATGCCATAATGCAACACTATGGTTCAAAACCATGCTAGTATGTGATAACTTGCTAGGGCGTGATGCTATACTATTATGTGGTATCACTCGATGATATGATGCCACACTACTATGTGCTACTGCATGTCATGTTGTACAAACAAATTTACGAACTGCATCAGTTGTCGCGCATCATCATAGCTGACTGGATGAGCTGGAATCTTGGGTAAGCCTTCTGTAGGATCAATCCGATAGGCACTATCTGTAATTGTGAAATCAACATAATCTTGAACAATTTGTTTTTATTAACGGTGCAATTAACTCTATTAACAATATGCATGCATGTTAACTCTATTAAAAATATGCACGCAGTGTAGTTCTGTTCATATGGTTTTTGCAAATTAACTACATGAACACGTACATGCATGTTAACAGAATTAACATTTGACATGTGTGTTAAATCTATCACCCTTGTACATATATGCTAACAATCAACACTGCGTATGAATTCCAAACCCAAATAATCAGTACTTAACAAGTAAACTACCTTATTCATAATGTATTTTGTCTATTTGTCGCTTGTCGTAAAACTATGAGTGTAATTTCTACAAAGCTTACATCATAAGGTTAGCCTAAGTACCTAAAGCAGGATAGAATGGTGTTAAAGGATCTCCAGCAACATCCATAACAGTTCCTCTCTGCACTCCTGTTTTTGGTATCCACCAGGAGTCTGGGTAGGAGCTGTTATCTGTTGGTGAGGTGAAATCGTAAGGATCAGTGTACAGTATTATTGCCTTCGCTCCATATTCTGCTGCCATGGACACCTGCCAGAGAATTGATACACTAAAGCATAAATAATAAGCCTAAGGCTAGATTCATACAGCCTTATGCTCCATATTCCGCTGCAATAAATGCTGTTGGAGAATTAGTACAATAAAGCTCAGGAAATGATTTAAGAATGAAAGCTACGTTGAGAATTTACCAGACTAATGTTACCCCTCTGAACGATAATAACAGGGAGCAGCTTTATCGTTATTAACCTTTATTAACCTTAAAACTTACATGTATATACAGTTCTAAGGCTAGTCATTTGAGTTTTTATAGATAAATCTACTAGAAACTATTCACTATGATAACAAGTCTAACGAGAAAAAAGGAATAATTTTACTCAGCCAATAATTGTTTTGCGCTAACAGACTTGAGACCGTTATTATTCTTTATGTTTTATTTCTATAATTTTTTTTATTAATTTATAAAGTTGTCAAATGCTTTATTTCATCTATTAAACATGCAAACAGAAAGGAATATAGAGAACTGTTGAATCATGGAATGATAGAGGAAATGTATGGGCATTAAGCAAACAACTCCAAACTAATTACAATGCATCACACTAGCTGTATTTGGAACATAGCAGCTTCTCAGCTGTATTGTTTAATAAATAAAAAATAAAGTAAACATATTTTATGGAAAAAGGCCTCTTAAACATATTCAACGAGTTTTTAAGACTGCCCACCTACCCATAACATGCATCAACACGTAGTAAATCCGCCTCAGACTTTGGTGAAGAAGTCAGCAGTGTTGTCATATATTGGAGCAAATACATGTATTTTTATTTTAAAAAACTTTCAACTTTGTTCAATTGAGTTCAGAGCGCAAAAGCAATGACATATTTTAGGTAACTACATATAGTGTTAAATATGCTAAAAACTAATCTATTCAAACTTAAATCAACACAACAAATACAGTGCTCGTGTTTGCAACACTTAAACAGCAATTGTATTCTGGCCTGAATACTAATTCAAGCTGTTTCAAGGACAAACACGTGTTACTACTTGCACTTGTTCAATGACACTTGGCAATAACATGCCTTTACTGATAACACCCTTTAAACCCTTTTAGTGATAGCCATGACTGCGCATTGCTTGAAATGCAACAGGTCATAAGGTCATTCGCTGAGGACTCCAGTTTACCCTCATCATGAAGCATTTTAGTTAGTAAAGTAGACATGCGGGTGCACAACCTTACTGATGAGACTTGCATTTGTCATCGACCCGCATTACTGATGATACACAAGTGTACCTAACAAATATATTTCATTTCATGAAGAGATTAACTTTCATTAAAAGTCAATTTACCAACCCCATAACTATTTTCGCTAATGTTCAGATTTTCCCCGTAGTATCTAATTTTACCTTAACTCCTCTGAAGATCTTGCCATATCGGGCTATCACTATCGAGTCATTAAGCTCTATAGACTTGTTGTTTTTGAGCCAATAAAAATCTTCTTCTCTGCCGTAGTTGACATAGAATAGCTTTTGTGAAGTCACATCTCCTGGCGGTGAGTAAGCATTAAAAGGGGGTACAATATTATCTTCTGGTTGAATATCTTCTGGTCTGAGAATAGCTTCAGCTGGTTGGGATTCAAAAAAGGTACTTCCATTATCTGGGAGAAATAGAGAGACAAAAGTTTATAGTGATGGTAGAGGAACATGCTGCCAGGCATAAAACTACGAAATAAAACATATTCTATCCAAAACATTTTGATAGCATGAAAATCTCTGATTGTGTATCTCAGCTGTTGCAAGCTTTTCAGTTTTACCAAGAACTGGATTATGGGAAGCCATTCATAACGCACCCCATTTTAGGCTGATAAGATTTGGATCTCCTTCCATGGGATAAGAAAGCAAGACATCATAGCTATTGATGTCCACACGATCAAGGCCTTGGTCCAGCCACTGCTGTTTTACTTGCTCCGCTTGCTCCAAGTCAGCAGATGTTCCCGCAAGGTGGGGATGGGCAGTGTATTTCCTTTAAATACATGAGAGAACTGTTTAGTATGACTTTGTGGTCTACATAATAAGACTGTTTAGTATGACTTTGTGGTCTACATGAGAGGACTGTTTAGTATGACTTTGTGGTCTACATGAGAGGACTGTTTAGTATGACTTTGTGGTCTACATGAGAGGACTGTTTAGTATGACTTTGTGGTCTACATGAGAGAACTGTTTAGTATGACTTTGTGGTCTACATGAGAGGACTGTTTAGTATGACTTTGTGGTCTACATGAGAGGACTGTTTAGTATGACTTTGTGGTCTACATGAGAGGACTGTTTAGTATGGCAATAAGAAACCTTCTCAAGGTCCTGCAAGTTATTAATAATAGCTTATTACTCTCTCTAGTTTACCTCATAGACCTCAACTATGTCATAAATATGCCTTCTCAAGGATATACATAGTTTTTTTAACGCAAACGCCTGCCACCAATCATTAACAACTTTTTACACTGGTCAAATATGTTTGGCACAACAACTGTATGGATTTAATGGATTTAATAACCAAAGCCTACAAATTCTGCGTTTTCAGTATACTCTTCTATGGTTCCAAACCTTTGATCACCTAAAGACCCCAAGAATCTTAGCTCATTACATTTTACCTGAGAAACCTCCTAATCCTTTTATGACAACTCTGAAAGCTGGTTCACACTACATCACCGTATGGCGGCGTTTTCCTTTCGGCGTTCATCGTCGATTATGTGAACCATAAACCGATGCCATTGACGAAGCAAAGCTATTACATCGGGAAAGTTTGCAGCATTCATACTTCTCCAATATTTCGCCGAGCATCGATGACCGCCTTTTCATTGTGAACCATTTCAGCGATAGTGATTCGCGATCGCAGATGGCGTGATTTATTTATTTCCGCCTATGATAGTTCCTGCAAGACTAGTATTTGATTGTAGCACTCGAAACCAAAGACGTATCTTCACAAATATTTAAAAAGAAAAATAAGAACACAACGTCACAGAGTATTTGCTGATGCAAACGCGAATGGGTTTGGGATAGTGTGAACATCGTTATCATCGACGATCACCAAAGTATTGTGGCATCAACTCCGAGATATGGCGATGTTGTTTGAACCACCTTCAAGAAGACAAGATGATCAAATAAAACATTTTATGTAAGCTAGCTCCAGACCCCTCTCCGCAAGCACCCGCACACACACAGGTATGTGTATGTGCGTGTGTGGGTGTGCATGTGGGTGCCAGACCAGGGTTGTGACCATTTAAAAAAAATCATAAATTTGTCATTGATGAGTACTCTCTGATGCCCAGATGTAAGATGCATTGCAGTTGCAGTAAATTCTTTGCTTGATATCTATGTAATTGCAATAACAGTGCAGTAGCAGTAAAAAGCGTGTCAGAGCCATGCAGTATAATTGCATTGCGTATTTTTACTACTTCGTGGTATTTAGTATACATGCAATACAACTGTCTGGTATTGCACAGTAGGCAGTATCGATGTGATGACAGTGTCACCTACTGCACAGTGTGCAGTAGGTGCACAGTGTGTAGTACTAGATGTAGTGGTAATGTCGCTAGTGTAAATTTTACAGTGCGATATACAGTAGAAACTGTTGCATTACACTGTTTAAACATGCACAACACTTTTGTGTGAAAACTCATCAGAGAATGAACTATCGAGTTCCCCTATCTACATTCTACTATCAAGAATATCCACAACACAATTACATGGTGTGAATGCTGCTCAAGCATGATTATAATTGGGCAAGCAAAATGATCTCAATTAGTATATTGTATGCGGTTTAAACCAAATTTAGTTAATGCCAGATTCCCAATTCAAAAATGATATTGAACATAACCTGCAAGTTTACGAGCTTGCTACGCATAGCCTCTGACAATTTTCTACAATGCAATACATATGCTTGACCTTGACGAACCAGCAGTATCAGTTGATCCGCAGTATCAGCTTCATACTAACGCGCAGTCGCGGTACACATGCAGTTCTAAGTTTCGAAGAATGGCCATTCGCAGTTTTCATGAAGCATTGGGCTTATGGTAATGAGTCACGGAAATAAGTGCGCTATTAATCACAATAGGCAACTTTTAGTCGAAGAACAGTTGCAGTAGTAGTAAACGTTTACTGCGCATTCGAAAGTATAATGTACTGTAAAGTTACTGAGTGATGCACCACAATGATGCAGTGTAATTCTATAGCGTCACAACCCTGGCATGCGCGCAAGCACACAGGCACACACACGAACACACACACTCGCACTCATGCGCAAACACCTACACACCCACACATCCACGGACGCACACCCACACGCATGTGCACACATGCCCACACATCAGCGGGCGCACAACCGCACACATGTGCACACACCTCCGCTAGAGCACACCCGCACACATTTTTTTTTTATCGTCTATTATTAGGGACAAAATGATAGCAGCAATCAGCTGCTCAGACAGACCTCTTTATAGACCAGAAGGTTAAAATGATGACTCCATACAGGCAGTGAGCCTGGCATTTCTAATAGCTACACAATATTAGAATATAAACAGATATAGCTTACTTCAAGTTTTGACGAATGTTTTCAGCATTCACTTCTTTAATAAGCAGATCTGATATCGCAGGGTTCGGTGCGTTGCTGTTTTCAAATGTTGCCACCTCTTTCTTTTTGTTAGTTGCCCCATAATGTCCTGTCGTATAAACATCACATATAACATTTCTCCTTTTGCTGGTTTCTTTCGAAAAAGATTCAATGGCCTTTTCACCATCCGAGTATAATATCTTCTCCTAAAGATATCTGGATGGTCGAGTTACACGGTATTTTGTAATTCAACTGTTTCACTACTGACAATGTACGCTTTGCGTATTGTACTCAGCTGTTTAATCCAAAACAGATGACAAAGTATCTTTATTGTGCTCTTGTAGCTAGTAGGAGATGGAATCAGTGCATATAGGAGACCAGATAAAGCTATTACCGTATGTATTCGCAATCACTCATGCATTCCTCGATAGAGCATGTGTAGGGAATCTAAAAGTGTCCCTCGTCTAGTTTCAAAAAGGACTGAAACCCCTGACTATTGGCCTTAGCTACCAATATCCACTTGTACTAGGGAAAGGCACCCTCCTTAGTGCAACACATCTAGTACTCGTGCCAGCATCAAACTTCATGAGTAATTAAATTGGGCATTGGTCAAGCAAGAGCAAGACAGCGAATGACAATGGATCAAATTTGCTACCTGAAAAATTTGATTATAAGTCAGCATCCAATTCTGCATCTAGAATTTGTCTTGTGCGCTTACCTGCTAAAGCTCCAATCAAAATGCCCACAAGAAATATTACAAGAAATATGGCGAGATTCCTCAATAGTATCCGTCTATTCGAGCCACATCCCATGTTTGCGCATGAGAATAAGGAGGCAAGTGACACTTCTGCTTCTGATTTCTGATCGGCTATCAATGGAAAGGTCAAAGGGTAAGGATTAGCATTAAAGGTTGACTTGCAACAAAATTCACATAGCAGTTATTTGGTATCATAAGATTCACCATGTCTTACTCTGTTGTGTTGTAGGTGCCAAATGTGTGGAAAAATGATTACAAGCTCTTAAAAGCTCAAAAACGAACAGCTAATCGCCGCCATCACGAAACTCTAAACCGTGAATATACGCAAAGGATAAAGAGTTTATTTAAAGGTTGACTTGCAACAAAATTCACATTACAGTTATTTGGTATCAAAGATTCACCATGTCTTACTCTGTTGTGTTGTAGGTGCCAAATATCTGAAAATGTGATTACAAGCTTTTGAAAGCTCAAAAATGAAAAGCCGCCGTAGACTGGAATCTCTTTATTTCTCTGGCGTAGTCATGAAATTTGGTTATTGTTTTGTCACGTGATGTTCTCATGTGAATTGAAAGGCCAATACAAAGCTCAATATAAACTTATCTTAGCACTAGTTTATGACAAATACTTCGGGTTTTACCGAAGACCCTGTATCAAATATAGATGCTCACTACTTTACAGTTTTGTTTTGGTTTGGTCTAATCGGCAAGTCGTAATCTGTTCATGTGACCCAATACTTCACAAATAATTTCTGCAGCACTTTTCGATTATTACAGGTGACCAACAGGCTCGTCATGGTTATCAGACTATGATATGTAGGCCTACTCCTTCGAGGTAAGGTTAAAAAATTAAATGAATTTTTACAGTAAGTTATAATATATCAGTGCTAAAAGTGACAGCATTACAATGACGTCAAAATAGACGCGTAAGAACAATAAACATGGTTTTATTGAATGTGTGAAGTATATTTGTAAAAATATTTCGACGAATAAGGTTGCATGAAAGTTTAAACAGAAACCATCTAACACAGCTACGTCACATTTGAGCCGTTTTGGAAAGAGAATCCAAACTACAGCGGTCTCGTGTGGCTGCGATTTACTATTCATTTTGAGCTTTCAAGAGCTTGTAATTACATTCCCACATATTTCCCACATGTGAATCTTTTGATACCAAATAACTGTAATGTGAATTTTGTTGCAAGTCAACCTTTAATTTTCTTTCCCTGTTGTAGAAGCTTTCATCACTTCATTCTTGTAACAGCTTGACTCGTGCCGTAGTGTGACAGACAGTCCGCTCATTAAAAGCTAAGATGTTTATAATATGGGTAGCCATGATTGGTTGGGTAGTTGGTCTTTCCTAGGAGCTTAACTTGACTGCTGATGAGCACCTGCTCTCTGTTTATATCGCATAAGATGGAAAGAGGATGTTCCTTACAAACTCAAATGCTGAAAATAATTTGTGAGTAGGGCACTAGCCAGTATGTGTAAAAGTGTATCTATTTAGCAATGGCCTAGTAATAAATAACATGTATGGTATAGTGCAGACACTACACATTACTACACAGTATTACATGTGATATGTATGGCATTGAACAGACACTACACATTAATACACATTACTACACAGTACTACACAGTACTACACAGTACTACATGTAATATGTATGGCATTGTGCAGACACTAAACAGTACTACACAGTACTACACAGTACTACACAGTATTACATGTAATATGTATGGCATTGTACAGACACTACACAGTACTACACAGTACTACATGTAATATGTATGGCATTGTACAGACACTACACAGTACTACACAGTACTACACAGTATTACATGTAATATGTATGGCATTGTACAGACACTACACAGTACTACACAGTACTACACAGTATTACATGTAATATGTATGGCATTGTACAGACACTACACAGTACTACACAGTACTACACAGTACTACACAGTACTACCCAGTACTACCCAGTACTACCCAGTACTACATGTAATATGTATGACATTGTACAGACACTACACAGTACTACACAGTACTACACAGTATTACATGTAATATGTATGGCATTGTACAGACACTACACAGTACTACACAGTACTACACAGTATTACATGTAATATGTATGGCATTGTACAGACACTACACAGTACTACACAGTACTACACAGTACTACCCAGTACTACCCAGTACTACCCAGTACTACATGTAATATGTATGACATTGTACAGACATTACGCAGTACTAAACGTCATATGTATGGTATAGTGTCTGGTAATGGTTTATTCCAAATAACTCATTGGTGTTGACCTGAATACGTCATTCCTAGCGATTGTGGCAGCTAGACATTTATTTGACAATCATTATCTCATTTTAATAGCATCGCTGTAACATATCCAGGGCAGACATTCATTTACACAAGCTGTGCAATGCTGACTGTTCCATTTACATTAGCAGTCATCACTGGCTTGCATCGCTGTGAACTACATTGTATGTCTAAAATAACCAATATCATCATGCGTCTGCCTTCAAGGTTTATTCTCAATACCTAATATGGTAATATATATGGTAATAATAGTACTACTGTTATAATACACCTGTCAAATAACCGCAGTTGAGATTTTTCCTGTTGAAAAGATAAAATGTATACTTTGACTAATGTTGTGTGTCACCTATCCCGAGTTGTGTTTGGCAGTGTTTGTGTTGTCATCAATACGCCATCATAGCCTTCTCTAGATATATAAATCTTAAAGTCTGGCCAGTCTGTCCAGCTATAGATACTAATATCTAGGAATCAAAGATCTGCTTCGTGCTGGATTTGATCTCAGATCTTCCCGTTCACCAAGCGAAAACCTAACCAATTAAGCTCTGCGAGATGCAATGGATACATTGGGCGATATAAATCATTATCTCGGTTAACATACGCATAGCACTCTGTGTTACGCAGCAATATCACTAAAGCTTGCTCTCACGGCTCTTATCCATCGTTTTTTCTAAGTCATCGCCTGTTTGCACATGCGCTCGTCCACAAAAAAGCCGCCATCTTTGTAGAAAACCATCGTCGTTCTCTTGATTAATAGTATTTTTCGGTATTGTTTTGATACTAAAATAAAAAATTTGCAAACAAAAGCATTGTTTGCAATAATTAATTGCAAAAGCTTTGTGTTTTTAACGATAAAAGTTCTCCATAAAGATGGCAGACAACGATAGAATGACGTCACGAAAAACAATTAGTAAGTTTAGCATTGCGGATAGTAGCTTACTCAATTTATTCATTGGGCAATGTGCCAGGCTAATGGCAAGTGGCAGGCAACTAAATTACCTACCACTGTTTACAAGCTGTTTTTAATACATAATAATAATATACATGTAATAGTTTTATATGAAAGAAACATTTTCATTTATATAGAGTCAGTATTTTACATGTGATTGCTATGTGCACAGTGTACGTTACTCAAATATAATATATGGCTTGAAATTTAAAGTGAAAGTCTTATTTGCACCAGACTTTATGCCGAACTCTAAGTGTGAGATCAGCGCACCCTCACACACACACCACTGGCAGTGATGGTTCTCAGACAAATATGTAATATTATATTTTTTTATTATGTGGTCAATTCTTGTCCAAATCTTGATAATTACCTTTTTTCTTTTCCTAAACTTTTCTAATATTGTTAAAAACTAGATACCTCAAATTGGAGGCCCCTATTTCTTCTACTGAAAGGCTCCAGAGCCAGCGTACTCTATCGACCTAACTGTTCAACACAGCCTTACACACATACAGAGTGTAAGTAGAATAATGAAGGGATGAATTTTGGAACTAGCGAACTCCATGGTTTAACCAAATGACACAATCTTGGTCAGAAACTCTCTTGTCAAAGTCTGACACAGTCATGAAAACAATTACACCCTCAAACGTGGTTGCTAAATCAACTAAACACCTCAAACACGGTTGTAAAACTAGTTACACATCCCAAAGACAGTTGCGAAAGTAACTGCACCACCTAAACACAATTGTGGCAACAACTATGCATCTAAAACACAGCTGCGAAGGCCAAAGACAGAGATATTAAAATCTACTATAAAAATACACATACCGATCTCAAACTGCCTCACATTTTCACACTTCTACTCCTCACATTTTTACACTTTCTCTGGCATGCAAACAAGCTTCAGCTCTCATTCATCCTCGCATTCTTGCATGTTAACTTAATTAGGTTTTAGTCACACACAAAATGCATGGTTCAAGTAGGACCAGCGATTATTACTATAGCAACCTCAGTTGTCAGTTCAGATGCTCAGCCAGCCTGGAGGATGTAAAGAATAATGCGGCAGAAAAAGTAATCACGCACTGATTTATCTGTCTATAATTACTTTCCTTTTTTATGACAAAGTGAAGCTACACTCCAGTCTATTAATTACATATGAACTTACATAACATTTTAGAAGCATTTATCAAGAAGTATCGTATTGTTCTATCATTGTTGCTGTTGATGTTTGAGATGATCTGACTGCCAGGATGTTTTAAGATAAAAATCGACAAAACTTGATCACGGTTAAAACAATCAGAGAAAAGTTCTGAAATGATGTCACTAGTGGCTATTGTCGCTATCCTTGATATCAGCTATTGTATTCAAGTTGCAGCGTTGCACGTGTCTTTTCTGTTGGTCTCTTTGCAACTGTGTGTGTCATAATCACACTTTCGCTTGATATGAGCCTTTTCATTGCGATAAAATTTTGTTAATTTTAATCTTGAAACATCCTGGCAGTCAGATCACCTCAAACATCAAAAACAATCGCAAATGATAGAAAAATACCGACACTTTCTGATAAAGTCTACTAAAATTTTGAGCAAGTACACCTTAAATAAGAGTCTAAAGGAGCAAACAGCTTGTAGGTGTAGTAATTGGATTGCTTACGTATAATACTTCCTGTGAAAGACACTCGACTCAGCAAGAAGATTTCACCGCATCAGACTGGGCAGTATACTTGCTTCCAATGAATGCAAACACGAAGCTGAGTGTATGAATGCTGGCATCTGAAGCTAATATTTAATGGACTGATTATAGCAAGGCCTGCACACTCGGCTGAGCATTCAGAGCAATTCTTTTCTTCTGGTGGCATCTGGCAGTAAATGGCTCAAGTCTCTCAAGAACCCAGAAAGGTTTTTATAGATGTACATTAGCTCGCATGACCTTTCACGAGCTCGTACAAACTCACACGAGAACTCATGAATTAGTGTCAGAAAAAGACTGGAGAAAAATTCACGAATTATTTTCGATTTCTCGATCCTTTGGCAGGATATCAATCGAGCTGTTTGTTCACAACTTGGCTAACCAGCAATAAGGAATGTCGATCATACACTAGGTACAACTACTCACTTGTAGATTTTGTCTTAGACCGAAAATGATTTTCTACTAATTAACCGCTGTATCTGTGCAGTAGTCTGTTGAAACATATTACGAGATCATTATGCTGAGACTACCGTTGCCTGCTACGAACACTCTGTTGCAAGTGTACTCCTCTATGGTACAATGTCGGTACTACGAATAGTGTCGGTACTACCAATAGTGCCGGTACTACCAATAGTGCCAGTACTAACAATAGTGCCAGTACTAACAATAGTGCCAGTACTACCAATGGTGTCAGTACTACCAATAGTGCCTGTACTACCAATGGTGTCAGTACTACCAATAGTGCCTGTACTACCAATGGTGTCAGTACTACCAATAGTGCCTGTACTACCAATGGTGTCAGTACTACCAATAGTGCCTGTACGACCAATAGTGTCAGTACTACCAATGATGTCTGTACTACCAATGGTGTCAGTACTACTAATGGTGTCGGTACTATTAATAGTGCCAGTACTACAAATAATGTAGCGAACACCAATGCCATATTAGTAACTCTCTTTGCTAAGGACCTCTAGTACATTCTAGCAGCTGATCATAGCTACATTTCTACTCGATAGATATCATAATATGTTTACCAAATGAAGCTTACTGATACTCCACCATATACATGTACATGTATTTAAACCAGCTCCCTCTAATGCCTGTCATCCGAATAAATGTGATGCACTTATATCATGCGAGGAGTCAGTTGTTCAATAAGCAGTTAGACAATAGCACTAGTAGTAGTCAGTGAACAGTTCAAGCAGAAGCCAGTCAGTATTACAAATGATAAGGTATTTATTCTGGAAGGTTCAAGTTTCAATTGAGTTCAGTTGGTGCAACGGATGACTGCATCTGAAGGCTTAAAGGTTCTGCGGGTCATTTTCCAGTGAAACAAATTGTTAACACCATGTTGGTGGAGATGAAATTACAGAAAATTTTAGTAGATTTTATTAAAAATTTTATTAAATTTTATTTTATATTGATATTTTTTATCATTATCGATAGTTTTGATGTTTTGAGGTCATCTGAATGCCAAGACATTTATAGATTAAAGTCGATAAAGCTTGATGTCTACAGTTGCAAAGAAATTGATAGAATAAAGATGTCTAATGCTGCAACTTGCTAACGTTCAACTATAGTACCGATAGCAAGTGCTTTAACTGAAAGCAAATTTTTTCGATTCTAATCTTAAAGTATTCTGGCAGTCAGGTCCTCTGAAGCATCATAAACAAATGCAAATGATAGCAAAATATCGATACTTTCTGATAAAACCTACTAAACTTTTGCATAAGTTCATGTTTAAAGGTGCCCTTTTATGAGGCACCAACTGTTTTGTAACTAGCTAACATGTACACGCATACTTGGTCATAGTTCGACAAACAACTACAATCTGGAGAGTTCATTTAACGACATATAAAAATAATTGTGCCTTATTGTTAATAAAATGTTAGTTATATCGTATGTAGGAGATGGGACCATCCTGAGAGAGTAACTGGATATGACAGTAAAATATCATAGCCAAGAATATCTTTCAGCTCAGTATATTATATTTCTGTTGTGTTTCTATTAGTAGAGCAAGCTTGAACTCAGCAGATGTTCCAGCAAGATGGGGGTGTTACGAATGGTCCGACACGCAGTTGCTGAATGAGATTAGAGGCTATCAGGTTTGGGTGTATGTTAAACTCGCAGTGTCAGGTCTCTAACTCAGACACCTTATGATTCAACTTTAATATCAAAGAATGGAAGAAACATAGAAAAGACAACTTCAATGTGATGGCTTGTTTTGTTAGAAACAGAGCGACTTGTCCAATCATACAATACTCTCTATAAGAGACTCATTTAAATACCTCTATTGATACCTCTATGCTTTCTTACCCTGGATTTTGATTAATTTTTTTGTATTCACTTCATTTAACAATAACTCATTGATTTAAAGGTAGTCACCCTTGTCAACAAAACTCCTTACAACTTTTCTACCAAATTAACCTGGTTAATACATGATGTTATGGGTATACACATGTCATAACAACAGCTATAACTCTACATGTACACCTGCCATGACAACTGCTCCAACTCTAAATGTTACATGCTATGACACTAACATCAGCTCTAATGTTACATGCTATGACACTAACATCAGCTCTAATGTTACATGCTATGACACTAACATCAGCTCTAATGTTACATGCTGTGACACTAACATCAGCTCTAATATTACATGCTGTGACACTAACATCAGCTCTAATGTTACATGCTGTGACACTAACATCAGCTCTAATATTACATGCTATGACACTAACATCAGCTCTAATGTTACATGCTGTGACACTAACATCAGCTCTAATATTACATGCTATGACACTAACATCAGCTCTAATATTACATGCTGTGACACTAACATCAGCTCTAATATTACATGCTATGACACTAACATCAGCTCTAATATTACATGCTGTGACACTAACATCAGCTCTAATATTACATGCTATGACACTAACATCAGCTCTAATGTTACATGCTGTGACACTAACATCAGCTCTAATGTTACATGCTATGACACTAACATCAGCTCTAATATTACATGCTGTGACACTAACATCAGCTCTAATGTTACATGCTATGACACTAACATCAGCTCTAATGTTACATGCTATGACACTAACATCAGCTCTAATGTTACATGCTGTGACACTAACATCAGCTCTAATATTACATGCTATGACACTAACATCAGCTCTAATGTTACATGCTGTGACACTAACATCAGCTCTAATATTACATGCTATGACACTAACATCAGCTCTAATGTTACATGCTGTGACACTAACATCAGCTCTAATATTACATGCTGTGACACTAACATCAGCTCTAATATTACATGCTGTGACACTAACATCAGCTCTAATATTACATGCTGTGACACTAACATCAGCTCTAATATTACATGCTGTGACACTAACATCAGCTCTAATGTTACATGCTGTGACACTAACATCAGCTCTAATATTACATGCTGTGACACTAACATCAGCTCTAATATTACATGCTGTGACACTAACATCAGCTCTAATATTACATGCTGTGACACTAACATCAGCTCTAATGTTACATGCTGTGACACTAACATCAGCTCTAATATTACATGCTGTGACACTAACATCAGCTCTAATGTTACATGCTGTGACACTAACATCAGCTCTAATATTACATGCTGTGACACTAACATCAGCTCTAATGTTACATGCTGTGACACTAACATCAGCTCTAATGTTACATGCCGTGACACTAACATCAGCTCTAATATTACATGCTGTGACACTAACATCAGCTCTAATATTACATGCTATGACACTAACATCAGCTCTAATATTACATGCTGTGACACTAACATCAGCTCTAATGTTACATGCTGTGACACTAACATCAGCTCTAATGTTACATGCAGTGACACTAACATCAGCTCTAATATTACATGCTGTGACACTAACATCAGCTCTAATATTACATGCTATGACACTAACATCAGCTCTAATGTTACATGCTATGACACTAACATCAGCTCTAATGTTACATGCTATGACATGAACACAGGCTCTAAGAAACAAGACTAGAAAAAGTTGTTAATATTTTTGAAAAGATATCTTGCTTGTGTTGACCTTTGGAGACAAGCTACCGGCCACATTAGCTATATGGCTACTGGCCACATTAGCTATATGGCTAATGGCATAGATAAACATTGCTGAAGATCAAATGTTAGTATGTTTACAAGTCAGTGAACAGAAGCAGGTAATATGCTTGACATACCATTTAATTTCGCTTGATTTATTTCCTCGGTCTTTGACAGCTGAAACTTAGCTGCCGAAACAGCTGTTAAGCTTACTGAAGTTCACTGAATGACTTAATATTCCAGCATGATTTCACAGGGAAACAGCTAATGGTAAGGTGGCTATAGTTAAAACCCAGTGCAGGGAAGGAAGCTGGAGAAGCGTTTGGCTTAAGACTGATCTGCTAGCTGTTAACCTGAAAGGATTGCTTTGTTTGATTGTCTAAGCAGAGACTCCGAGCAGCACCCTTCTTTTATTTAGTCTTTAATCATACAGTGGAAAGGCGGAAGCCCGCTTTAACAAAATTTTAAAAAAAATGATTTTGCTAAAAATCATTTTAAAAATTAAAAATTTTGCATAAATACTGGATCTCCTTTTGTGGTATATAGATATACATTTATTTATATATATTTATAAATATTTATTTATATACGTGTACATACATATTTTTGGCTGCAGTGTGAGTTACAGCCCTTTGATAGGCTGCACTATTTCCATGGCATATTGTCATGTTTCTAGTACTGAAGGCTTGTCCCCTTTGGAACCGTGCTTGTCCCCTTTGGAACCGTGCTTGTCCCCGTTGGAACCGTGCTTGTCCCCTTTGGAACCGTGCTTGTCCCCTTTGGAACCGTGCTTGTCCCCTTTGGAATCGTGCTTGTCCCCTTTGGAATCGTGCTTGTCCCCTTTGGAACCGTGCTTGTCCCCTTTGGAACCGTGATAGTCTCCTTTGGAACCGTGCTTGTCCCCTTTGGAACCGTGCTTGTCCCCTTTGGAACCGTGCTTGTCCCCTTTGGAACCGTGCTTGTCCCCTTTGGAACCATGCTTGAAAACTTCTTAAACTTTTTGTTTAAATACATTTAAGTAGTGCTTTTAAATGCATTAATTAGAGACTGCATTTAAATAATGAATTAAATAAATTATTTAAATCCATTTGTGATTTTAAATATTGAATTAAGTAAGTGCAACGCAAGTCCATTGGACTGCAAATCCAAATGCAAATCCATTTAGTGCTAGTAATATATGCACTAATATCTTGAGGCATGTATTAGTGGACAAGTGCAGTAATGTATTGTAGTGCATTTGCACTAATACAGATTGGTACAGTGGTACAGATTGTACCACTACTAATAATAGTACCACTAATAATACTGTTACCAATATTATTAGTGTTGCAAACTATTTGACAGCATGGCTAGAGCCTGTCACCATCGCACTCCCAGTTCCGCTGTCAAGTCAGTTGTTTGCATACATAATAGACATAATTTCTCTAAGAGGTAAACATCAGGAAAATTGCTTGAAAAAAAAGTTGCATTGAATCATAGCTAAATGTAATATTTGACTGGAGGATCAATTGTTCCCTCTTCAAAGTAAAAACAAATGGAGTTGTCCCTCCTTGAATAAACTATTCTTTGGCTAAACTCAGAAGTTGTGGTCTTTTCATTTTTTGCTTGATGAGAAAAGGCCAAAGGATAATAGAACCAAGCATCATGATTCCACCAATGTAAAAGAAGGTCGTTTTCCAGGTAGCTGTCACTCCATAAATGCTGCCTGTAACAAATGAGGGTTATTAATTTATTATAATAGAGGTACTGCTTACCAGAGCTTTAAGGAAGCTACAAGGAGTTCTGCAAGCACTCTCACATTTCATTTGTAATTTGGTCAGTAATTTCTCGTGAAGGTGCATTGACATACCCCAAGTATAATATATAAGTCATAATTGTATTTGCTTGAAGAACTTAAGCTATTGCCTCATATAAACCAAAATACTAATCAAAATTTTAACAGTTTAATTGGCAATTATAATGACAATGTATAGGTATTGTGCATTAAGGAATACCTATTTAGAGTTTAAATGACTTTATCAAACAGTATATCAGACAATGCGGTTGTAGAATTACGTCTAAATTTTAGTGGTTCATACTGCATACATAGTAATATGTGAAGAACACAACATATGAAGTATATAAACAGTTCTGAAACAGAAGTTGTAAAATAGAGTAGATATGAACAACCTACCAGTGATATAAGTAGCTGAAAGAAAGCTACAAACTTGTACAACACTTTGCAAGCCCATTCCGGATGTCACATTCTCCTTTCCAACGAGTTCTCTCATGACCAAAGGCAAAAGGTTGAACACGGAATTCCCCATTGTTGACATTCCAGAAAGAGCCAGGACTATACCTAGACAGTAACAAATGTCTAGTCAGTGAGGAGCAGGTGAGCTGACAGCGGCATAACTTTGTTCATTAGTGATCAATTTGCAGTTGTCTAGGTTTCTTCATATTAGTTTTGATCATAAATTTTACCTGAAAATACATCCTATAATCGGTGATAAACACATCTATGGTTTTGAGTGCATGTTTATCTTACAACTCATGTGAAGCAATGGTTTCATATACTCTCTAGCTGAGAATGACAGGATAACTATGGTTAGTGAAGTTAACATTGAGCACAAACTGTTGTCAGAATTGAGATAGCTAAACTAACAGCCAGAGAAATGAACCAACAGACAGAGAGATGAACTAACAGACAGAGAGATGAACCAACAGCCAGAGAGATGAACTAACAGCCAGAGAGATGAACTAACAGCCAGAGAGATGAACTAACAGCCAGAGAGACAGAGAGATGAACTAACAGCCAGAGAGATGAACTAACAGCCAGAGAAATGAACTAACAGACAGAGAGATGAACTAACAGCCAGAGAGATGAACTAACAGCCAGAGAGATGAACTAACAGCCAGAGAGACAGAGAGATGAACTAACAGCCAGAGAGATGAACTAACAGCCAGAGAAATGAACTAACAGACAGAGAGATGAACCAACAGACAGAGAGATGAACTAACAGCCAGAGAGATGAACTAACAGCCAGAGAGATGAACTAACAGCCAGAGAGACAGAGAGATGAACTAATAGCCAGAAAGATGAACTAACAGCCAGAGAGATGAACTAACAGCCAGAGAGATGAACCAACAGACAGAGAGATGAACTAACAGACAGAGAGATGAACTAACAGACAGAGAGATGAACCAACAGACAGAGAGATGAACTAACAGCCAGAGAGATGAACCACCAGCCAGAGAGACAAAGAGATGAGCCAACAGACAGAGAGGGTTGCGGTCACAGAAACCATGGTTAAGTCGCAAATCACGAAGTTGAGTTATCCGACTTTAAAGTTGCACTAACTGAATTTATAATATTGGTAACGATTTTTGTAACACGTGCATCTGGACCAATCAAAGAGTGATCTTTCTAAATCTGAAGTCAGTTTAGCCAATAGAAGTCTTTAACACTCGGACAAACCCTCTTAAAATCGTTGCTATGCTAAACAGGAAGTACTGAAAAATGGCGTCCGATAAATATAATGGTTTCTTTTTTGCCGATTTTAAAGATAACTTTGACATTTTGGACACTTATATGAGTACTTTGGTATTCCAACTGATGTCAAAAGCAGTGAAAGTAAAGGGAATTACGATGCTATTTTCCTAACAATTCTTCAAGATTATTACAATATTTAATTGTAAGAATAATTATTCGATTTTATAAGAATATTACCAGATTTAATTATAAGAATAAATATTCGAATTTACAAGATCAAAGCATATAGTGACCGATGGTGTGCAATATGTTTCTGTTGTTATTTTTCTAAATATTATGTTGATGATTCGGCTGTGCCCAATTTCGCGATACTGCCAAGCCATTTTTAAAATCTGCAAAACTATGTAATAAATTTTCTAATAAGTATACAGTTATTTTTATGACAACCAGCTAAAATCTGTTTAGATTTTTAAATTCAGCATAAACTTTTGATATAAATACAAAAATCTAGATAAATATCACAACTTCTTGATATTGGTTGCTATGACGTTTTGAAATGTAAACAAAATTGTGCATTAGTTTTCGTTTCTCAAACTTTAACGCCTGTTTTCTCGGAACTATGTTTTCGCACTAATGGTAAACGTGCATTCAGTTTTTTTACCATAAAATCTGCTGTAATTAAGCTAGAATCAAAATCTTTTTTGCAAAATAACTGTGAGAATTTTCTCCTTCTGCTAGTTTAAATAACCCTAAATCTTATAATTCCGACTTAACCATGGTTTCTGTGATCATGACACAGAGAGATGAACTAACAACCAGAGGGATGAACCAACAGCCAGAAAGATGAACCAACAGACAGGGAGATGAACTAACAGCCAGAGAGATGAACCAACAGACAGAGAGATGAACTAACAGCCATCAGCTAACATAAGCTGCTACAGTCATAAAATTGTTAAAAGAATTGAAAAAGTAAAACTTTTTCATCATAGAAAGCCATCTCATCCAAGACAAAATAAGTTTCACTATTTTCAGGTATTGATAGAATTTTTGGGGTTATCCACTACTTCAAATTCAACTTGTTTGTTCTTATACAAACCAGGGTTTATATAAGCTTATATAAACCCTGGTTTATATAAGCGTATATAAATGCACATGTGCACACAACTCCCGAAGATTATTCATTAGCGGCCGCCGCAAACCCTTGTACCAAAATCTCATCAACAAATCTAACCATTTTTGTGTAGAGTCGTACAAGTATAATAACGATACAAAATGCATATAAACCTATTTAAATATGTTACCAAGTCTTTGAAAGGTTACCACAATATCCTAAAATTAATCCATCTGATTGGATTATACATGAATAGACAGATTAATTTGGCCAAAAATCGTGATAAAAACTTGACAAGCTTCTTTTAATCAAAATTAAGACCGGCCAACGAAACGCCAATAAGGCCGTGCGACAAATAGTAGAACTATTAAGTTGTGCGCATTTCACGAGACAAACGTGCACATTTCACCAGTCTATAGCATTGTCTAATTGTCGAAGGCTTCTGTAATTAACGTAAATGTACTGAAAAGTTATCATTTCTTTTTTGCCGATTTTACGGGATTCTGACATTTTGGACACTTATAACGAGTACTTTGGTATTCCAACTGATGTCCAAAGCAGTGAAAGTAAACGAAATGATGATGATATTTTCCTAATGATTCTTACAATATTACCTATAAAATTATTACAATATTTAGTTGTAAGAATAATTATTCGATTTTTTAAGATTTAGTTATAAGAATAATCATTCGAATTTACAAGATCGAAGTATATAGTGGACCGATGGTGTGCAATATGTTACTGTTATTATTTTCTAAAGATTTTGTTGATGGTATTGCGGCTGTGCTCAATATTGCGGTACTGCCAAGCCGTTTGTAATATCTGCAAAATTAAGTAATAGGCCTACATTTTCTTATAAATATACATCTATTTCTATGACAACCAGCCAAAATCTGTTTCAATTTTTAAATTGAACATAATTCTTTAGATATAAATACAGAAATCTAGATAAATATCACAACTTCTTGATATTGGTTGCTATGACCAATGATATACAGCCCCCCAGCAATATATATAAGTATATATATATATATATATATATTTATATATATATTGCTGGGGGGCTGTATATCATTGGTAAACGTAAACCGCCATAAACGTAGGCCGCTATATATATATACGTAAACGTATATATATATATATATATATATATATATATATATATATGTATATTACACAGCAGCTTGCCATTTTACTTCTAATATTGCATTTCTCCTATTGCAGGGAAAGATATAAACATATAATCTTTTCCTTTCATTATTGCTGTTTGTTGTACATAATAACACCCAGTACATTACAGCTACCATTGCAGCTACCATTGCAGTTCTCCTATTGCACTGCAGTGCCATTTGACTGCTAATATTGCATTTTTCAACCAGCAGTACCCTTTCTTTTTCCATTATCACTTTGGTCGTAGGCTGTATGACTGAGGAATTTCTAGTCTAATACTGTTCATTCAAAATCCATATTCATGAAAGCCAAGAATGCGTCAATAGGTTTTAAACAGATTACTTCTGAGAATAGCCCAATTTTATGGACAATGTTTTGAATTTCGTACTTGTATGAAGGAAAAATTTCTTGCTATCATACTCAACATGGTATACACACAAGTCAACTGGTATAGTTCTATAACTACCACTCAGCAACTAATGCGGGACACATATATACAGCAAAGACTTTTTCGGTATTTGTGCAATCGGCCTCAACCTTGCATTGTAATTATCTGCCGTGTTGGAAAACCAGAACAATGTAGCTTTGTGACTAGATAGGTGAAAATGTGTAAGAATGGTGGACAGTAAAAGAGCTTTTTGTCACAGATTCAGACATTGGTTAACCACTGGCATTGACATTGTAATTCATGCCTATGTTTTGCCGAAAAACCGATCACCTATGTCGCAGCTTGGAGCTTGCATCACAAATTTTTTTGTCCTCAAAACTGGTTTGTATTTTTTAGCATCAACATCATTTTTGAAAAACAAAATACCATGATTGGTACAAACAGATGTAATTTTCAAATGCTGTCAGTTAACCTTTAGCCTTTTGTATGGCTTTACAATGCATTTTTAATAGTTACCGCTTTCTACCTTGCGACTACGTATTGCACCAATCTAGCTTACACATGCGCTGCAAATGCAGTGCATGCAACAAAAACTTTAGAATATTTAATAGTACTCTGTGCTAAATAATGAGTGAGGGAACTTCATCAGTGAAATGGTTGACTAGTTTTAGCTTTAGGAATGTTTTTTTTTTCACAGAAAGGACTCGAGATATGCGAGGCGTTCCGAAGACCTTAGGCCTTCTGTATTCAGGCCAGCGTGCTATAACGGTAATTTGGTTGAACAGGTAAAACTAGTCATAGAATGCTGAAATATGATGCTGATAAAGGTGCTAGCTAATGTATGTACAGTACATAGATGCCTTTACAACTTAAATAGAGGTTTACGTTATAGGAATGTCTACTGTACTTGAAATTGCATGCATGCTCAATAAAGTGGCTGTTTATATTTCATCATGCTCGGTTGTACAGCACCATGAAGAGGCTTATACATGTACTGCTGTTACGCAGACTGCTGGGGCGACTCGGATTGCAGCGACACGCGCAGCGCCCTATATTAAAAAATGATTTCATTTAGGTCTCCAGCGAGTGGCCACCAATAAGGTAGGCTGTTTTATCTGAGAACAGAAATGAAGTGCTCCACTGCTTCGTAGGCCGTAAGGCAACTTTTGCGATACATCTGAAAATCAAATAGATTGATTAATTCAGCTAAAAATACGACACGTTTCACCTAACTTCGGTGAGGACTCGCTATCAAGTTCTTCAGCATTTGAGATAGAAATTTTATAATACAGTATAGATAATTATAAATTTAGATATTACTAGAAATTCCCGTCATACAGCCCACGACCAAAGTGATATTGGAAAAAAGAAAGGGTACTGACGGTTGAGAAATGCAATATTAGCAGTCAAATGGCACTGCAGTGCAATAGGATAACTGCAATGGTAGCTGTAACGTACTGGGTGTGGGTGTTATTATATACATGTACATCAAACAGCAATAATGAAAGGAAAAGGTTATATGTTTATATCTCTCCCCCTGCAATAGGAAAAATGCAATATTAGAAGTAAAATGCACTGATATTATTAGAATAACCAATATTATTAATATAGTAATACAGTAATAATAGAAAACCAATGCACAATTTTGTTTACACTTCAAAACGTCATAGCTAACAATATCAAAAAGTTGTGATATTTATATAGATTTTTAGAAAATCTATTTAACAAAACTATTTAGAAAAAATAATAACAGTAGCATACCATCATAGATGTTGTTAGTGTGACTATCAGACTTCAATAGTCATCCAAACTTATAATTAAATATTGTAATAATCTCATAAGAATCGTTAAAAAAAAATATCGTCATTTCCTTTACTTTAACTGCTTTGGACATCAGTTAGAATACCAAAGGACTCAAAAGTTTCCAAAATTTCAGTTACTTTGAAATCGGCAAAAAAGAAACGATTTCTGTACTTCTACGTTAATTACAGAAACCTTCGGCAATTCGACAATGCTATAGACTGGTGAAATGTGCAAGTTATTTTTTCGTGATATGCGCACGACTTAATGGTTCTATTCTCTGTCGCTCGGCGTTTCGTTTGCCGGTCTTAATTTTGATAAAAGTAAGGCTTGACCAATTTTAATAACGATTCTCGGCCAAATTAATCTGTGTATAATCCGTTCAGATGGGTAAGTTTTAAGATATTGCGGTAACCTTTCAAAGACTTGGTAACATATTTAAATAGGTTTATACGTGTTTTGTATCGTTATTATACTTTAACGACTACAAAAAATTGGTTAAATTTGTTGATGAGATTTTGATGCAAGGGTTTGCGACGTTGTTGATGAATAATTTTTGTAAGTTGTGTGCACATGCATTTATCATAAAAACTCTCAAACTTCGCTCCGCTTGTTTGGTTGTGGGATAATTATAATTTAGATATTTTATAAATAGAAAGTTATGTCGCTTAGGACAAACATACCAGACAAGTAAAAAATTTCAGCCCTTTTCAAGATGGTAGGGCAGCCTTATGTAAGATTTTAATAAACTTGTGGTTTGCCAAAATCTTGCACTTGTGAGTCGCTAAGCAGTCTGTGAACGACAGAGATGTCAATGCACTTGCGAGAGTCGCTAAGCAGTCTGTGAACGACAGCGATGTCAATGCACTTGCAAGAGTCACTAAGCATTCTGTGAACGACAGAAGTGTCAAACTCAAAGTCCTCTCTAAGGACAAGGAGTCAGCATGAGGGCCAAAAAAACTGAACACACCAAATAAATTCTTTTGCATTTTTTCCTTTTGAAAAATTTGGACAAAGTTGAGTAATAAAAAAGAATTCTGAAAAATTTGAACAAGTTCGAGTAATAATGTACACATGCAATTCAGCAAAAAAATGTAAGAAAATTTTTGACAATGTTTATCCGTTTCAATGTGATCACAAAATAGAAATGTAATCCTCATTCTGCTCACTGAAGATGAACCACACTGAAGAGGGATACGCTCTGTTAATTTAGTTACAACCCCAATGAAAATTAAAGTTCTATGGCTAACTCCACCAGATCTAGGAAAAAGTCATAGAGGTAGCAATATAATTTTACAGTATTTCTATAATAGATTTCTATGCATAGCTATATGGCTTTTTCATTCATTTATCCGTAGTCATGGTAAAGTTATTAGTAATTATTATCTCGGCAAGCCATTTCTTAAAAATCATAGAGAGATATTCATAGAGAGATATTCATAGAGAGATATTCATAGAGAGCTATTGATGCTTTAACCAAAGAAATCTCTTGATGCGTAAAAAATAAATATTAATGTCAAAGTTTTAATTTCTGTATGTTGCTAAGCATATGGATCATGGATCTGTAAGAAAGATCATGCGTGTGAGCATGATCAAACATGAAGGCTACAGGCATGCAGGCATATCAAAGATGAGCCCACAGGCTACACGTTTGACATGCCTGATGTAAAATACAGGCGCTATAAAGTTATTTGAAACAGCAAACTGTCTGAATTTTTCATTGTGATTGGAACAATGTACCCTAGAACATGTCTCTGAACTAGTACCATGGCAGTCTGGTGCGCAGTGATAAAGGTCTAATAGCTATGTGCACAATTATTCTATGGTCCTGCAAAGTGGTCGGGTGGCGTATTCGGTAGAGTGCCTAGTGCTAAACCGAATATTAGAGTTCAATTCCTGGATGATGCATTCTTTTCCTAACCTCTAAGCATGGCTTTGGGCAGATGGACAGACACGGCTCTTATTATAGTAAAAATTTCTCATTGTGATTTGAACATTGCAGATAGCTGCAGATAGCCAATCCCGTCGTTTATTTGATTTTTGTTAGTCTTTATTTAGCCCAGGGTACTATTCGGTCCTCCTAAGTATTTTATTACATGGATTTGTAGTGTTATGCACATGAATGTCTATGTGTTGCAGATATAAGAGAAACTTTTACAATACTTCTCAATTTTAAAACATATTTTTAAACCATTCAAAGGGCTTCCGCATTATTTTTTTTATGAGTAATAGATCATTTTATGAGAGCAGATAAACCCAAAAACAAAATTGATATTTGAACGCTGTAAAAATAATTTAATTACTAGCTCACAATTTCAGAGCTGTTTTGTTAAACTTTAGTATCTAATTGCTATAAAAGTCTTCAGCATACCAGTAAGTCTAACAACTTGTTCAGGTATATTTAAACTGCTGAATAAGGAAACAACAAGTAGGCCATAATGTCAACACGAAAAGTAATTATAAAACTCATGTAGACAGTTATTGGCAAGTGTCAATATGTAGGGCAGTCATTGGACTAGGTCAAGGACACGCGGCATCAGCTAATTTTAACCAGTACATGTTTCAACAGTTTTTTCCATTGATTTTTTCAAATAAAAAAATACAGATGCCCGAACCTATGCTGTATGATGACTCTGTACGATTACACCATAATAATGAGGATAGTAATAATAATAATGTCAATATTAGAAATGACAAAATTTTGTGCAATTATTACTCTGTAAAATTTACACAAATACGTGTTAAATGCTACAATAAACTGAAGGAGATCTTATCTTGAATAATGCAGGAGAGTCACCTGTGAGACCAGGAATGGCGGTGCACGAGAGAGCAAGACCTCCAGCCACAAATAAACAGATAGTGTATTGAGATGTTGCTGATATAATATTCCGATCAGCAAAGATTCCATTTGCTATCCTGCATGGAATCTCGAGGCCTCCAGCTATGCCTAAGGCTAAGGCAATTATCTCCCTTGAAATACCTGCAGAACCAGCCAATGCGTGTCAGAATATGAACATATCAACATTAACATCTGTACTCAAGGGCAATACTGATTGACAAACTGTATGGTGGGCTGTTAGGATGGAATGCATTGTGGGTATTTCCATGCCATGCATTATGGATGTTGTTATGAAATGCATTGTGGGTGTTGCTATGTAATGTATTATGGATGTTGCTATGTAATGTATTATGGATGTTGCCATGTAATGTGTTATGGGTGGTGCCTTGTAAAGCATTATGAATGTTGCCCTGTCATGTGTTGCGGGTGTTGCCATTTAATGTATTTTGGGTGCTGTTGTGTAATGCATGGTGGTTGTTTTAGTGTGAGTCATTTATAGAAAGATATAGGGAAACTAGGGAAACTGTGATTAAACATAAAAGTCTTAAAGTAGTCCTTGTAGAATCAACTAACAATATATGTTTAGGTTTAGACTACAAGACATAGACTGCGGGCTGACTACAAGTGACAGGTGACTGCTTAGGGTAATCAGCTCATTTTGAAGACAGTAATCGACACTAACGATAGAGAATACAGCTGCTCACCTGACTCTTCCCCAAGTGCTGGCAAACATGTGTAGAACACCGCTAGTCCCATGGTGTATGCTAGAATAGAGAAGAGTAGCATTAAAAACTTTGGGTATAATAGGATCTTCCACGCAAACTTCTCTTTTGTTTTTCTTCTACTGTTTTTATTATTGTCCTCGAGTTTCTCTCCATCCAATTCTGTTACATGACAATCTAGATCTGTATTCGGTGCATTCCTTCTGTTCTGAGATGAACCATTAGTAAGGCATTCTGTCTTAGGGTCAGCGGAAGATGCGCTCGATACTTCTTCAGAGATTCTTGTCACATCTTCTTTCTCCTTTTCTTTGTCATCAAGTGTCTATCGATGAAGACAAAGAAGTGAACAATTTTTATACATTATTTATAAGCTAGCTAATATTCCATCTACTTTTTAGCTACAAGAACTTCTTTTTTCTTAGCACAGCAGTAGTACTGAGTCACAGTAGTAGTACTGAGTCAAAGCAGTAGTACTGAGTCACAGCAATGGTACTGAGTCACAGCAGTAGTACTGAGTCACAGCAGTAGTGCTGAGTCACAGCAATGGTACTGAGTCACAGCAGTAGTACTGAGTCACAGCAGTAGTACTGAGTCACAGCAATGGTACTGAGTCACAGCAGTAGTACTGAGTCACAGCAGTAGTACTGAGTCACAGCAGTAGTACTGAGTCACAGCAGTAGTACTGAGTCACAGCAGTAGTACTGAGTCACAGCAATGGTACTGAGTCACAGCAGTAGTACTGAGTCACAGCAGTAGTACTGAGTCACAGCAGTAGTACTGAGTCACAGCAGTAGTACTGAGTCACAGCAGTAGTACTGAGTCACAGCAGTAGTACTGAGTCACAGCAGTAGTACTGAGTCACAGCAGTAGTACTGAGTCACAGCAATGGTACTGAGTCACAGCAATGGTACTGAGTCACAGCAGTAGTACTGAGTCACAGTAGTAGTACTGAGCCACAGCAATATTACTAAGTTGTAATGGTAGTATTGAGTCACAGCGGTAGTACTGAGTCACAGCAGTAGTACTGAGTCACAGTAGTAGTACTGAGTCACAGCATCACTTAGCTAGTCTGATCAACCAAAAACGACTGACAATGTCATGCCTGCACTATGGTAGACTGGAGTTTAGTTCTCCTGCCTACCATTCTTGCTCATTATTCCTTCAAAGGTTGACATCTATATAAGAACTGTCTCCTAAGATTTGCAATTAGCTTTGTTAGATTTGTTGCTAGCTTGCAAAGTACAGTTGATGGCATGAATGTACTGTATATACTTATTATTAGCTAACATACAGTATATATTTATTGTTAGTTATTGTACAATATAAATTTATTATTAGCTAATGTACAGTAGGTACTTATTACTAGCTAATGTACAGTATATATTTATTACTAGCTGTACGACCCGGCATTGCCCGGGGAATAAAAAGTATTTGGTCAGAAAATATTTTGTATTTAACATATAACAACATTTGCCATTCTAACTTTCAAACTATATTTCATGAGAAGTGTTTTGTGTAATTGAAATATATTAACAGAGAAAATAAAAACAACTGTAAAGGTTTTCAAACTTTGTCAAACAACTGTAACTTTCAAACTTCATATCATGAGAAAAATGTTTTGTGCTGGTCAAATAAATTACAAAAAATAAAACAACTATAAAAAGGTTCAAATATAAATATGAAATCATTAGCAAGTAATATCTAAATTAGGTCGGTTTTGCTACAATTACAATAAAGGGTGATTCGGTAATGATACAATTATTACGCACTGAGAAAACAAAATAAAAATCCTGAATATGTTGAATTAATAATAACAATTCTTGCATAAAAGTGTGTGTTTAACCCTTTCACTACCGTCTATGTACAAATTTAGCTATCGGCCTACTGCCAGCCACTGTTTCATGATATGTATACAATTTGATCAACTTCAAACTCTATCTAGAACACTTTTGTTATATATTTTATTTGGATAACATATTAATAAATAGTGCTATACCAAAAATTCAATGTATATATACTTTGTGCATTGTTAAAGCTATGTGAAGCTATGATCGCTACTAAGGTAAGACGATCCTCCACAATGTTCTTTACTCTTACAAAACTATTACTTTCATCACCATCGGAGTCAGTGCTGCTACTTTAATTATCTGTGTAATCACAAAAATCTGAATCTGGATTGGCTATAATGTTATCAACATAAGTAATTATCTGTTTTCTAACTCGGAGGTACTTACAAAACTTACACAAAAAATGTTCGTATTTAAGTTGGAAATTCCCAAAGAAAATTTAAAACTGCTTTGTTATTTTAGGCTAATTTTATAGAGAAATCTTCGGACAACACTGTCAATACTACGTATAAAAGTCCTAAAGATCGTTGGTTATGTTGTCAACGCATAATAAAATTAAGTTACTATGCAACTGCTGGGAAAGTTGCACAAATGCATCTAGTACAGTCGACCATAGAAAACGCATAAATGCGTCTACGACAGTGAAAGGGTTAAAAAAGGTTACTGTTCCACCAGAAGATATTCATCAAAACTTTGAATACAACGATACTATTATCTCTTGACACTGGTACAAATGAAAAAATGAGATATCTTACTTTGTCTGACTGAAAAATGAGAGAATATTTGTTCGCGCGGGAAGAAATGGCGACCCCAGATGTAGTATTTGAACCTTACGAAAAAATATTTCTTAATAGGGGCGTCGTAATGCATGACCGCATCGGTGAAATAATCAGTGTGTGCTATAGCTATATCTATAGCCGGAATGCAGACACACGGCATACTTTGGGAAGTATATATATATAGAATATAGATTAGCTAATGTGCAGTATATATTTATTGTTAGCTGATGTATAGTATACATTTATTATTAGCTAATGTACAGTATATATTTATTATTAGCTAATGTACAGTATATATTTATTATTAGCTAATGTACAGTATATATTTATTATTAGCTAATGTACAGTATATATTTATTATTAGCTAATGTACAGTATATATTTATTATTAGCTAATGTACAGTATATATTTATTATTAGCTAATGTACAGTATATATTTATTACTAGCTAATGTACAGTATATACTTATTACTAGCTAATGTAAAGTATATATTTATTACTAGGTAATGTACAGTATATATTTATTATTAGCTAATGTACGGTATAGATTTATTATTAGCTAATGTACAGTATATATTTATTGTTAGCTTACGTACAGTATATATTTGTTGTTAGGTAATGTTCATTATATATTTGTTGTTAGCCAACGACATACAGTTGAGTGTACAATACATGAACATGTACAATACATGTACATGTTCACATGCCATTTCTCAACAAACCAGACCAGGGTGGGACAGTTCAACAGTAGACATGTTTTTCTTCTAGGAGTATTTCTAAAAAGGTAAAAAATAAGCTTCCTGGACAAGTTACTAATTACTACGGTTGCCATGGCCGCAACATTGAGATAGTGACTCACCATCTATCAAGATATTGCCATTCTAGTAGTACTTACACAAACTACAAAAAACGTTAATTATTTCATCACAAAAATCATAGCATCTCAGATATTTGTTTACGCTGAATACATCATTAGCCTGTAGCAATACACGAGAGACAAAAACATCAGATTCCCTAGTTGTTCGGCAACACTCCTTTCACTCTCAGACATTAGCTGAAGATAAAGTTTCCAGAGGCTTTTCCTTTTATAGCTTCACTCCTCTGGCTATGCGCTCTCACATACTACCCAATCTAGAGCCAGATTGTTCCAAGCAACATTCTAAACCATTTCAATATGTTTTACGAAAAGAATGAAAAGTGTGGTCGATTGATGTTTGAAATGTAAAATTTTACATGCTTTTAAATCGAAATTGGTCAAGCAAAATAATGGTGGTATTGCCTAACTCAGCCATGTAGTAGTTGAGTCAGCAATGACCCCAGTAATTGACCCCAGTAATTGAAATCGCACAATTAAGTCTAAATATAAATGATGTCACTTTAAGGCCGCTCATATCATTGAGAATGACTCCAAATAGTGTTTGCTAGTCCAATGCAAACAGATGCAGGATGCAAATTACATTAAACAAGTACCCTGACAGTCAGGTGTGCAATGAGAGATCAGCATATTCAAAAGCTGTCTTCGCATGTATTCAGAAATGTGGCAATGTTTTATAGTCATGCAGATGGTAGCGTGCTGGTATGGTGCCATGACTGGTAAGTGAATGCCTGAGTTCGAATGATGTGCGGTGCAATCTTTTTTCTAAACGCGCCAACCATGGCTTCAGACAGACGGACACGGCTCTTATTATAGTAAAGCTTATGATAGAAAATAGTGACTTTGTTTTTATGAATGCATAAACTGTAATAAAATTTGTGTTATTGCCTCCAGTTGTTGGTATTTTGAAGAAAAACAATTTCAACTCTGGCACTACAGTGCACCTCCAGGTTACGATGTCTCTCTGACACGGTTGTTTTGCCTTACTTATAATGTCACTACGATGTTTTTCCATCCCCGCCATACAAAATTTTTCTCGCCATACGACATCAACAAAATTATCTCTTGAAATTCCAATTATCGGAATAAGGAAGACGCCGATATGCTACTCGCCGAAAACCCTCCCACAATGCCTGGAAGAGATATACGATGCTTGCTCTCTATCTCAGCTCAGCATTCTTCATTACAAGTTACAGTGAAAACAAAACCGAAAATGCAAAATGAAAAAATTTTAGACAATGACCAAATTAAAGTTTAGTTTAGTAAAATACATACTAAAACTTAGCGTAAAGGATGTGTTTAGTAAGCTAACTCATTTAAGTTAAACTCAAAGTTCATGTTATAATTTTGTCTTGAAGGTAAGAACTCCCACGGTACATACTGCACGTAGTACATTGTAACATTACATTTTATTGCAGATCATAACCACTAAATACACAAAAGTTACTTTAGGTAACTATAGTTACTTTAGGTAACTATAGTTACTTTATGTAACTATAGTTACCTAAAGTAACTACAGTTACTAAGGTTAACATACTCTTTTGTACCTAAATCTTAGTATGCACAGAACTTATGTAAAATTTTGATGTTTTTTTTATCAGGGAGAGTTTGTATTAGATAATTACTATGCGTTTCTATAGCCCTCTATACGCCATTCTCACCTGACGATGCCAACACCAAAACAAAATAGTGTCGTATGCCGGAGGTCCACTGTATTGTAATTGGTTGATGCAGAAATACTGCTGATAGCCAGTGTTTCAATTAATGGATTATTTAATATAGCCAACCTTAGCTACTTGGTCGTGTATGGGATTGCACACATTTGCGCTGTAGGAAGTGTCTATGAGCACCACCTAGCAGACCTCCTTCCATAACTCATGTAAGAAACTGCATATCAGTGTATTGAGGTCACTTTCTGATTGTCAACACAAATTGACAGAAATTTTGCATTAGCTAGACACTGTGCGTAGGGATAGGCATGAAGGGCTGGTTACGGACTGCGTGTAGGGCAGATGTCCAAGATCGGGACACTTTGCGTAAGGGCAGCCTCTACACATGCTACCACATGTGACAGTACACAACCCATTCTTTCACAGGTCACAACCTCTGCACATGCAATAACATGCAACAGATTTCAATACAGGCTAACTCTTGTGCTGACACCCTACCTCAGCAGACACCCTACCCAGAAGTTACATGCAACGACATGAGGTAATGACACCTCTTCACTTCTTTTCATATTTATATTAGAGTACTGAATGAGCCAAATGAATGCTTTGATAGCAAGCCTATATTTACTTATGATATCGAGGGAAGACCGTTACGGCTAATCAGTGGATGTGCCAGGCCAGGCATGCTGGCAAAGGCTCAGGTGTTTCTGAATGCTTGCAATAGACCACAAGCATTTAGCGACAAAAAACAAAGATCCGCATTCCAGACAACGGGCTGCTTAGCCTGTGTCTAACATTTACTAATCAATAAAAATTTGCACGTTTGCCAAAAGTAGGTCCAAAACCAATTTACAAAAAATCTAGTTATACATATTCATCTCAATAATGTTCCAATTTATGTATGTCTATTCTGACTCTACTAGATGGTATGTGCTCTTTAAGGAAGAAGCCAAAAGGGACTGAAAGTGACAATCAGCAACTGTTTAGAGCTTCAATGTAGGGTTGAAGGATGGTAGCGACCACCCACAATTGTTAGAGCTGCAGTGTAGTGTTGAAGGATGCTAGCGATCACCCAAAAACTGTGGAAAGCCAGAGTTTATTAAGGTAGAACATAACCAGGGTTCATCAAGGTAGAACATACCCAGGGTTCATCAAGGTAAAACATAACTAGGGTTCATCAAGGTAGAACATATCTAGGGTCCATCAAGGTAGAACATATCTAGGGTTCATCAAGGCAGAACATAACTAGGGTTCATCAAGGTAGAACATATCTAGGGTTCATCAAGGTAGAACATAACTAGGGTTCATCAAGGTAGAGCATAACTAGAGTTCATCAAGGTAGAACGTACCCAGGGTTCATCAAGGTAGAACATACCCAGGGTTCATCAAGGTAGAACATATCTAGGGTTCATCAAGGTAGAACATAACTAGGGTTCATCAAGGTAGAACATACCCAGGGTTCATCAAGGTAGAACATAACCAGAGTTCACCAAGGTAGAACATACGTAGGGTTCATCAAGGTACAACATAACTAGGGGTCATCAAAGGAGAACATAACCAGAGTTCATCAAGGTAGAACATAACTAGGGTTCATCAAGGTAGAACATACCCAGGGTTCATCAAGGTAGAACATACCCAGGGTTCATCAAGGTAGAGCATTGTGTAATCTGGACATTACTATTGTGAAACATGGTGAAACCTATAGGTATACATTTGTATCAAAGCTTGTGTTGCTTTTGGCTACCCCGGTTGATGAATTTACGTGTATATATAGATGTACATACGTATGTACATACTGTACAACCGTACAGTTGTACGTACATACCGTACATACATATGTGCATACAAAACCATATGTATGTATGTTCATACGTACATACATATACATACATATGTGCGTACATACATACATATGTACATATGTATGCATGCATAAATGTATGTGTGTACAAACACATGTATGTACATACATATGTAAGTAAATATGTACACATCTTTATATGTATGTACATATGTACATACATGTGTATGTATGCATGCAACATCCTGTATAACGATGAAGATGGGCATGCCCTCAGTTACTGCTTATCTCTGGTCTTTAGTACAGTATGAGCAATCAAGAACACAGATGAGATACAACTATGAAATATGTCAGGTGTACGAGACATGATAAAGTACATGTAACTCATAACACCTGCTAACACTGTGGCTCATAAATTTACATACTCTTTGGCTAGTTGTTTTCAACTTAGACTCACCAGAGGCTCAGTCTCTGCAATGTTTGTTTTAAATAAACCTTTCTTTCTAAAGCAATCCACTTCTCGCTGATAGTAAGATATAGGTCGCAGAAGACTGGCAAGAACTAGAAACTGTAGATGAAATCCACCTACAACAAAATTATATGACACAATCTTTAATAAACTGTTACATAGACACAAACACTAAAAATTGTCTTTTAACAGATTAAGCTTGATTTCTCCAATGCAGACTAATAATACAAATGTCTTGGTATACTAGTGGTCATCCTATCTGTGAGACAGGGTTTGACCCTGTTGTGATAGCGTCTGATACGGTTGTGACACTGTGTGACACAGTTGTAACAGTGTTGACAGGGTTGTGACAGGGTGGTGAGATTGGTTGTCTGACACTGTTGTGACAGGCTCATGAATAGTTGACAAGGAAACGGGAAGATATGTGAAAACTGAAGCAAGATAAAGTATGCTTTGCAATGTTACATGAAACCAAAAATGTAGCAGTGGTAACAGAAACCAAAATATTCAAAGGGCAAATATGACATGATCTTTGCAATTTATCTTATGGGATTTACCTAAACATGCAAAACGAGTAGGGAAAAAGCTCTGGTAGGCACTGATAGAACTGTGAATGAGATGGTAAGCAGAAAGATGGTAGGGAAAGGGATGGTTTGGAGAAAGATGGTAAAAAGAGAAATCGTTGAAAAAAGATTTCTGGAGGTTTTGGAGAAAGAGATGGTTGGGAGAGGGATGGTTGGAAGAGAGATGGTTGGAAGAGAGATAATTGCGCACGAGACAATTGAGAGGGAGATAACTGGTATGAGATAACTTACCGTATATGAGCAGAGCTCCAGAGAAATGTACGTTATTAAACAGAAAGCGAATTATTGAGGGAAGAATGATTGAACCAACGCCTGAGCCACTGGCTATGAGACCAATGGCCAACGCTTTCCTCTTCCGAAAATATGGTCCACTAACCAATAGAGACGTGATTATAATTGTTTCAGTCCCCAAGCCTGTAAATACATAGGTACCTTTGCAATATACACACACACAAATACACACTGTATGTACATTGTGATCCTGTGATTACATACTAGCTTGGGCTCTTTGCTCACTAAGCATTTCTCACTCATCTTGTGTTTTGAAACAAGTCAAAATGTGATACAGACAAAAGAAGCTCATACTAACTGAAAAAATAGCTACAAAAATTGCAATAACATTGCCTTGTAGTAAAAGATCAAAAAAAGTTGAAATATCTTGGGAATTACTTCTATTGCTCTAGTGGTAGTTTATTCATCAACAAAGGACTATTCATAAGGGTGACTATTCATTGAAAATTATTTGTGATAGCAGTAGCTGAGTATTGCTGAATAACTGATAATATTTTTTAGATAGATGAGGTATACATGTGGGAATATGCACATTCTATTCTATTCAAAAAAGGATTAGAAATGTGGAATACACATGATATTCTCCACAGGTAGGAGGGTATTGTAAGGGATATGCGTATGATATTTCCTACTTGTAGAGAGTAGACATATGGTGTTCAGATTCAAGTATGTAGCCCTTACAATTGTAGGAGATTATAACAATGATTGGGTTGCACGATAGTACACAAGAACCGAGCTATGGAGGCCCTTTTTGATGGTGTATGTGTCTGCGTTTTTACATCCCAGGATCAAAAAATATGACTTGAAATATTCACCGTTATTTTATTTATATAGGCTATTAAAGCTGATCCACGAGGTTAGGTATAATGAATGTTATTGATAAATACTATAAATGTTTATTAACTTCATTCCCAAGTTTTTTCCTAAATCTATTGAGTAACTGTCATATCGTTTGCTGAAAGTGGCATGTAGAAAAGAATTCAAGGTACACATTTAAATTCAAGGTACACAAATGCCTCAGAAATTGCTCAATGGACGCCCTAACAGTGATACCTATCTTTATACATATCCCTGAGCATTACATGTATAAAAATCACTTGAAACAGGAAGACAAGTGCGAGAAAAACAGCAAAGTGGGATACGAGTGGGACAGTACTAAAATAAGAGCGTGTATACAGAATGTGCCCTAGAGTACCATTTTAAGTAGAAAAACACCTTAGAGGGTCAAGTGTAGGGAAAGACCTTAGAGGGTTAAGTGTAGGAAGAGACCTTAGAGGGTTAATTGTAGAAAAAGCATCCTAGAGAGGTACTTGCAGAAAAAGCACTCTTAAGAGGTATGAAAGCATGCATTGAGAGGTATTTGTGAGGAAAGAACTTCAAAAGACTGAAAGAAGATAAACTACCCTAAAGGGGTGCATGTAACTGGAAAAATCAACCACGGAAAGCAACCAAAAATGTCTGATGTAGGTTACAAGCTCACAACGCATTACCTCTCTATTCGATGGTATACTAATTAATCATTGTGGACTTCACCGAATAGGGTAAAGGCAAATGCCGAGCAATATGAAGCTCTTAAACTTTGAACAAAGTAGTACACAGCAGACTGACTAGTTGAATGAGGAGTTCGTCTTTAAAATTTGAATAGGCAAACATGAGATACCTAACAACAGTGAATTCAAGTATGCTTTATTTTCCTAGATTCCTATACACGTGTCTTTCAAGAGATGCCAATTCTCTATAAGAAACTTGCATCACCAGTTTAAAGTTTAAACACTTTCGTTTACCCAAAGGACTAGACTTTGTTATGAAAACCAATAATATATCTTGTCTTATCTGTCTGGTTATATCAAGCATGCCAGTAACGTCATAGCTTTTCCGACAACACGCTCTTGGGCAACCTTGACGGCTAGGGCTAATATCGTGTCTGCACTCTAACAACATTACGACACTATGATAAGTCACATTTTGGCTGCCCTCCGCTTGCACCGGTTCAACACGCACGCAATGAGCATGTATAAACATGCCAAACTTTATTCAATATGTAGACATTACTGCTAGAGGCCAAAAGTCATATTTCATTTAGCCCTGTTATTCATAGCATTAGAAACAGATGTACTTGGGGCCGTCTCATACCGTATCTGTTGTTTATATAGCTCAATCTCATGCTAGCAGAGGGATAGGTAGAGACAGTGCAAATCAGTAGTTGGACATTAATAAATTAGATATTAGTTGAGGCATATTGGTGCCACTGACTAGCTGGATTCTATGTAAACGAGACTAGATGATCTTGCGCAAGGTTATAGCAATCATCATCTAAAGCTTTGTAAAATAATAACAGAATCGAGTGTGATACTGCCCGATTAAATGGTTGTATGACCTGAGAAATCTTTGCTAAAGTAGGGAGCGTGCCCACTGTTCGTAATGCCGTCTGTCCAAACCTACACTAAGAGCTTTAAAAAAAACCATTACACAACACAGGAATTGAACACATATTTCCAGTTTTAAAGTTAATCATACTACCAATTGTGCCACTGGTCCACCATGCAACAGTGGAGCGTAATTGTGGGCTTAATGATTACACGTGGCAATCTCCCATAGTGCACGGGACTGCCAAGGTACGAGCTACTGTAAAAATCACTGATTTAAAAATAAACAGTTTTCAGTAAGTTTTCTTAGGTCAATACGCGAACTATTTGCTTTCCAATCAACTCACTCATATTTTGAGTATCAAGACAAGAATAAAGCATTTGATGGATCATACATATGGCAAGTAGTTACGAAATTGAGCAGAGCTCATTGGAAGCTCTGTAGACTTGATGAGAAGATTATGATGGAAGGTTAATTGTGTATGAGAGAATAAAGTGCACTATAGAGTTGAAATGCGCAGGTGTCAGTGGATTGCTCTTGAGCTGCGTGGGGTTAAAACAGCTCTAAGTTTAGATCAATCTCATTTCAAAATGATGCCAAGATAATATGGCTGGCCGGCAACACAATTGGTTTTATGCGTATGTCAACACGGACAAGATTAGCTCTACAAGTAATGGCTTCGTTCCACCAAAATAAAGCTTGGAAAACGAGTGCATTCAAATGAATCCTCTGGCGAAACGTTGTAAAAGCATTCTAATGTTGAAATAGTAAGGAGATGGCACCACATTTATCATGGCTGATGTGTACTTTTCTAATGGTGGTGATCTTCCTACTTTGGTGCTGCCAGTTTGCACTAATCTAGTGCTGCCAGCTTGCAATAATCTGGCACTGCCTGTCAACACCATTTTATCCCGATGTGTGAAATTCTAGAGCTGATAGTCTGCACTATCTTAGCACCAGACTCGCTTTTTTTACTGCTGCCAGGCTGTACTATACTCGTGCTGCCAGGCTGTACTATTTTCGTGCTGCCAGGCTGTACTATTTTCGTGCTGCCAAGCTGTAATATACTCGTGCTGCTAGGCTGTACTATTAAAACTCATCAATTAATTTTGGCAAAGACATGCCAGTTTTTTCAAATAACTTAAAAACTGACCAGTTACGTTTGGCAACCGCTATGAAAATGTTATTCTATGGGAACATTAGGTACCTGCAGGAACACTGTAGAGAATGTTATTCTATGGGAACATTAGGTACCTGCAGGAACACTGTAGAGAATGTTATTCTATGGGAACATTAGGTACCTGCAGGAACACTGTAGAGAATGAAAAAAGCTGGCAGGTTGGGAGCAAAAGCCATGCCAATAAAACTGAAAGATAAAGCTGTTATCCCGATCATCTGTGTGGCTCTGTATCCGATCTTCAAGATCATATACGCTGCCAAACAGCCTGTCAAGATAAATATTGGAGGGATTTAAGTACGGCTAAACAGTTACAAAACATGATGAATAAAGCTTATTGAAACATCACCAAACAAAAAATAAATTTCACATTATACACGAAAAGGAAAAGAGAGCTTATATTGATTGCTAGTGTGAAAAATTACATAATGGAAAATATTTAGGAGAAATCTGAAGAGTGTTTATTGCTGGAGACCGTAGCATAATTCCTGTATCAGACGAAACTACCTACTTTACTATAGCAATAAAGCATTTCACTATAGCAATAAAGCATTTCACTATAGCAGTAAAGCATTTCACTATAGCAGTAAAGCATTTCACTATAGCAGTAAAGCGTTTCACTATAGCAATAAAGCATTTCACTATTGCAATAGAGCATTTCACTATAGCAATAAAGTATTCCACTATAGCAGTAAGGCATTCCACTATAGCAGTAAAGCATTCCACTATAGCAGTAAAGCATTCCATTATAGCAATAAAGCATTTCACTATTGCAATAAAGCATTTCACTATAGCGGTAAAGCATTCCACTATAGCAGTAAAGCATTTCACTATAGCAGTAAAGCATTTCACTATAGCAGTAAAGCATTTTACTATAGCAGTAAAGCATTCCACTATAGCAGTAAAGCATTTCACTATAGCAGTAAAGCATTTTACTATAGCAGTAAAGTATTCCACTATAGCAGTAGAGTATTCCACTATTATAGCAGTAAAGCATTTTACTATAGCAGTAAAGCATTCCACTATAGCAGTAAAGCGTTTCACTATAGCAATAAAGCATTTCACTATAGCAGTAAAGCATTCCAATATAGCAGTAAAGCATTTCACTATAGCAATAAAGCATTTCACTATAGCAGTAAAGCATTCCACTATAGCAGTAAAGCATTCTACTATAGCAATAAAGCATTTCACTATTGCAATAAAGCATTTCACTATAGCGGTAAAGCATTCCACTATAGCAGTAAAGCATTCCACTATAGCAGTAAAGCATTCTACTATAGCAATAAAGCATTTCACTATTGCAATAAAGCATTTCACTATAGCGGTAAAGCATTCCACTATAGCAGTAAAGCATTTCACTATAGCAGTAAAGCATTTTACTATAGCAGTAAAGTATTCCACTATAGCAGTAGAGTATTCCACTATTATAGCAGTAAAGCATTTTACTATAGCAGTAAAGCATTCCACTATAGCAGTAAAGCGTTTCACTATAGCAATAAAGCATTTCACTATAGCCGTAAAGCATTTCACTATAGCAGTAAAGCATTCCACTATAGCAGTAAAGCACCAACTATAATAACAGTATTATAGCTGTTAATGGTTGTACTGGTGTGTACTAAACCGAACTACCAGAAAGCTTCTTTTTCTGCTTCTAACTCCTTAGTGTTCATATCAACAAGCTGTTAGTAATATAATATATCCACTTACCAAAAAAGCAGCCAAGAGTGTAGGCTACAGTAAAAATGGCCAGAAGAGATGATGGCTTATAGACTCCTTCATATCTGTCAAGGAGCTCCACAAACAGGACCCCTTGGCACTTGAACCCTCCGGCAGCGAGAGCGTATAAGCAAAATGTCACTGTTTAGAACAGAACAGGAATAGAACAGAATTACGACTAAAATTTGTCTTAAATGCTTACTTTGTTAGCAATTTTGCATCACAGAGTAATCGGGAGGAACCTTTAGCAGTCAAACACTTCTTATGAGAACTTTTTTGAAGGAACTATAGCCATTTACGCAATGGCTTTTAAAGAGGAACTCAAGTTATTTGATATTATGCAGGAAATCTTGTAAAAATTTATCTTCAGTGATAATTCTACGATGATGACTACGGAGTAGATATATAAAGCACTGCCTAGAACTCGCTCTAATAAAGCCAACAGCAAAGTTGTATACTATGACATCGGCACAACTCACTGCATAAAAACTAGAGAACCTATACTTGACACAGTATATCATTGAGTATTTTGACAGCTTTACCAAGCGCTTCCATATTTTAGCAGTAATACAAAAATGAAAACCTACAAAAACTTCCAGCTGACCAGTAACTCTAAATGACCTGCAACTCGTAACTGACCGATAACTTTAACTGACCGATAACTCTAACTGACCAATAAATTTGAAGGATCAGTAACTCTAACTGACTAGTAACCCTAACTGACCAGTAACTCTAGACTCTTACACATTTTAGTATGGAACCACTAATTTACCACTCAACTTACCACTAACTATTACCCAGGCATATCCTTTGTCTACTGGCAATGCTTTGTCTGCCTCTTCCATGACACCTCCTTTACTGTCCAAGCCAAGTTCAAAAATTGCCAGAGCCAGCACATGCCATTTCCTTTATATCATACATAGAGAGCAAGTTTATGAAGCCAACTTTTGACAGGTTGTGAAAATAGGACACAACTCCAAAGTAATCTATGTCAGATATTTGTTGAGTATCAGTTTGTCAGCATTGCTGTCTTGGCAATCGTTGAGGTTGGAAATGTTAACAATTATTGCTCACTACCTTTAACACTCTGTTAAATGCTACATTTTATATATTACCGCGATACTGCAATTAATGGAAGCGACAGGATGACCTATTTTAAAGGGTCAGTGATTCTCTACTTATATTTATCCTTGCTCACCAAGGCTAGCAATGAAGAATAATCCCAAAATTCAAACCACTATGAATACTATCACACCCCAACTCAGTTTGCTCAAAACTTGTGACTTCTATCTTTAGTCTGACAAGATTACAAACATTGCTCAAGCAACGATGATAGTAATGATGATAGCAATGATCATTAGTAAGTTCTCATACAGCGAGTGTAGTGATATCTGGCTGCCATTGCTGCAGTAGAGTGATGGTTGTGTGACTCCTATGTCAAGGTACATGTATATGTCTGCTTATGAAACAACAGAAAAGCAAAACCTATACGTATGCACAAGTTCGATGCTGTTGGTCGCTAAGGCCATTTCCAGGGTACAAAGATGGCGCATGGTACAGGAGGTTCGCTTCCAAACAGCGACACTAAATCACTACATAATGAGCTCAACAGCTGTTTCCATGATGGCAGCGCAGCACGACGGTGCGTCACTACGCTATAACACTGTATGAAAACTTAGTAAATTTTTTTCTAAAACAGATGACATTACAGATAACTTTATTACAACTGGACTACTATTACTATTTTATTATAACTTTATTATTATGGTAGGTCTTTTCCATAAAAAGTTATACCGTTACTATAAATTTGCTCTCTCGCATTTTTGCAAAGGGTAGATTGTGATAAGAAAGTGAGAACTGCTATAGCAGCCCTGTGGTACAACCTACAAAACACTTTTCCTGAGAATAAAAAAACTTGAAGCTGCATGAAGAGGTAATCACAACAATTAATATGGATGACATTTAAATAGGTGAGAGGAGACTAATGTGATGGAATACCAGATCATAAAATTTGATTATAAATGTAAAAATTGGGTCAGCTTATCTTATACCCTAAAAAAGCAATATATTAGAAAACCAACAAAGATGATACATTGAGAGAGTATGAGTGTCACTCCGTCAGACTAAAATCTGAGTAGTCGGAGATGGCAAAGCTGACACAAGCTTGCAATCACGCGAATGTGGAATGAGTTCGCAAGCAACTACACGGAGACCAGGTCTGCATCTAAAATATAAACAGTGGCAGATGAAATAGAGGCGTACTAAACAATATATCATTTCGGCATTTAGAGAAATTTATTGATTACAAAAATTAATATTCAAAGCACTATGTATTTTTATTGATAGCCAGAGCATTTGTGTCTCTGTAGAAAATTAAGTAAATAGCAGAGTCATTTTGAAGTAGAGAACAAACCAGATAGCGACAGAATTGCAGAACATTGAGTCGGAGTTGTAAACAACACCGGGATATCAGGGTGATGTCCTTACAAGTCAAGATGCATGGCAGATACATTACACTACTAGGTATGCTCATGTGCACTCCAATGCTAGATACAGACCAGCATGGAAGTAGCTGTCAATTAGCTAGTAAACACCAACTAAGCAGACCCATTAAATTTTGCAAAATCTATCGGCTCAAACCGAACATTGGTGGTTTTTCTTGAAATTGCACAGATAAGACAAAGAACAACAAACTCTCAAATAATGCAGCGCACAATCATATGAAAAACAAAGACTAGATGAAAATTTCCATCACAGGGTTTCAATTCTTCGAATGGGTTCGGAGTTGCCCGCTGTCAACGAATTCGCGCTGTTTGAACTTGCTGTTTCAACGATACTAAGTTGTGCTATAAGTCTTCTCAAGAATAGAGAATGTATTTGTAAAATCAAAAGTCCTTGAAGTAGACCCACTTTCGGGTCACAGTCATTTTTCAATCTATGGGTAGTAAACTAGTTGCACTAAAAACCAGTTATTTGTCACCTTTGACATGTTTGTTTGTTTTATTTTATCATTAATATATGAATATATACAAAAGAAATGAAAACTAGACAACGAGCATCCGGAGAAGGTGATGATGAGGCGATGGGTGCGATAGCAAAAGCTAATATTCAGAGCGGACCTAGTAGGTGGCAGATTACAGGCAAAAAATTAATTAAACACAGTTAAAAAAATTATCTCAGTAGCCATGCCCTTAGGCTCCTCTTAAAACCTAACGAGTTTTGTATACTGCGAATTGAAATAGGCAGATTGTTCCATAAAACAGCTTCTTGATTAATTGTTCTTTTGTGACCAGCAGCGGAAGATCATTTAGGTAGAGATAAGTTGAATTTAGAATTTCGAGTGAAATAGTGCTGTGAGAGATGAGAATATGCTGAGTAAAAAGATATATGAGCTCTAAGCAAAATCCGAAATTTAAACAACTGACTAACATTCAAAATGTTGCATGTTTTAAATAGATCCCCAGTCGAGAAATAAAAAGGCTTCTTGTTAATAATGCGAACAACTCTTTTTTGATAAATAAATACTTTTTCAAGATAAATTACTAGAGCATCCCCCAGGCTTGAATACAATATGAAATTTTTGAATTGATTTGAATTGATCAATAATATGAGTTATAAAGTAAAATTAGAATATTTCGTGTAAATGTGAATGCAAAGACAAAAAGGTCAAGCTGAAACAGTAGTGAGTAGCAGTGAAACGTCTTTGTAGCAAAAACTAGGATGGTCGTGCGCTGAAAGTTTTTTTACCTCCACTAGGGAGAGCATAGCTGAGTATTTTTGATTCGGATCCATCAGCAGTGAGTGTTTCCACTGTGTCGAAGTACTCTCACAGTGAATGCCTTCGCACTAATTTAGTGAAACGAAATGTGTTCAGATTTTACCGTTTCTATGATTCAAAGTAGAAGCAGCAATCACTTTTAACAGAACTCGAGTAAACGCAGCTTCTAACTAATTTGAAGCATGGAAACGCAGTGAATGAGCTCATACGTTGTCTTAAATTATGACACTGTAACATTCAAGAAATTAGACCCTTTCCGAAAATATTTATTTTGAAAAATACAATATCGGTGTGTGAATACATCATATTAATAATAACAAAGGTTTTAGCAATTCCTTATTAATATTTCCATAGTGATTTCATATCACTTCCTCATTTGCCAGTGCTTAGTTTGGCATTTTTTGTGTAGTTTACAGGTTTTGTCTATGAAGGTCGGGCAATGTGGATGTGACGCACACGTAGAATATTTTGGATATGTAGAGCAATAGCTCTTTGAGTTCAAGTCAGTTTTAAGACATTAAATACTGGTACGAACTTGTCACATACACGTATACGATGTTTCCATTGTGTGGATCACGTGAATTTGGAGTTGTGCAGACATTGAGTTATAGCGCAATGGATGTCCGATGAAGGTTCAACATTTCAATGGATATGGCCATCTGCCTGTTGCAGAATAACGTTGATGCTTTGTTAAAAACGAAAAGGATTTCGAAGCCAAAGCTCATAGCGACGCATTTAGAACTGCTAAAATCGAAATATGAGTGATTGAAATGCGAAAAATGTTTAAAATGGAATGGCTTGCGTAACATTTCTTGTGCACCATTCACAAATGCTGTTTTGATCTTTTGCCAGCGTGAAACATTCAGTAAAATTTATAAGTAACAAAACTTGCTTAATTCGCGGATTCTTGGCATTTCCATCTTGCAGATGACATACCGTAAAACCTCTAATTGAACGCCATGGTGTTCTATTATGGTGTTCTATTTTTCAACCCTTCCATAGTGGCCATCAATTAGTGGAGGCGTTCAAATAGACGCTGGCATTGCATTATTACAAATAACTCCCCAGATATCACGGAAGATAAATTTAGCCTTATTACGGGCGAAGCGAATGTCGCCTATATTTTGCTCTCTTTTTCCGGTGGAGCGATATTTAACCTTTCGGATGCACCAAATCTGCTAACTTACTTCTAACTTGTCAAAAATCTCTTAATAAATATACATTGAGAAACCAAGAAATGTCTCTACCAGTTGATATCTATTGCTTGCAATTGACCTGCGATGATATTATAGCCTTCTTTGCAATTTGTTGGCACTTCAAATTTTTAATTCATTCTAAATTTGAAGACAAATTTTCATTGTATAATTATATTTAACAATGTTGCATAAAAGCTCATTGCGCTCATAGGTATGTTTGTTACAGTTTACAGCCAAAACTAGCTCTTTATATGCCATAGAAGAGGAATTACGAGTGTCGGTCAATTGTAAAACCATATTACTGTAATGATGCTATCAAATTAGATGCTATAAATTTGCAAATTTATAAGTTATATAATGATAATCTACCAAATGCTACAAATATATATTCATGAACAAGTGACATAATTGAACCATACTTATATTACACACAGAAACAAAAATTAACATATTTAAAACAAAAATATTTTCATTGTTTGCTCGGATAGCTGCATTCTGATTGTTGCTTTCGATGAAATGAGCATCTTTTTGTTGTGCAATACCTTCCACAATGTCTTCTGACCTCAACTCCTCTTTTGCACTGCTGAACTATTCGATATCAGCGTCCAAAAACTTTTTTGGTAAAGCAAAATTTTTGCACGCTGCATTTAGCACAAATGCAATATAAAAGTTTTGTTCGCTAACCGTAACCTTTGGCCCAAAACATGCAAACCGTTTTTTATATATGTACTTCGAAGTATCAAGACCACGTAAAGCAAGGAACTATTATTAGCCTGAGACGGTTATTAATTATTTCTTTGGTGTTGCTCTCAAAGTTTTAAAGAAAAAAGCGAAAAGCTTTGGAATCGAACAACAAAAGAATTGATTGCTATTAACTCTTTCTATAAGTACAAACCGTAAGCCGATGTATCGGCTTAACACACATCGGCTTACGGTTTGTACTTGTAGAAAGATGTATCGGCTTATCAATAGGGTTGCACTTTTCTTCTCATTACAAAGCCCACATATTAGCAAGACTAATCGAATTGTGTATGTAATGAAACAACCTTGTTGCCAAGCATCTGCAACCAATAGAACATTTTTTGGTTCAACAAATCCAACAATTCGCGGTAATATAAATACAGACCGTAAGAAGATGTATCGGCTTATCAATAGGGTTTCACTTGTCTTTTCGTTACAAAACCTAAACATTAGCTAGACCAATCAAATTTTGTCTCTCACAAAACAACTTTGTTGCCAATCACGTGCAACCAATAAAAAGTGTTTTGGCTCAACAATTCCATTTCTAATTATTTTTCAAAACGCAAAACCCGATCGTTATCGTCATGGCAATAACAAACACACGGCGTTCGTTCAAAACAAAGAAAAATTACGAGAGTAAGATTTACTAAACAACTTTATAGTTATCTTGTAGATAATTCTTTTCTGAATAAGATGAATTTTACAGTAAAGTGATATCTGTTTTGATTCTCGAGATATTGCTTAAATACTAGTGGTATATCCTTTTTTCGAAAATCTGTTTGAATTAATATAATTGAATTAAACAATATACATGTATTTACTAATAAATAACCCTCAGCTACACTGCCATGTTTTTATTATCACTAAATATTTTGTTTTCTGAAACAAAATGTAAAAAATATTTGTTGAATCAATTTTTTCTTCATATAATGTTTAGCCTGACGTTTATAAAACAAAAACAAGCTAATCAGGCAAAAGTCTAAAACAAAACAAACCAGTGAAGATTAATGCTAAAGGTTCCACTTAGCTGTAGTGATTATAAGAAGAATATCGATGAAAACATGCATAACTGACAGAGGCAGCCAGTAATAAGGTTGTATGGTCATAACCAGCCATCCTTTGATATCTCACACGTCTAAACCATGAAAACTACTGTAAAAATAAGTCATAGACAGCTACTACAAAGAAATTAGGTTACCTGAAAGGGTCTTCCAGTTGCTGCCAATTGTAGAACTTGCCAGCTTGCCCGACTCTACCTCTACACGCTTTAAGGATAACCAGGCTAGGTAATATATCAGCCCAGAGTCGAGTCCACGCATTGTTAGGGTCATCTGAGCCAGCAAGTTCTATAGTGTTGTCTGTAAGGCATGTCACAACAAACTATATGTATTTCCGAAGGTATCTGACAGGGTATCTCTGATCATGCAATTATGCTGAACCAAGTGTGCAAAGTTTTTAAGGAATGGGACAAAAATCTGGATGCTATGCGTTCATCTTATCTTCAACTCTACCATCGATTATTTTGAAAACTCTGGTATATTTATACCTCCATATACAACTTCAATGGGTTCCTCATGTTAATTCTGTTATATCTCAAATTTCTCGTACGTTGGTACACTCATATGTCGAAGTATGACTGTAGTGGGAAACTGAACATGCCGAAAAAATTTAACACTTTGACAAAGAAAGGATTTTCCCCTACAGAAATGTTTGCTTCTAGCCTCCACCACAGGCTACAGTATGCTCAGCAATCTGGTGCAGTAATAGGTTTAATTACATTAACTGACTGTGTTAGGTATACTTCAGAGTTTAAACACAACCTAAAACATAACTGGGTTCAATTTAGTTTGAAACCTAAAACCAAACCTTTCTCATCAGCACGGACCCTTCAGGTCGTGCTTCAATAATGAACATTAAGTAGTAGCAGCAATGATATTAGTAGTGATATGATAGTACGTGAAAGAGTTTTCGAGTGGTGCAGAGTGATAGCATGTTAAGATTGAACAGATGGCATTGTGAGCAGGTACATCTACCCAGTGGACACTGTAGATGTGCAGCTAGCGACTGATTGGGGCCTATTATTTGAACATAATTTACCATATTCGCTGACAATCTATATTGCGCTGGCAATCCCGTGCGCTGTGAGTGATCATCATATCTAATAAGTATGTGAGCAACTATTCTTTGATGTGGAAAGGTGGTCAAGTGATGCAGATGGTAGCGCATTTGTCTGAGAATCTATATATCTGGGTTGAAATCTTCAGCAGTGCCATTTTTTACTAATGTTCTTAGCGTGGCTTTGAACGGACGGACACAGCTCTTATTAAAGTAAAGATTTTTAAACTAAAGACATACTCAAAGAATACTGACAGCACGAGTAGCGAAGGTCATGCCATGCACACCACCATTTTCCCTTGTAAGTATCCACACAGCTAAGCTACCTCCAGTTATGTTTGTAAACAGACCAAAATAAATAGAAATGAAAAATGATGATAGTATTGATGCTGGGTGTTTTCATTCTAGAATAGTGTAGAGCACAAGGCATGGCAGTTTATAATGCTACAGCAAAATTGTTCTACATTCTTACTCGTAGCCCAGTTCTAATTAGACTTACACAACCTCAGAACTAGCCAATCAAATGAATGAACTTTCATCAAATATTCACCAGGTAGATCGAGTGTTCACCACTTTACGGCTTAACTGTATATGTATTTTAAGACTAGATCCACATAGTTTTGGCAAAGTTGTTTTAACATTTTTTTAAATTCAAACAAATCTTTAAAATCGAAGTCTAATTATTTCGTGCTTTCGAGCTGTGCTTGCCATTAATAGGAACCGCAAATTGATTTCAAATGCATATAATAGGTAAACAGATATATTTAAGTTAGTGTTCGAGTACACAAAGACAGCCTATGGAATGTCACCTGAGATGTCGAGACGCTCAAGACGAATTAGCTTTCTAAACAATTCTTTAAGATTTGTAAGAGTGAGCCCTGACCGACACATATCCAGGCAAGTTAACTGTTCCATCATTGCTAATTGTTCCAAAAAGGTTTTCTGAAAATAAAAGTTTGTTTGCTTTAAGACAAAGGTATTTGAACTACTTGTAAAAAATGTTATAAATAAAGGAAATATGGGCAATCGCACAGTCCGTTTCTATAACTTCAGGAGGCCTGCTATATTTAGCTTCAATATGAATAACTAGTGTAGCAGTAACAATGATATAAATTTATAATATAAATTGATAAACACTTCATATAAATTTGTGATTACCATCTTGGATGCTGGCATTTTATGTATATTTGTGATCACATCTTGGATGCTGGCACTTTATGTATATTTGTGATTACTATCATGGATGCTGGCACTTTGTGTATATTTGTGATTACCATCTTGAATGCTGGCACTTTATGTGTATTTGTGATTACCATCCTGAATGCTGGCACTTTATGTGTATTTGTGATTACCATCTTGAATGCTGGCACTTTATGTGTATTTGTGATTACCATCTTGGATGCTGGCACTTTGTGTATATTTGTAATTACCATCTTGAATTCTGACACTTTATATACTGAATATTCAAACCTTCTAAACAATGGATTTGTGATTACCATCTTAAATTCTGATACATTACTCATATTTGTGATTACCATCTTAAACTCTGACACATACAGATTTGGGATTACCATCTTGAATTCTGACACTTCATACAGGGTTGTGATTACTATCTTAAACTCTGACACATACAGATTTGGGATTACCATCTTGAATTCTGACACTTCATACAGATTTGTGATTAGCATCTTAAATTCTGACACTTCATACAGGTCTGTGACTACCATCTTAAATTCTGACACTTCATACAGGTTTGTGATTACCATCTTAAACTCTGACACATACAGATTTGTGATAACCATCTTGAATTCTGACACTTCATACAGGTTTGTGATTACCATCTTGAATTCTGACACATTACTCATATTTGTGATTAGCATCTTGAATTCTGACACATTATACAGATTTGTGATTACCATTTTGAAGTCTGACACTTCATACAGATTTGTGATTACCATCTTGAATTCTGACGCTTCATACAGGTTTGTGATTACCATCTTGAATTCTGACACATTATACAGATTTGTGATTACCATCTTGAATTCTGACACTTTATACAGATTTGTGATTACCATCTTAAATTCTGACACTTCATACAGGTTTGTGATTACCATCTTAAACTCTGACACATACAGATTTGTGATAACCATCTTGAATTCTGACACTTCATACAGGTTTGTGATTACCATCTTGAATTCTGACACATTACTCATATTTGTGATTAGCATCTTGAATTCAGACACATTATACAGATTTGTGATTACCATCTTGAATTCTGACACTTCATACAGATTTGTGATTACCATCTTGAATTCTGACACTTCATGCAGATTTGTGATTACCATCTTGAATTCTGACACTTTGACTCAGCAGTTAGCAATGTCGATTAGTTTTTCTGCCAGTTGCCATGCAACCGAAGCTTGCTTGCAACCAACAACTTCTTGCAAACTGTCATACTACCCTAAAAAATTAAAGGCATCAGTATGTTTTTGTAAAAATAAAGGGAAAACTAGCAGCAAAGATTGAAAACACGATCGGAAAAGAAATTGGAAACCAGTGGTGTACCTCAAGCAGACAGTTTTTTTACTCTATATCTAACAAATGCAATGAAGAAACGAGCGACCACATCTGAGGAAATTAAGAATCATTCAGAACTACTAAGACATTTCAGGGATTACTGCTAAGCAAAATGGGAATGAACAGGCATACACATTCCCCTCCAATGCACAGATGATATTTGTTGGATGGAGGATAAATAGCAACCACAATAAAAACATCAAAAGAAAACCCCGGATATGCTGGAGAAATGTTTTGATTAACGAAAATAAGAGAGAGCAACATCGGATTCAGAATGATGGAACGGAGGACCGAAAGTGATGCAAGCAACTTGGTACAACTTTGGAGAGAACCAAAGACCTGAAGAGGTGGCTACGAATTGCAACTGATGTGATGGAGAAAACTAAACACATAACAAAGGACTGAAGGCCAGCCACAGACATAAATAAGAGGTTTCAATACGTACATATTTAGTATTTTACTATACCATAGCAAAACGTGGACTATCACAAAGAGCACATCAAACATATTGACATCTTTCACAGACGAATGCTCAGAAACGCGATCAATGTTTGATGGACGAGAAAGATGAGTTCTGCAAACTTGCACAATAAGACCAAACAGAAATAAAGGAGCAAAAAAGCACTCAGAGACGACAATGTCTGTATGGCCCCGCCATGCACCTACTCAGGGAAATACCAGTGCAGAAAGCAATGGGTGAGTACAAGCGATCAGTGAGGATGGTGAGAGGAGCTCATCAAATCACATCAATAAAGACATTAGAAAACTAGGCACAAATATCGCCACAGCTAAAACCATTACAGAGAGCAGATGGTGAAGATTGCTGATACGCAGCAAAAGCCCTCTCTAAAAGACAGTAGTGTGAACTGTTTGATGGTGATAAGTTATCAGTAATTGTAAAACCTCTATTTGAGCCCAATGGTGCTGTAATTCCAACCCTTCCCCTATAGTGGCGTTTATTAGAGGTAACATCCAAATAGAGAGGGGGCTGTATTTTTCGACTAGCTCATCAGAATTTTGGGAAAATAAAATTTAACTCTTTTGTGGCAAAGTTATACTAATGTCCCCTATATTTCACACTCTCCATCCAGCGGAGCGATATTGATATATTGTTAATGTCGCTTTTTAACCATCTTTTGCTTTGGTGAACCGTTTTTCACATACGTCAAAGTATCAGACCGAGTTGAACAAGGGTCTACATTGAGTAAAAGCTATTAGGCGGATACAGTTGTCTATTTCAACAATGTTGCTTTTAAAGCTTTTAAAAAATTATGAAGCTCTGGAGTCAGAAAGCAGACTTTGATACATCAGAACAATGGATGCAATTTAGTCGTACGATGTTCCTGAAGAGTATTCTCATCACTCATAAAAATGCTTGAAAATTTTCAGGCAAGAATGTAAATCAGAATTAGCTTTTAATGATTTCGAATCAGAGTGCAGTTTGAAGTTATTCTGATGATCGATCTTCTCAGGTGCACAGTGACTAAAACTGTGCTGTAATTCGCAGCCCTTCTTAATTAGTGGCATTCTATTAAAGGGGGTGTTCAAGTAAAGGTGGCGTTCAAATAAAGGTGGCGTTTAACTTTAAAAGCATATGCATGCGGGTAACAAAAACTTCTTTGACCAATGAACCTACAGACATAACATATTTAGCTAGCGCAAATGCCCAAATAGACTACCTGCAGAAATGCTACAACCATTGTGCACTTAGATGACGCTTTGAATTATCTCATATTATTGGTATTAAATAAATTGAGCAGTATCTTCCAACTTTTTGCTAACTGATTTCCTCACTAAGATGTAAATAGCAAGGAATATGCATGGAGCATCATATGAATTTATTACATAAGATATCGATAACTCCATCACTTGCTAACCCCTAATCTTGACGAATAATTAATATCTCGGAATACTCAAAGTAGAACACAAAAAACCATCGTACAAAAAAAGAGACTTACCGTTGGTCTAGATAGATATCCCACACCTAAAGATAGCAATTTTGAGTCATCTACAGGTAACAACAGCTTGCTTGAACCACCTTGGTCGGTGTCAAAGAGATAAGGTGTGTGATAGATGTCGATGAGCTCCAATGACTTGTGGCTAAGAAGACTTTTTTGTACTGTGCAACAGAATTACAGAATAATGGAGTTAACCATACAACCTTCATATGTCCTACAAGAACACTGGTAATCCTATAGGGTGCTTTCAGCTTCCTATGAGTATGAGTAAACAATAATCGGGATACACATGGGTCATTCAAAAACTCCTCACAAGTACTCCGGACTATTGTAGACTTACTATACGTTTCACCTTGACTGAGTACACAAAGGCACCTCATAACCAAGTTCTGTAAGGTCCATTGATGATAGATATGTGCATAATTACTAATGTATCATAATAGTCATATCACCATATATTATTAAATAGCTTGATGTTTGTAGACCACAATAACTGAACATTTCCCTTCTACTAAACGAGTAGGTGTATGCTAAGAATCTTGTATTAAATTTATTCATTGGTATCCGATATGGTATTTACTGCGATCGGTACATATTGCTGAATATGGGGTGTAGAAAATGACATGTTCATGGACAGGGGTAAGACTAAAATATGCCATTGTGCACCCCACTCCAGGGTAAATATTATTCAATGTTTTGTAGGTCAACTTTTCTAGGGTAAACAAAGGTATGTTATATGTTTAAGAGTCTGTTACATACACACATATAGTATTGATATATTACATGTTTGAGAGTCTGTTACATACACATATAGTATTGATATATTATACGTTTAAGAGTCTGTTACATACACACATATATAGCATTGATATATTATATGTTTAAGAGTCTGTTACATACACACATATAGTATTGATATGTTATATGTTTAAGAGTCTGTTATATACAGACATATAGTATTGATATATTATACGTTTAAGAGTCTGTTACATACACATATAGTATTGATATATTATACGTTTGAGAGTCTGTTACATACACACATATAGTATTGATATATTATACGTTTGAGAGTCTGTTGCATATACACATATAATATTGATATATTATACGTTTGAGAGTCTGTTATATATACACATATAGTATTGATATATTATATGTTTGAGAGTCTGTCACATACACACATATAGTATTGATATATTATATGTTTAAGAGCCTTTAAAAACAAATCACATTTATACAGAGATTTCTTTTACATCTTGGCTATGGTGTTTGTCTAATATTAAACAATGTTGCAAACATTTCTCTTTCAGTTTAAAAATTGAATTTGTATCTCAAGAGTTGATAGTATATTTACTTACAAGGTCCCTGAACAGTCTGAGATTTTCCGAAGGCCTTATCATAACAGTGAACAACATAAAGACGCCGAAGAGTGCTTGGTAAAGAGTAGCTAGTCTTAAATGAGCTAATATCCAATGCCTCCAAATAAAGCTCCTCGATATCACAGCAGTATTGCATCATCATATTCCATGTCGTTGCTGTTATGTCAACAGTCTTCCTGTTTGATTTGGCTACGACAAAAATACTTCAGCCAATCAATTCACAATCAGAAATACTTTAGCCAATCAATTCACAATCTGAAATACTTCAGCTAATCAATTCACAATCTGAAATACTTCAGTCAATCAATTCACAATCTGAAATACTTCAGCCAATCAATTCACAATCTGAAATAATTCAGCCAATCAATTCACAATCTGAAATACTTCAGCCAATCAATTCACAATCTGAAATACTTCAGCTAATCAATTCACAATCTGAAATAATTCAGCCAATCAATTCACAATCTGAAATACTTCAGCTAATCAATTCACAATCTGAAATACTTCAGCCAATCAATTCACAATCTGAAATACTTCAGCCAATCAATTCACAATCTGAAATACTTCAGCCAATCAATTCACAATCTGAAATACTTCAGCTAATCAATTCACCATCTGAAATACTTCAGCCAATCAATTCACAATCTGAAATAATTCAGCCAATCAATTCACAATCTGAAATACTTCAGCTAATAAATTCACCATCTGAAATACTTCAGCCAATCAATTCACAATCTGAAATACTTCCACCAATCAATTCACAATCTGAAATACTTCAGCCAATCAATTCACAATCTGCAGGAGAAAAACCTTTAGGTTAAAATAAAAGTGATAAAAGCATGCAATTTGCATAAAAAGGATGTTAAACTCAAAAAGAGTTAAAAATGAACTAACACAAACTTTAATTGATTGTATCAAAAAGTATTGGTATTTCTCTAATATTTGTGATTGTTTTTTATGTTTGAGGTGGTCTGACTGCCAGTATGATTCAAGAATAAAATTGACAAAATTTGATTGTGGGTAAAATGCTCAGATTCAAGCTAAAGTGCGATTGTGAAGTCTATAATTGTGATGAGACTGACAGAATAGAGACGCTAATGCTGCAACCTGACCACAATGGCTGATAATAACTAGTGATGCCATTTTGCACCGATTTTTCTTTCAAGCAATTTAACCGCAATAAAGTTTTGCCAATTTTAACCTTTAAACATCTTGGCAGGCAGACCCCCTCATCCATGAAAACACAATCGCGAATGATAAAAAAATACCGATACTTTCTGCTAAAATTTTATGTAAGTTCATATTTAAAAACTTAAAAGACCAAAATATGTATTCAACAGACAAAATAACCATTAAATTAAAAACATTGATGTAGTATCACTAATTTTATTCTAGAATATGAGAAAGTAAGCGACACACTTCCACAAGTGAACCTATCCGCCCAATGCCTCAGGGCAAAAGGTGAAGTCTGAGAAGGACATTGAGATAACAACAAGTTACTTCAGATGAAAGGTTGATAATGACATGTATGGTTTTGGCAGCTGCAAAAAATGACTGACTAAATCGGACTCACAGAAAGTACTATGATGACGAAGTCTAAGAACCTTTGTGTGTGAACCGGCCAGTTTTCTGAAAATCTTCTGAATTTTTATGTTGAATGCATTTTCTGGAGCGATGTCAATAACTTTCCACAGCTCTCTATCAACTGATATCTTCTTCCATCTTTTGCATACCCTAAAAATGGAAATATTCATAGTGTTATATCCTTAAACAGTAATTCAACATGCCTTATGGTCAATTTTCTCTGTACTTTATGATGAGCCCCATTCAAAAAGCTTCAAAGAAATTTAGAATGTATGATCATTACTTACAGCAGTGTGCAAAATAAACCTCTCCGACATATTTATAAATTGTTGTTCCCGACTTTGTTACAGGTAAACAAACATGGATTATGTGCTTATAGGTTCAAAATTTTGTCTTGATTTAGAATATCCCACCAAATAATTTGTAAGATTCACACAAATTGGGTTAGATTTGGGTGCATTTGGGTTAGTTCAGTTTCTCGAACCAAAGTGATAAAAATGATCAGATTACATCTCACCAGACTTCAGATGACTTGTTTCTAAAGTTTATTCACAGAAATCCTTTCTTTTCAAAATCTAGTCTTGTAGGCAAATCTAGATTTGAAATGAGCAAATAAAAACGATACATCATTACAAATTGTCAATGCTATGCATACTGCATTACATGTCACTATGACACTTGTCAGCATACTGCATTACATGTCACTATGACACTTGTCAGCATACTGCATTACATGCCACTATGACACTTGTCAGCATACTGCATTACATGTCACTATGACACTTGTCAGCATACTGCATTACATGTCACTGTGACACTTGTCAGCATACTGCATTACATGCCACTATGACACTTGTCAGCATACTGCATTACATGTCACTATGACACTTGTCAGCATACTGCATTACATGTCACTATGACACTTGTCAGCATACTGCATTACATGTCACTATGACACTCGTCAGCATACTGCATTACATGTCACTATGACACTCGTCAGCATATTGTAGGCTGAAATATTTGAAGCCCTCTAGAAATTTCAATGGACCAACATAGAGGCCACAACAAAATGAAATAATATCATCTTCAAGAAGACAGCTTTTAGACATCTCTGAAAGTATTATTTTCTCTTGGCTATCTCATGTGCTCATTTTAATAGAGTTATTGGCAATTCATGGCACCGAGATTTGACTAGATCACTTTTGAATAATTCATAAAGGACATTCTCTCTTATCGTACAAGTTTTCAAGCCTAAACAATGTAGATTTTCACTATTTTATGATACACCATGACAAACACTATATACACAGACTATTTTATGATACACCATGACAAACACTATATACACAAACTGATTTATGATACACCATGACAAACACTATATACACAGACTATTTTATGATACACCATGACAAACACTATAAACACAAACTGATTTATGATACACCATGACAAACACTATATACACAGACTATTTTATGATACACCATGACAAACACTATACATATACACAGACTGATTTATGATACACCATGACAAACACTATATACACAAACTAATTTTAAAATTTTCATTCATTATGCACACTTAGATCCAGCAACCATTCTGGTAGCGCCATGTCAGTATCTCTACATCAGCTTAGCAAAAAGGTTGACTTGCAACAAAATTCACATTACAGTTATTTGATATCAAAAGATTCACCATGTCTTACTCTGTTGTGTTGTAGGTGCAAAATATGTGGGAATGTGATTACAAGCTCTTAAAAGCTCAAAAACGAACAGTTAATCGCAGCCACACGAGACCGCTGTAGTTTGGATTCTCTTTCCAAAATGGCTCAAATGTGACGTAGTTGTGGTAGATGGTTTCTGTTTACACTTTCATGCAACCTTATTCGTCGAAATATTTTCACAAATAATACTTCCCGGATTCAATAAAACCATGTCTATTGTTCTTACGCGTCTGTTTTATTGTCATTGTGATGCTGTCCCTTTTAGCAGTGATATCTTATAACTTACCGTTAAAATTAATTAAATTTTTTAACCTTACCTCGAAGGAGTACATATCATTGTCTGATAATCATGACGAGCCTGTTGGCTACCTGTGATAATCGAAAAGACTGCAAAAATTATTTGCGAAGTATTGGGTCACATGATCAGATTACGACTTGACGATTAGTCCAAGCCGAAACAAAACTGTAAAGTAGCGAGCATCTATATTTGATACGGGTTCTTCGGTAAAACCCGAAGTGTTTGTCATAAACTAGCGCTACGACAAGTTTTATATTGAGCCTTTTATTGGCCTTTCAATTCACGTGAGAACATCACATGACAAAACAATAACCAAACTGTCATGACTACGTCAGAGAAATAAACGGATTCCAATCTACGGCTGCTTTTCGTTTTTGAGCTTTTAAGAGCTTGTAATCACATTTCCACATATTTGGCACCTACAACACAACAGAGTAAGACATGGTGAATATTTTGATAACAAATAACTGTAATGTGAATTTTGTTGCAAGTCAACCTTTACAAGTGTGACAAAAACATTATAGCCCATCCTACATTTATGCAACATTGGCATATGTAGTAACTAACGTAGCCAGCAACAGCACTACTGTAAGTCATGTATACCTAGAGAGGTTGACTTTTTCAAAGAATGAAAGGTGTTGAAAAATCTTCATCAACAGTTCCTCTGCCAAGCATGAAATGCTCACTGCAGGTATGTCTAATCGACGCCTTTTACTGGATGCCATGATGCAGGAATACTACATCCCGTAACAGACTACAATAAAATTTGTAACTGTTCACAGAATTATGTTAGCTCAACAACTTCAACGAGATGAAATGGAATCCATTCATGTATATGCACTATGTATATGGTGTTCGCTGTAGTCATATATTATATAACAAAATAATCAATTTTCATTAATCCGTTTACGTGATATGTTAAGGTAGTCAAACGTTTGAGCTGATATGTTAATACTTTGAAGACAGGGCCTGAGATAATTCGGATATATATTTTTCTACCTGATCCTAAGTCCGAGTGAACTTAGCTTCATAGGTTCAATTTCTTTCGTACTCCTGTTTTACGAAAACTTGCGATATTTTGGTTATTAATTTTTGATATATGTATCAGTATAATTCCGAAATCTTGAGTCGATTGAAACATTATTTCTTAAGATATTGTTGCAATACTGAGGGCACTTCTAATCGTCTAAAAAATATTATCAGAAAATTACTTTCTCATGACATACTGATGGAAATCTTTAGTAATGAAGGATTAAAAACAAAACAAACCTAGTAAGCTTCTCAGCAACAAGAGCTTCTCACTAGAACTATTTGCTATTTATTCTACTCATAAAAATAGACTATCAGAATCGGTTTACATCAACCATCAGGTTTCTTCATTTACCTCTTAAATATCACATCTTCGAAAGAGCTAAAAAAACTATTCACTATATTTGATTTGGGTTTTTAGTGAGTTCCACAAGTTTGGAGCTTTAAAATGATAAAAATATCAGTTCAAAGAAAATTGGGGCTATTCTAGATGTTTTCACAGTTGATTGAAAGTTGTTAATACGTTGTAGGATTACGGAACTTGCTTGGATATACTAGGTTAGAGTTCAAAGGGCTAAAGGTGATGCAAAAAAGTTTGAGGTGTAGTTTTAGAGTGCTCGAGTGTGATTGATAAAAACGTCATGCAAAGGCAACACCATTAGTTACGGTTAAAATGAAAACTAAAGTGCATAATTCAAGTTCCCTTCTACAGAACTGAAGTCACGAACTAAACACCAATGTCTAATCTCAATATCTAATCCCCACCAAATAGATAAAACAAATATGTAAAGAAACCAGAATGATCATTAATGAATGTACAGTAAAAGCAAATGTGTTGTTAACGACGACCCCAAAAAGGTTTTTTATGCTATTTCAGGTGTTGAGTTGCTAAAGACAAAATATAATTTGAACACAGATAACAAATTTAAGAAATGCAAAGCCTAGAACAGAAGGTTCTCTTTGGTTTAAAATAAACACAGCTGTATGTCAAAAATTAAAGTGATGCATTATAACATCAGCAGAAAAAACTGAAAAAGACAAACAACAGACCAAGTGCCACAAAGTTCAGTGACAAGAAAGTAAATGAAGCATTGCATATTGGAAATGCATCAAATTTCAGTAAACTTGTAACCGGGAAAACAAGAGAACTCATAAAAACCAATACGTATTAATAAGGTTCTGACAAGAACAACTAATTGAAGGCACTATTGGGCCAATTACAGATGACACAATCTGTTAACACCATGTTGTTGAGCAGATTCTTTTATGCAAAAAACCAAATATTAAGTAATTTGAAACATTTTTTTTTATAGTTGCCTAAAATGTACATGCATATTTGGCCATGCTTTGAAAAATAGCTACTGTCTTGAACAAATGATGATTAGAGCATGTGATGACATAAAACTGAATTATAAGCTATAAATCAATGTAACTTATTGATCCATATTATTTGAAAACTAAAAAACAAATTCAGCACTGCACTGACCAAACCTACAGAAGCGAATGCAATGTTTACCCAAACCCAAATTGAGCTATAACCTAATTTAGATAACTAAATAATCTAAAATAAGTACTATAGTGGTGTGCAATAAGTCACTATCAAACGGACGAATTCAGCAAAATGATACAAACCTATTTATTACTATTTATCCTAAAAGGAAGTATAACCAGGCCTGCCAACTCTCACGCATTGGGCGTGAGAAACACGCAATTGCTCCATGCCTCACGCATCTCAAACCCGTGTCACGCAATTACCCCATTTACCCAAGCAAAACTGTTTTTTTGCCCCAATCTTCTGTGGTTAGAATGCAACAAGTTTATTACTGTACTCACTTCATTCACTAGCCAGAGCAATCTGCCTAGCCAGAGCCCAGCAATGCACAAAATAGTAAATCAGTCTGACCAATCAGATACTAGTAAGCAAGCCAATACGCAACGGAAAAAGGGGAATCCCCTTCAAACTGAACAGCAACACAAAATAGACTGGGTTAACAAATCATGCTAAAACATCAATCATCACACCTCCCCTTGATTTCTAAATCAACAAGAACAGAATTAGTAAACTTCAAAACTTAAAAATCATCACTTAATACGTATGATAGTCAGCAAGCTATGAGGGGGTTTGTTTGTTTCGTGTTGGTCACGCATAGTCACTGGGAACCGCAACATTGTTAGCTAGATTATCACAGTCACCTGGAATCTGAAACTGATCTGGGGCGTATTGTAATTCATCATTGTCATGTTCTAGGCTATCGTCTTCTACTTGCTGGTCGGTGTCTGGCTCATGCACTTCTATGTATGTGTCACCCCTCTCAGCTGCAGAATGTGGGTGGCAAAGCCTCAGATCACTAATGTGTTTAGATATTGAGTCTACTTTCACCGCCGTGTTTGACACTAATGATGTCACCTTGCCCTTTTGCCATTGTGTCGTACACCTTGCCTGAGGTGGCTTCACATACACAACATCTCCCGGTTTAAAAGGATTCAGCTCAGTACTCCTGGGCAGGAAGGAATCTTCAGAAACATCTGGTGTATGCTGTCCTTCATACTTGTACACCTCTTCAGCAGGAATGACCCCATCAATCTTTGGAGAGAAATTATGCCAATATAACATCTCCTCAGCACTGCGACCTGTTCGAGCCATCATCCTATTAACTGTTCTATGCTGTCGTTCTGCGATACCATTCCCTTGCTGTCGATAAGCACAAGAGAATATGTGTTCGATACCCCACTTCTCTACCAGTTTTCTCATTACTTGGCTGCGATAGCATGGGCCGTTGTCTGACAGAAATTCCTTAGGAGGACCCCGTTCATAAAATATTTGTTCGAGCTCTTTCACCACCACCTCAGCTGTCTCATTTCTTAGTTGTCTCCACAAAGAGAACCTGCTAGGTCCACAGTCAACCACTGTCAAGTAAGGGATTCCTCGGTAATGAGTGATGTCTGATGCTAACCTTACCCACGTTTCTTCAACAGCCAGTTCACCACAATCCCATTTCACCGGTGAGGGATCTACCTGCCTAAAGACATGACACTCTTTGACCACCTGTTCGATATCTTTCTTTGACACTGAGTCACCCCATTTTCGGCGGGCTAAATAAAAAGTCCTGTCGACACCCAGGTGATTAGTGTCATGAAGGTCTCTAATTGCTTGGACTGGGTGCATACTGACAACCGCTGTAGCACACACTCGGGCCTTCAGCCATTTCTTGGGAACTCTCGTCAGCGTGTCTGCTAAGTTCTCTTCTGACTTTACTAACTTCGTTTTTACATCTAAGCCGTACAGTTCTACCAACTCAGCAATCATACTGAGCCTTCTTCGTGTAAGCATCTCCCCCAGGCCGCATACGTTTGGTCGTTTACTGTTAGTGATAATAGAGTTGACCCAACCATACACTGTAGCTGAGTCGGTGATCACACATACTGATGTGAGGCCCCATTTCACTCCACAACTAACACCTCGTATTACTGCGTCCAGCTCTGCGACATTAATATGGTTGCCATCATCTTTGCGTACCCAGCAGCCATCTTCCACCTGTTGCCCATCAATCTCCACAGACACACCAATTCCCAGGTTACTTGCGTCACACCATATTGATCCACGTCTCTTGTCAGGTACTGACCACTGTCCACCTACTGGGTCTTTTTCCTTCAGCATCTCCATTGTATCATTTATCATCACCTGAACTGGCTCTGGAACTGTATCATCCCAGCCACAATCATTACTTTCTCTCTTCATATAACTACAGGCCACTCTCAACCAACCACCAACTGGGTAGTGGCCTATGAGCCTCCCACACAGAGAGAACAATTCCCTTTTCGTCATGCTCTGTCTTTTTACCAATATCATTGTCTCTGCACTACTGAAGTCTACCAGACTCATCTCTTTTAACACGGAGCCCCAGAACTCTAGCATCATCAATGCACTCCGGCTCCTTAGTCACTAAGCCATACTTGGTGAGATGCTCCCTTACATGTGCTACTAAAACTTTATCGTTATCCACAATTATGTCGTCTATGTAATGATCAGTACCAGCTTCAATCTTGCTATCCAATGAAAGTACCTTGCCTAGCACCTTTGACATGATCTTAGGTGCCACATTAAGCCCGAAGCCCATCCGTGTCATCACAAAGAGCTTATCTTTGTACCTTACAGCCGGGAATTTCAAAAGCTCATTATTCACATACAGCTGCAAATAGGCTTTCTTCAGGTCAAGCATACAACAGTTGGGTCCAAACTTTCGCCATTTTCGCAGCTTGTCTTGACAGACAGCTACATCTGCACCTGGATTGCAGTTTATATGCTGGTTCAATTCCCGACTGTAGTCCATCACAGGCCGAATTTTTCTCTCCTTATTTGGTTGTAGTGCTGCCATGAGAGGTATAATGCCTTGCACTTTGCCGTGTACTGTTTCATCATGCTCTTCCAACCATCCACTATCAATCCATGCTTCAACTTCCTGCTCATAGCCTTCTCTGCACTCATCTGAGATGCTGTACTGCCCACATTGATTTTTCAGAATGGGTTCTCCGTCCTTCTATCGCCATGCTACCGTCCACTTCTTTCCATCAAATGTGGCTATAAAATCCGTATCCTCTACTTGTAATCCGATGAGTTTATTGCGTATGCCTACTGCTACTGTTGGCTCTCCACCCTTGCAAAACCCAAAAGACGGCACATCTTCAACGCTCACACTCATGCCGCCCAATCTTTTCACTGCATCCATCCCAATAATCGCTAAACAGTCGCACACTAAAGATATAGAAACCAAACAGCGGAGCCTAACTGTGTTTTTTCCTGTGCCAATGTACAAATCTACCTCCCCTAGGCACTCTGTGGTTTTACCATCTAACATCATCACAGTTGTACGACGTGCGCTGTATCTGACACCCAGCAGCAGCAGAGCCTGGGCACTCACTACAGATTGATGACAACCAGTGTCTACTAATGATCAAGTTTCTACACCATTGATTAGGAGATTCATTATTGGGAGCGCCGTATCTATTGCTGTCGTGCGGGGTGAGAATCCGACGCAGATGCTCCCCCTTTCGCATTTCCCGAGCGTTCAGGACACCTGTTGGCCAGATGAGTGGTCGAGTCACAAACATAGCACTTACGAACAGATTGGTTACGATTACCTGCAGATTTGTCAATTCTTCCTGTAGGGCACTGACGAGCCATGTGCCCATTTCAGAGCAACTGTAGCATAGCATGGCTCTACCTTGTTTCAACCCAGCGCACACAAAGCTGGTAGTTGCTCCCCTTGACGCCAACATGGCTCTGGCCTTACTCACGAGGGCAGGCAATTCCATACTATCAACATCTACAGTTGATTTTAGTTGCAAAGCTATATCCGAAGGTAAGCCACCAACAAAAACACATCTGAGTAAAGGATCTGGATTTGTCTGTCCCATTAAATTTACTAATCGCCTCAGGTCAGCAAGATATACATTTACAGACTCGCCTTCTGACAGCATCCTGCTTTTTAACTGCTCATATGAGGAAAAGACATCAATGCTGAATGCAGTCCTCAGTTCATGTTTCAGCTTATTATAATCAGCCTTTACTTCATTGCTCAACTGCTGATACACTGCAAACGCTGATCCTGACAGGAACAATGGCAGAAACTTTAGTTTGTCAGTCACACCCTGCAGTTCTGCTACAAGCTCTAATTTTTCAATCCACACAGAGAATTCCCCACTGGTGTTGTAGTCCTTATAACTTTTTATAATGTCCGAAAATCTTACGCTCTTAGCCATAGTCTTCTTGTAGTATCGCCGAAATAGCTTGTGGTTAGAATGCAACAAGTTTATTACTGTACTCACTTCATTCACTAGCCAGAGCAATCTGCCTAGCCAGAGCCCAGCAATGCACAAAATAGTAAATCAGTCTGACCAATCAGATACTAGTAAGCAAGCCAATACGCAACGGAAAAAGGGGAATCCCCTTCAAACTGAACAGCAACACAAAATAGACTGGGTTAACAAATCATGCTAAAACATCAATCATCACATCTTCAAGTAGTAATCATATACTTACTACTAATAAACAACTATGTATAAACATATTTGTGGCATTCTCATCTATTAATAACCTCCACTACATGTAGTTTCCATATGGAGTTAGATTATCTTTCGCTGTGGTGTTTTTATACACTATGAAAATTTACCCCATTTATCAAATCCTCGCATTTTCATTGCCCTCAAAATAGACTTTCACTCCTACCCCCCCCCCTCCAGGGTTGGCAGGCCTGAGTATAACGTCTTTTCAAACAGCAAGTACTAAACATAATAACATATCAAGTAAAGATGCTGTGATAAAACAAACGATTCCCGAAGGCAAGATTTTACAAGAGTGAATACAATACATTATATTTTAAATAGTGTTCTGTGACGGAGCGATGGATTTGTGATTTAGTTTGAAATTAGAAAAATACGTATGTACCATTTACGTAGTTTTCAATTATTTGGATCATTTTTTAAAGTTCAGAACTTTATTCAGTTTAGCTATCATACTCGTTTATAGATGATACCTCAACGAGCCATACTAATCAACTCTACTGCTGAGATATATTAGTACAAGCTTCGGCAGAAAGAATGTTTTTGTATGCTTCATTCAATTCAAAGTAGCAACAATCAGTAGCAATGAATAAATACTACTTAGTCCTCAAAACATATACTTTGAATAAAACTATCGCATAAGATAATATGATCAGGCAATAAGAACTCTTCACTTCTACGTTTGGCTATTTCATAAATATTTCTGGAAATTCCGCCGATTAGCCAAAATTGTTAGTGGTAGAAGGGTTCGTATTAGCCGAAATAATTGAGTTTTGCCTTTACGGGTGGTTCAAATGAGCCCCGACGCAAATGCATGAACACAACTGCCGCAGCGGCTGTTTAGTTCTATGGTTCAAGGGCGTCATAGCGAGGATTATTTTTGGAGCGATAATTAGTATCGTTACTATTCCACCAATGATGTCGCAACGTTAGTCAATTATTGTTCCAGGGCAGTTTGTGACCTTATGTTCACTTAGGCTTAAACATATTGGCCCGGATGCGCTCCATTGGTTCTCCGACCGACCTGCAGAGCCGTTTGCAGACCGCGTGCGAGTTTGCAGAATCGACATTTTGCTAATTGGCCATGTAATTAATTCGTATTATGTTTTTTAAGATTGCAATAAAAACTGCAGTCACTAACGAAGATGTTAAAAAGTAACTTTGGGTTTCGTTTATGCAGTCGGAGGGTATCTTGATCAAACACTTGAGACATCCGTGTAATAACCGATAGCTGCATGTAAATACAATGTGGTAGGAAGGTTAATGATTATTTTTATCTGTAGAGAGTATTGCTACAAATCTAACAAACTTGTCAGAAATGTGCAGCAGCTAACCGTTAAGCTAAAAATATCTCAATTCACTGCACCATTAACAACATACAGTCGATATCTGGCTACATTCATAATTTACTTAGGGCTGAACCAGAGAAGTAAAATCATGAACTAGCTTACAATTTAGGAAAATATTGATTACTTACGTAGTTTTCAAATATCGTAGTGTATCGATAAATTATCGTAGTAGATGTATTGTGAATCGCCAGAATATTGTGGCGAATTGGTTTTTTTTCTTTACGTTATATCGTTTTCGTGTTTCAATCGAATATAATTTCTTATGTTTACTATAAGTAGTTTTTATGCAATGTATACAAAAATGATGCTACCCGATATTAAATTGTCACACTTGAAGAAAATTCATTGAATTGGTGGGGAGACAACTCTGACTTTTGGCGCATCTATGATACATTCTAGAGACCAACTCACTTGTGCTCCGCTGAAACCAACAGAGTGCGCTAAACATAACGCTTGTAAAATACAACCGGCTGGAACCAACAGGAGGGAGCTGAAACAAACTCACTTGTGCTCTGCTAAAACCAATGATATACAGCCCAAAAGGATAGCCGACGGCTATCATATGGGCGGGGTTTAATGATGGAGCTCTATTAGGATTGTGCTAGCCTGGGTTTCAAAGCAAACACAACTCTCGCGGGGCGGTCGCGTTGCCTTGTTAGGTTTTAGAAAACACAAATCGCTGTTATCGTTTCATTAGCTTATTCAGCCAGTAGACCCCGCGGGTCACAATAGCAAACATTGAATTTCTGCAATGTAGGGGTAATACCTAACCAAAATAATGTATCTATTCAAAATAAAACATTTCAAATTACCTACTTTTAGTAATTTTAAAATTAGTAAAGGTAGTATATGCCTAAAGTTGAATATAATTACCCGAACAACGGCATTTTTTTTCTAGTTTTTGATTAATATTTTGCCACCCCTAATATAAAATGACAGTCTTTCATCGGTTTCACATTGTTTTACCTTGCCAATAAGATGGGACAGCAGGCAAAGCTGTGCAGTGTAGTTTTCATACTCAAAATCTAAATGCAAAACCGAATTTGAGCTATTTTACGATTGTGACTATTAATATCACGAATGCTTGTGAATGGCAACTGACTGATCATAACGGTGACAATATTGGGATACTATATTTATTTGACAACAAAATGAATTCAACAGATAAGTAAAATAACCACTATAGTTTATAATATTCGTAAATTTACAAGGTGCTTTATTCAGCATATTTGTTTGTTCGGGTGCCGTGTTCGGGTTAATCCCAACAGAGCTTCATCATTAAACCCCGCCCATATGAGCGCCGTCGGCTATCCTTTGGGGCTGTATATCATTGCTAAAACCAACAGGGTGTGCTGAAACCAACGCTTCCTAAAATAAAACCTGCTGAAACCAACAGGAGGGAGATTAAACCAACTCACGCGTGCTCTGCTGAACCCAACGCCTCCTAAAATACAACCCGCTGTACCCAACAGGAGAGAGCTGAATCCTACCCACTTGTGCTCTACTGAAACAAACAGAATGCGCTGAAGATAATGCTTAAAATACAACCTGCTGAAACCAGAAAAGTGCGCTGAACCCAATGCTTCCTAAAATACAAACTTCTGGAACCAACAAGAGGAAGCTAGAAGCAACTCTCTTGCGCTCTGCTGAAATAAACAGAGTGTGCTGAAACAGAGTGCGCTGAAACCGACGCCTCCTAAAATACAACTTGCTGAAACCAACAGGAGCGAGCTGAAACCAACTCACTTGTGCTCTGCTGAAATCAACGCGTCCTAAAATACAACCTACTGAAAGCAACAGCAACTGAAAGCAACTCATCTCTTTGTAAAAGCAATAATTATTTAGCTATTTATTTATTGTTGCAACCGTCTCAACTTGGTGCTCGTCTTTTATCCAAAAAATAAATGTTTTATTATAGTTATAATATCATGTGTCAAAAGCTAAACACAAGCTGCCTTTCCTACCAATTTACGACAGTATTTGTACTGCATAAGGGGTCGGGCTAGAGCTTAACGTCCCATTTTAGCCGTGTTGCAAAGATATTCCAAATGGCGTTTGGAATATCTTTCCAACACGCTGTTTATCTTGGAATATCTTTCCAACGAATAAGCCATTTCACGGCGTTTTCGTGATGGCTGCGATTAATTATTCGTTTTTGAGCTTATAAAGCTTGTAATCACACTTCCACATATTTTGTACCTACAACAGAGCAGAGTAAGACATAGTGAACCTTTTGATATCAAATAGCTGTAATGTGAATTTTGTTGCCAGTAAGTCTTTAAAGAAACTCTAGCAACTAGTAATGAATCGGAACACATGCTTATGATATTCCGGCAGCCAATCACAAACATTAATTAATTTTACGAACATGCAAATAGAACGAATGAATTTGTTAAAGATTGTCAATTTTGTAAAAACTTATGTAAATTTCGGTGAGAGGTATCTCTAGTCTTTTTTAAGTCAACTGCTGTCCCAGAAGTCCTTAGTTTATATGTAACAGCTTGGTTTCCTCTTTCAGTCTTGCCTCTACGGAGTTGCTCATCCATGGCCCTTTTCATCTTTGGTAATTTTTAAGTTTACTACAAAGTCTTCTCATAGATGCACAATGTTGTCAGATTAATTAACAGATACGTGTAGGTTGAATCTCTTGACATTTATTAAACCCTCACATACTGATTACTCATGCTAACCCTAGGACCCCCATCATAGCTAACTTTGTTAGCTACCTAAACATACCACATTGACAACTAACCAGCAGGAGTAGAGCAAAACATGTCAGAGCCTTGTATATCAACAATTTTGTGGGGCTCTAGATCAAAAGTGGTATCCAGTTTGCCTCTGGCATCCTGTTTGATCAAAACAGAGTCACCTGTTCTGATAAATGACTCTTTTAGCACCTCTGTCTCTGTCAACATATTCCATCATCCTCTGCTTGTACGGAGCGTCAGACTCTCATGCTTCTTCAGTTGTTCCTTTAGCACTACAACTCCGCATAGTTAACTTTGTGATCAACTCTCTTTCAAACATCAAAGCAGAGTGTAACACCTGTCGCAGAGAGGGGTGTAGATTTATTTGCCATGGAAAACTCTAATAAAGCTGTCTCTAAGTTAATACCTTCAGACTGAGCGATATGTAAAGTCTTGAAAATAGTACAATTGGCTCGTTTTACTTCCCTGTTGGGATAAAGGAGTTTTGGACAGCCATCTAGTGCCACATGTCCTTAGGTATTTCTGAAACTCTTCAGAGAGAAATTGTAGCCCATTATTCGACAACGTCTGTGACCATAGGCTACTACTCTAAGAACTCTTTCCGAGTCTGGTAAAGAACACAGCCGAAACCTACCGGAGAAGCATCCGCTACCACTGTGCTAGAAACCTCTTTGTCATAATAAGCTATTGTATGCATTTCCCCTGTGAGCTTCATAACCCTATCAAAAGACTGCCGATAAACCCTAGACCATTGCAACTTGTTAGACTGCATAGTTAAATTTCATAATGGTGCTACAGCAGTTGCACCATTATGAACTCCTTGGTATGACGACCCAAGGATGCCAGGATCCTTAGGTCCTGGCATAACTTGCCATAACATTATGACAAGTTATACCAGGACGTCCTTGACATCCTGGCGTAACGATGTCCTGGATCGTTATGCCAGGATGTCAAGGACATGACTTCCAAGCCAGTGACATCCAAGCCAGGATGTCAAGGACATCCTGGCATAACTATCCAGGATGTCAAGGACATCCTGGATAGTTATGCCAAGACCTTGACTTAACTTCCTTGACATAACGGCCTACAAACTGCTCTAAGTCTGAGAATCAAGTTACTGGCATGACCATACACAAATGTAGCAATGGTAAAAAGGTTATTAACAGTTATCTTGGTTTGAAATTGCCCTAGAAATGGCCATGAAGTTGATTGTCCAAAATCATAGTTTCTTACAGGCAAGTTGTAATTCCAAAGAATTCTCCGACTGACTTTTGCTGCGTTTGTTGTTAACATTGTTGATGGGTCAAGAGTCTTTAAAAAATGGTACAACCTTGCTTTCGATCACACTTAGGTGTTTGTTTTTATTACTGTCAAAGTAGCTGGCTGCAAACTCATTGTTGAGGTTGTTTTTACAGCTGATGATAGCTCAGGTTTCTCGTTGATAGCATTTGTATATGAGGTCGGTTTATGACTACCCCTCTTGCAGCAAAACTGGAAGCCTACATAATGTCCTTCCTTGTTGCAAATACTACACGTTTTACCTAGTGCAGAAAAACTCTCGTCATCAGCTTTATGACCAGATTTTTGCAACAAAAACAAACTGTCTTACTGTTATTGTTTGTATGATTATATCTAGAAGTATTGTTATAGTTACTCTTTCATGAGGAAGCGCCTCTAATGACAGCATCAATACTAACAGGCTTTATAGCAGCTCTCTCCCTTCCCTCTAGTAATAAAACAGTTCCAGTCACTTGCATCATGCCATCCAAAGTTGTTACAATAGTACTTTCTACTAGCTTACATGAGAGAGATTCGTGATTTGTTCCATAAATAAATTGTTCCAAACAAATTTTCCTCTAGCTTGTCAGGGAAACCAGTGTCTAGCCGTATTTTTAACATGTACTTGAAAATCTGTGAATGAATCGTCATCACGTCTCAAGGCGCCAAAATGAACTTCTTTCCAAACGTTCATTTTTTGGTTTGCCATAGTGGTTTGTTAAAACTGCACAAATGAGCAAAAGTCTTGTCCTTCGGTACTATTTGTAACACTAAATCTTTCAAAGTCTGATATTGCCTAGCAGATAGGTTCATCAATAGAACTGGTACCTTTGTAACATTCTGTGTGCCTGCCACGCAAAATAACAGTCAAGCTTCTCAAAATAAGAGTCTACTTCAGTTTGTTCAGAAAAACTAGGAATAGTTAACCCTGCAGCCATCATCGTATACGCAGCTATTTACTTAAATAAGGACCTCCTTGTCCCCAATATCAAGTATGTCACTACTGCTCATGGATGTACAGTGTTGTCAGATTAATTAATAACATATAAGTATGGATTAAATGTTGTGGCATATGTTAAACACTCGCGCTCCAACTCAAACCCCACAGTGGGCATACGTGAATGCATAGCCTCAAACAAATACACATACAATAATCCCTATGCCAACACTACGCTCATGAGTCCACTAATGTAGATATCAATTTGTGCAGAGTTTGCATGAGTAATATGCACAGTTGTCTCACACAAAACTTACAGAAAGAATATACCTAGATGAATATCACGCACCAATCGGTGATACAAAGTTATTCATTTTACTGATAGCTACCATTAGTAAACGATGCTTACAAACGTTCAAAGTAAAGATTCTATCAAAATGACCTAACATGAGCATATACTAATATGTATAGTCCTTATGAATACACACAGAAGTCCAGTTATCGGCTGATGCAAGAAAATGTGATTTGACCTAATAAATAAAAGTGCTACTAAAAAGTATGGGGTGAGTTTTAGTAGTCTAATGAGAACCTCTCAATCTAAAAGATTGGTCAAGAGCACCTTAAATTCCAAGATACTGTTGTTTTCAGGTCTACAATTGCTAAAGGGTTGATTTTGACATACTAGCTACCAAACTATTTTTAAGTAATTGAAGTAAAATTTACCTGGAGTCTATTCTTTGTTTGGCTCTACCTATGACCTCCGTTTATGAATTGATGCTTTGATATTTGGTGAGAATTGACTTTGTTTCTCCACTTTTTTTAAATGGTGAACATGGTTACACAAATGATGCATAGTATAAGAACCTACTTCACCTAAGAGACGACAATATATATTAAAAGGATAAGATAGAAAGTTTTCTGTAGCATTGCTGATTGCCCTCAATGAAAGTTGCAAGACAACACAAATCCATAGAATGTGTCTGGTTGCGTTTACATTCTATGGTTGGTATACAGGTTAACACAAAATCGAATAATGGTTAAATATTAATCAACTGAGAGAACTGCTAATTCAGTATAATGAAAGTAAATTCAGTCACAAGTATTTGGTGGGATAGAATTAATTTTTAAGTATACACGCATTATTTATCGTAGATCGTTTGCTTGTAAAATGATCTTAAATGCAGGCATCTGTTGAAACTTTAAAGTTTTTATATGAAGCAAGACTGGTAGATAAAGTTAATGCTCAAGAGGTATATGGAAGAAAAGAGCATTCCGATAATACTTCAAAGCCAGCAATAAAAATATATTGAATACTAAAATAATATTTACTTTTTCTGTGATGTAATAGGTAGTAAACAAATATGGTATGCTTCAGCATTATGCAAATATGCGATCACAAGTATTTAATATTTTATTGCATGTATATAACATTCTAAATAAGAGAATTATAAAACAGCCACACTACATATTTTTGGTTTGACACTTTATGCTGCAATAAGTGTTAATTTTGCTTATTTTTTGTTACAGAGTTGATTATATTAGTATAAAGTTGAGACGAAGAGACCTATAAGCTTTTAGATTTTCACAAACTCGCTTTTGGTTATTATATAAATCTGAAGCATCACCATAGTTATCCTTGGACAGTTTTATAGCTACCAGTTTTTTTGACACCTACCAACAATCATTTCGCTATTTCCCCAGTGTGATTTGTATGTATATATATACACACACTGCCTGTAATCCCATGCCCACATGTATAATAGTACTTAGGTTCTGGTATTTCTTCTGTAATAGGCGGCAAAAATAATCCTGTGTATTGCTTCACATAAAAGTCAGAGCAAGAATACAAACTAGTTGAATGAAAAAACCTCAAAACCCATCCCGCATTGTGCGTCATGTAAACATGAGAGGTCCATCTGCCTTTAAAACAAGGTTAGGAAAACCATTCACTGGAAATCATTTTATTCGAGATAAGCTGCTTGAAAAAAGCTTATTGTATTAGAATACTATGTGTTAGAATGTATGTGTTAGAATACTGGTACGTGTTAGAATATTGGTATGTCGAGGTATAACTGTATAGTACAAGCAGCGTCTGTTTACATACAGACACAGGACAAAACGGGAACCTATGTGTGTCCGTTTGCCTGAAGCCATGATTAGAGGTTAAGATAACAGATTGCTTTCAACAAGACTCCAACTCGTACACCAATTGACTGCCTTTAGGTATTTTCGAATAAGTGTGCAGCTACTTATTCTGTGTTCTTCATCAGCACACCTGACAATCTCTCACAGCCATTAAACTGTGAGGGTACTAGTATGCATAATATAAATACCCATATAAGTCTTTTTTTCCAAGCGCGGCAGGAAAGAAAACAATATTTTTAATGGTAACCGTGGGACTTTTGATATTCAATTTGTGTTTGAGAACTAGCCTGCTTTGCGTTAAACAGATATTATTACGTAATATGAAGCAAAAACTTAACATAGATTTGTTATGTTAAGCAGAATTTAAATAAAAGATTTGTTTTAGAAGCATTTTCTGCATAGTTGGATGATGTCATTTCTTAGTTTAGTTCACCTGTTCATCAGAAGTATAGGGTAAGGGAAGGCTTTTTCGGAATAATTAACTTAATGGAAACAACTACAAAAACAATTGATAGAAACAAATTTCATGATAGCACTCCATCAAATCAAAATATTAAATAAATCAAAAGTTTTGATATAGCCAAAAGCGCTTTAGTCTATTGCATTATTTTTTATTGATTTAAAATATTTTTACCATTTATTGACATTTGCTGATATAGTCCATGCGTTTACCTGCATTTAATATCAAACCAAATTCTGTGGTAAGTTTTGTTAATTTATCGGTAACTAAATCTGTAACCTAGCACAACAGGTTTTAATACAAACACTACTTATGTCAATTAGTGTATGTTGCTACAGAGAAATTAATTTTTTTAGTTTTATCGGAGTAAAAAAGAAAACCTCACTTTTCATAAATGTTATTGAAAGTTTTCCATTAAGGTTTCTATTTCTCTTTGTTGGTTTATTCTTCTATTTAATAACTCAAGTTGTACTTCTCTGTCTAGAAGTGAATTGTTCCAGTATGAAGTTGATTTTTTACAGCAATTACATCATGAATGTTAGATTGCTAATGTGATATGTTGGTGTTCATGTTATGCATGTATGCACTAAGTATGCATTCAAACTCTCTCTATGTAGAGGATACGCAATTGGGTATAAGAAAGGCATTTGGATTCCAGTTGTGCGCCCTTCACACTTTTAGGAATAATACAGTATTGTTTGCCATGATTGCAGTACATATTAAGTGAATCTGGGAGGGTCATTGACAGTGGATAGCCATGCATAGCGAGGCAACATTTATGGTGTATAGTATAGATTTAGAATATTCTGAGGGTACAAGGACTGAAGGCTTTCCTTGTAAAAACATATTCGGTGTACTTTATGTATGCTGAAAGTGTTATGTTGGATTCATTCCCGGGTCAGTGATACAGTATTTTCAATGCACGTAAAATATGAGCCAGCATGTAAATTGTAGCTGCAAGTTTGTAGATGTGTTTAACCGAATGAATCCTTATTGTGTACCCATTTCATGGTAGGTTTTTCTGCGTACCCGTATGCATACCCGTCTCTGGTATACATCTACCCGAGAATCAATGTTGGAAAAAATCACGGTTTTTATGAAAAAACCAGGTTTTTTTGGTTTAAAATGGTTCTTATGGTTTAAACCGGTTTTTATAACCAAGGTTTTTGCAATTTTAAGTCTAATTAACATCACTTACTATAGCTGCATGATTGAGTATTGAACATACATATGTGGAATCATCTGTTAAAGATGATACTGTAGGAGTTGTTATGGGAAAAAAGAGAGCAAACATGGAAATTTCGGGATGAGTCTTTAATCAACATGATTGATGAAATAATGAGCAGAAATCTTATCACATAAAGTGAATATTTTACATACAGCTCTATGTATAAGTATAAATTTTAATCCAAGTGATTAGTCGTGTGGTAGTGCAGAGCATTATGCAGATGCATTGCTAGTGTTTGGAGCTGTGGCAGATGACTCAACTTCTATCACCTGAATACTAGCATCACTGTCTAAATTGGTGTTGTCAGCTTAACATTTTGCTACGTGAGCTTTAACCCTATCTGTGTGACCTGGCGTTACGACAGCACGCCTGTTATATTTTGCCTTAAAACCTTTGCCTTTTGCAGTTCGAGTGAAAAACTGCTAAACAGGATCCTGTTTGCGAGGCATGTTGGAAACTTGAGACACAACTTTAACTTTTCAAAACACAAAAAACTTGATAAACTGAATTCTAACAATCCAACTACTTTGGCTTGTGCCCAATAAATAAAATATTAGTTTGCAAACTTGAAGCTTTTGCCCAAAAGGATTTTATTGTTTTAATTTCTAATTATAAGTAATCCTTTCTCACTGGCCAGACTTGAGAAAGTATTCATTCATTATTAGAGACGATGATTGGATTAGTATATTTCACATGGTTTTTATATTTCATCATTAAAGAGATCGTTATATCACTTGATAAAAGCAATTAAAAATGAAATTCACTAATTCATTGTTGCGCTAGGATTTCATGTAGTTTCAACTTGAGCTCTGCCATCAATTTACTACTGTGTCCTAAATAAACTTCCATATTTAAATATTATGTTTTTCACAAAAAATAATGAAAAACCCATAAAAACCGGTTTTTTTCTGCTGGTTGTAACCGAGTTTAAACCGCTTGGTTTAAATCGAGATAAACCCTGCCGAAAATCTAGTAATTGCAGTTAATAATTTCATACAATTATACTTGTTTTGTCATTATTTTCTGGCTTTATGAATAAGCAAACTGAATTTATTTTTAAAATGGCCTTAGTGTCCAACTAGTGTTGGGCATGTAAATATAGTTAGTGCAGTTACAATAATTACTGTAAGAATCACTATCAGGTCGACACTAGCCCCAAGCCTACTAGCTGAAATCACTTTCCACAAACTAGGTCAGATTTCTTAAAACTATATTTTTGATACATTAAAGCAACAAGCAAGGTCTTGTTTGCACCGCTATGGATTTGTCCAATGTGCTACTCTAGGCAAACTCTGGATATGCTGGTTTGCGCTGATGGAGTCTACATTTAAAGGTTGACTTGCAACAAAATTCACATTACAGTTATTTGGTATCAAAAGATTCACCATGTCTTACTCTGTTGTGTTGTAAGTGCCAAATATGTGGAAATGTGATTACAAGCTATTGAAAGTTCAAAAACGAAGAGCCGCTGTAGATTGGAATCCGTTTATTTCTCTGACGTAGTCATGATAGTTTGGTTATCGTCTTGTCACGTGATGCTCTTACGTGAATTGAAAGGCCAATAAAAAGCTCAATATAAAACTTATCGTAGCACTAGTTTATGACAAACACTTCGGGTTTTACCGAAGACCCCGTATCAAATATAGATGCTCCGCTACTTTACAGTTTTGTTTCGGCATGGACTAATCGTCAAGTCGTAATGTGATCATGTGACCCAATACTTTGAAAATAATTTTTGCAGCACTTTTCGATTCTCACAGGTAACCAACAGGCTCGTCACGATTATCAGACAATGATATGTACTCCTTCAAGCTAAGGTTAAAAAGTTTAACGATTTTTTACGGTAAGTTATAAGATATCAGTGCTAAAAGTGACAGCATTACAATGACGATAAAATAGACGCGTAAGAACAATAGACATGGTTTTATTGAATGCGTGAAGTATATTTGTGAAAATATTTCTACAAATGAGATTGCATGAAAGTGTAAACAGAAACCATCCTGTAACAACTACGTCCCAATTGAGCCGTTATGGAAAGGGAATCCAAACTACGGCGGTCTCGTGTGGCTGCGATTTTCTGTTCGTTTTTGAGCTACTAAGAGCTTGTCATCACATTCCCATATATTTTGCACCTGCAACACAACAGTGTAAAACATGGTGAATCTTTTCATATCAAATAACGGTAATGTAAATTTTGTTGCAAGTCAACCTTTAAAATTATATTTTAGGCTGTGGCCCAGACTTGTAACTTTTATCTTCTTTTCATTAGTCAAGCTAAACATAATATGAGGTAACCTGAAGCGAAGGTAAACTAGCATTATTTTACTAGCTCATTAATCGTAGCAAGTACCAAACACTTGCTGATTCTACTACCTGACCAGAGAAATATATTGCATTTATTGTATTTTTAAATAAAATTTTTATTATCAATCATGTCCATTTTAATGCAAAAGAGTAACAAAACTGATGTCAAACCAATCTATCTTTTATTAGTTTTGCTTTGAAAAAAATTGCTTGTTTTGAACAGCTCCATATGTTCTCACGATGTGCTCAAATTCTTTATCTTAAATGTTCTCAGCAGTCACCATATCAATGCAAAAATTGTAGCAAAATGATTAGTTACTTTCAATTTTGATTTTACTATCATGCAGTGGAACTTGTAAAAATTAATCACTGGTACCTTGTAATATTTATCCTTAGTTGTATGAGGCACTGGTTCTTAACAATGCCATCATCCCAAAGTTAACAAAAAGTGCCATAAAGATCTGAAAAAACCAAAATTTCTCAGTCACACCAGAACACAATGTCAAGGTCATGCCTAGTCATTTTGTACTGCGACAGTTACATAGTGGCTATGACGACTCAATTAGGAAAATTAGCTTTAAATCTCACTGGAAACTTTGTTTCTAATATGATGTTCAATCGTCATGTATTTCAATTTATGTCAGTTGTTCAGCTCTTGATTGTAGTCGTGGTGGGTTCCTGATAAGCATACAAGAGAATGAAGCGAGCAGTTGTGACCAAGTTAGCTAGAAATCTATTACATGTGAACCGGAGATATGCAACAGAGCTGCCACGTCGTGCTCTTACATCTACCAGCTGTCTGTATGACACAAACCAAAGGTATTGCTTTAATTTGCGAGTTGACGCGCGAGGCTGTTTTCATTAACCTTACGCCAAGTTTTCAATCTTTATATTCTAAAGCTTAGGTTGGTGTTGTCTTGACAAAAATCAATTATCTAAAAAATCCCACGCCCTGCTGTCTCTGTCTGCTATATCAGAATGTACCGTACAGGATTAATTTATTCGCGGAGTTATATTTCGCGAAAATTGTCTTTTCATGCATATTCGCGGATGAATTTATTCGCGGCTGAAAACTGCCACTCTCTAGGAAAAGTTAACTCTATTGCCGCTAATAATAGAGTTATTCCTACGCATGCGCACACTGCGTGTTCCGGTTTATACTTAGCTTACAACTGCGAGGCGATCATGCTAAGCTACGGTAAAAATTTTTTGCTGCGTCCAGAGGTTTTCACGAATATTCATCGTTTTTGAGGCCTTTGATAAGCCAACAACTTGTGGTGAGTAATGGGTTTTTTTAAACCATTTACTAAATTAATAATTGAATTTTACTTCAGTGAAAGGCAATGTTTATTTTTCCATCCTTACCGCTTCGTTATTCATTTTAGTGTGAGAGAGGAGCCCAATAATCTGCACGATCTATTTGCAGTAAAGCTAATAAACGCAGACTGCGCAACGGTTGGTCATCTACCCCGTGAAATAAGTAGAGTAAGCAGCTTTTTTATCATATCCGGAGGTACAAGACTGCAAGGGTGGTGGATGTTATTCCTAGAAGATCACCAATCATTCAGGGATGTCTTGAAATTGAAGTGACCGCAGCTGCTAACGAGGAAAATATATCTGTTTTAAAAAAGGAACAAGAACGCCTTTACGATCACAAACTTTTGGCCAACCAGCAGAACGTTGCAATAGTAAGCCATGAGGAGATTTCTGATGATAACTGACTTACCAGCCACGTAGTAGTGAGAGAATTGCCTTTAACATCTACCCAAGGCAGTGACAGCGATATACCGCTGCTAGCCTGCTATTACCAAAATGACTAGTCAGAGAGCACCATTCCACACCAGTATTTACTTATCAAATGTATCAGTTTAATTTTATTGCAAGACAACCACCATATGGGCGAAACTTTTTATTCACTCCATTCATTGTTTGTAAAATTTTATTTGTATTTGAAATACATTAGTTGTACACTCAAGTTTGTAATTAATTATAATATATTTATACATAAAAATATCTCTAAAAATCCTTGAGAAATATCTATATATATGAATTTATTTCAAGTACATGTATATATATAATATATTTAATGTTCTATAAAATATGTAATTATAGTGAGTGGTCAGGCCTACTGCTAACAGCACTCTACGCTCTAAAAAGTGTGGAGTGTTATAACTAACTAAAGTGTTGGAATAAGTTAATGTTACTTATCTTTCTTCCAAATTGATGTTTTACTCTGGGGTCACGACAGGTCTGCTTCGTGCTAGTGCACTCTTCAGGTGACTTGTGTTAAATTCTGGATTTTAACACGTTTTACCTTAATAGAGCATTAGCGCGAAACAGACCTGTCGTGACCCCAGAGTAAAACATCAATCTGGAAAAAAGATACCCTAGGACACTTATGTATTCGCGGCATCTAACTTTCGCATTTTCGCGGCAACATACTCTCGCGAAAATTTCATGAGCGAAACTAAACTATCATAACGAACGAGCGAAAACGCGAAATTAAATGGCTTTGTTCATTGATATTCACAATAAAATCGTCATATTAAAAATGCAGGCAAGTTTCGTGTGTGGTTGGCTCATTGGGTAATTTTTGCTAAACTCATTATAGCTAATACACCGACTGAGCAGCATGGCAAAACAAATTAAGATAATAAGTTTTTTTGGAAAAGCCTAGACAAATTAGGAAGATGATGATATTAGTTTAGTTATTGAATTTGTAACTGATGAGGATGACAGTCTAATAGGGAAAGTCATAAAATTGAATAATAATTATTGTGGTGATGAATTTTATTACCAGCCAAAAGCAATAACAACCTGGAGCCATGGCCACCGCGTGCTATAAATACTTGAATTCTAATATCGGTACCACATAGGTCACTACGACAGGGACCTTGATGTCATTGATAGTCCAGGAAACAAATGGCAGCAAGCGATCAAATTGTATTATTGATATCGCCTACACATTTCTACCTGTGGTTCACAAATAAAAACTACCGTACTTTTCGGACTATTAGCGGCTAATTTTTTCTGATGATTTGAGCTATGCGGCTTATATAAGGGTGCGGCTAATCTGTGGCTGTTTCTTTAACCGCTAGGGCGCACTAACGGGAATCTCCAATTAGTGGCTTCTAGCGGTGAAAGAAAATACGAAACAATGCCTCACGGTACTGTCCCGTTAGGCACTAAGTTAAAAAGCGTCGGATAATACGAAACGGTGCCGTTCTCCACTGTTCCGTTTTATACAGGAAAGTTGCTGCCACGTTAAAAAGCATAGTCCTTAGTTCTGCGGCCTCTTCAAAGGTGTGGCTTATGTATTGTTTTATTATCGTTTATTGGAAAATAAAGCAGATGCAGCTTATATAGAGGTGCGTTTTATAGTCTGAAAAGTACTGTAGTCCCAAATTGAAAAATATTTCGTACCAGTGACCTGGACCTGAGGAATCTAATGATGTTTGTTCCACTGCATTTATTTTCACATTACTATATTTTCGCACTCATCAGAGCTGCGAAATTAAGTTGCAGCGAAATTTTACTCTGTATGCTACTCACGAAACTAAATACTAGCGAAATATAAGTGTCCTAGGGTAAGTAACATTAACCTATTCCAACACTCTAGTTAGGGTAGTAAAATATGTATTTATACATTTTAACTATCTCTACATTCTACACATTTCTGAATAATGCAATCATGGTTCCAATATCCCTGCCTTGGTGAATCCATTTCGTATGGTCACCCTCTGCGATGGTAATGAAAAGTGCCTGTATGATTCACACAACCATTTGGCATGTATCTCTCTGAACTGGGTTACGTTTTTCATCAGTGATGCAACCTTCTCATACTGATGGCCGACCTCCATGATTTGTTCTGTGTACCTGTGAATCAAAAAATTATGCTTAGATCAAACATTCTGCCATTTTATAGACAGTTACAATTGATGCAAAACAGGTTTTCCAAGCAAATTCTTTTTGCATCCAATGCTTCAACATTGCAAAGAGCGTTTGCAGAGGCTTTAAAATGTCTTCGTTTACACAATTTTTTTATGGCTTCGCAGTCAGGCTCATTTTAAATTTATATGCTTACCATTGGGAGAATTGTGATTTGATGAAGTCTTTAAACGGTTGATTGACTGAGAGGTCTAATGGCTGCAGGATGTCAGTCATGTTTTTCAGTCAATATTTAACTGCATTTTCTATAAAACAAAATGCAGTTAAATATTGATTGGCCTGAACTAAGTTGTATGGCCTAATTTGAACAACATTTCTATTTGTGAAATGAAATTATTGCCAATACAGTACTATATATATACATAACTATGCCTTACAAACAATGAAACGAAGAACAGGATTTGGCTATGTTATAAAACTGATACACAAATTTAAGAAAGTATCAATTTAAAATCTAGGCTTACCTGCACGCAGATCACATTCATGGAGCTGAGTTTGCTTTTGAAATTATCAGTATTGTGTGCTCGAAAAGCGTCATAAAGAAGAAGAGCTGGCGTATCTGGTTTGCCAAGTCGAGTCCTCGTTTCATCTAAGTATGGCCGAATGACATTCTCCACATATTTGATCATTGTCTCCTCGTTGGCCCAGTGGCTAGGGTTTGCTTGTAAATCAAAGCCTGCAGGCATTTTGTGCTGCGGCAAACTTTTGGCAGTTTTACCCAGGTAAATAACCTGATAGGGAAGCATCGTACCGTCCATAGACACTGCTAATACAACAGTAACCCCTCTTTTGTCGCTAAGGCCGTTAATGGTTACCTTTTTCGAGCCCTTGGGGGCCATGGTTTTATCTGAGACTGGCACATACTTGAGTGGTGTTTGGTCCCAATTAAGGATCAGACACAAAGGAATGTTTTTTGCCATCACATGCTGGGATATCTCACTTGTAAAAGTTAGCGACATTTCCTCTATGTAATCTGTAGGGAGCTTAAGTTTTCTAGTAGTGGCCTTCCTTTGTGTGTGTCCCATTCTCTTGAACAGCGACTTCGCCCAGCCCTCAGTCAGCTCAATGCTACCTCCATTTTCCTTAAGAAGACCTGGGTTTCCTTTGCTAATAACTGCTCTTGTCACGCACTGAGCAATCCGCCGATTAACCACGCCACCAGCTGTGCGAATTTGTTCAAGATTTTTGATAACAAGATTGTCCATTTTGTTTCCTAATTTCTTAGGGCGTCCACGCTTATCATCAAACTTGTCATATAAACATGACACCACATGGATTTTGGGATCATATTCTTCCTTGAATTTATTTTTTAATGTGTCAACTTTCTCCTTGTAGATTTTCAGCCACGTTCGTACAGTCGATTCGTTTTTAATATTTGGAAATTTATGTGTAGGTATAGGTACCATAGGTGCCATAGGTACACGCATGTTGGCAAATGGTAAGGCGTTCACTATCGGTGTAGTTGGAATATTTGTCTCTAGTTTTCGTGACAGGAAGAGATGCTGTTTCATTCTTAATCTGCAGTAAACACAAAAAAGAAAAATATTAACAATTGTACAAGAAGTACAAAAACAATAGCTGAAGTATCGAATAAAAGCGATCGGTTTTAAACAAGATAATGAACTAATGCAGTTAGGTAATTATGGAAAAAAACGATTCTAAAAATCAAATACATACCATGATATCCAGATCAGAATCACTAGAGTCATCAACAACAGTTTTAGAAGTTGATGCAGTCGATTTTAATGTAAAAAACTAATATAGATTTTTGCGAAGCCATTCTGCATAACACGTGGCAACATTGAATAATTCTGTAAAGAAGTGTGATGCATTAGCAATGGGGTTAACTCGAAGCCCCGGCGATGCTTTTAAAAAAAATTTGGAACTCGGCTACGTTTAGTACTTCTGCTTAACGGCTATTTTTGCGATGATGCCATTATGCATACGGTAACTTGTAAAAACCTTGAATAATTTTGTAAAGAAGTGTGATGCATTAGCAATGGGGTTATCTCGAAGCTCCGGCGATAATTTTAAAAAAGTTTTAGAACTCGGCTACGTTTAGTACTTCTGCCTAGCGACTAGTTTTTAATTTGAGGCAGTAGTTGTTCTTGTGTTTAAAAATAGAACAAATTATTCACGACATTTAATAATTCGCGGAATTGTCTGCCCGCGAATTCGCAAATTTTTATATCCATCGGATATTTTCATCCTGTACGGTACTAAACTGTAAACACCAGAATAGCCTACTTGCAGACTTCAACATATCTGTTCGTAATTTTTGTGTTTATATACACACTCATATATACACATACATAAGTGTGAACGCAGACACATGTATGCACACCTGCTTGTATATATGTATAAAGAAGAAGTTTTTCCTCATCACTGTTAACCCATATGGGTGGTAATGTCTAGTCAAGCTCGGGTCTCCTACCAGAGACCTGGGAGTTTTGGCACCTGACCAGAGATTGTAGCCGTTCCCAATAGCTAACTTTTCTACGACTCGCTTGCGTTGATTGTTGTGGGTATTTGGGTGAGCTACATCTGATATGCAGATGTTATTATGTCCGATGCTTCAACAAATACTGGTATTACAGTTGTTCTTATGTGTCAGCACTTTTCACTCTAAGTGGTACTCAGATCAGTGGACTTAAATCTGACATTGACAATATCTCTTACTCTCCGAGTGGGAGATAATTCTACACTTTCTGCTTTACTTTGTGGCTACATCTTAGTCATTGGATGCTGTTATATTATAGAATTATCTATTATACTAGCCCTCTTGCTCTCCTTATTCTTCACCACTATATCAGCCTGGTTTGCAAAGATGTACTTGTCAGTCCTGATGTAGAAGTCCCAGAGGAGTTTAGCGCAGTGATTCTCATCAACTTCATTGACCTTGTGAACTGCTCTGTTGTAGAAATGCAGCAGAGTGGAAAGATCAGGCTAAAGTAGTAGTAGCGGGAGGTGGGTGTGTGGGCACCGCACTTGCATATATTTTGGCAAAGAAAGGTGTGAGTGATGTCATACTCCTAGAGAAGAGCGAGCTGACTGCAGGCTCCACATGGCATGCTGTAAGTGAATGTTAGAATTAGCGACCCTTATAGAAAATGGCTATGTATCAGTTTATGGATTGTACAGTTGAGTCTATCAGTATAAGTCATTGTACAGTTGAGACTATCAGTATAAGAGATTGTACAGTGGAGACTATCAGTATGTTTGGGATTGTACAGTTGAAACTATTAGCATAGGTATTGTACAGTTGGGACTATCAGTATGAGGGATTGTACAGTTGAGACTCTCAGTATATTCGGGATTGTACAGTTGAGACTCTCAGTATATTTGGGATTGTACAGTTGAGACTCTCAGTATATTCGGGATTGTACAGTTGAGACTCTCAGTATATTTGGGATTGTACAGTTGAGACTCTCAGTATGTTTGGGATTGTACAGTTGAGACTCTCAGTATGTTTGGGATTGTACAGTTGAACCAGTGCATAAGTTGTTTCACATTTAGAACAGTAGCACGAGTAGATCAGCAAATGGCCGGTTACTTTGCAGGCTGGCCTGGTTACGTACTTCAATGGTGCCATAAACTTAAAGAAGGCTCATTACTTCGCCATCAACACTCTTGATACCATTGAAAAAGAAACTGGCCAGGCAAGTGACAATATTTGAACACTTTCGTAGATGTCTATGGTTTAGCCAACTGCATATTTGAGATTTGGAAAAGGGCGATTAATTTAGGACTAATTTGGCAATGTAAAGATTGACTCGTATGATGTGAATGTGCTCAACTAAAGCCCCAAAATAATGTGTTAATTCATCAGCGGATAAATCTGTTCCAATTTCAGCTAGATGTTCAGTTCTTAAAGTTATAGGAAGGATCTTTGATTATTCTAAAAATACATAATTAGAATTTTAGAATCACTTTATTTTCTGTCTCGTTTCAATGATAGTAATAAATGTTTGTCTTTAATTCTGTCAGAATTTCATAAAATTGTAATGTCATTTTTTAGCCAACTCAATCCACCACACCGCAACTACACCGCTAGTATTCCTTTAACACCAACTTTTGTTAGCATGTGTTCCAAGTAGCCAACTCAATCTACCACACCGCAACTACACCGCTAGTATTCCTTTAAAATATTTTAAAATTTCAGGCATCCTAATGAATCTAGACTCTTTTGTTTGGTTCAATCATAAATCTTTGGCATAAAAAAATTAAGTTTACTTTTGAAGGTCATCGCAAGGCAACCCAGTCATAATCCAAAATGATGGTGTTTATATGTTTATTTTTCGATTTCAATTTCGAAAATTTGTGAAAATATCTGCTTACGGCAAATTCTCTTAATAATTTGCAAAATACACCTATCGAATATAATATGTTCAATGATTCCCTGAAAATCATTCCTCGCGATGTCAACCTTTTATTGGTTTTAATTCCTTTCAATATTTTGAAGCAGACTATGATGTCATTGCTAAGAGTGTATTTGTTATTTGGCAGGCCTTGCAGGTGATCTGCTATGAGATAAGCGATCTACAAATATAGTGAATTTGTTTTATTCATCATTGCTAAAAATCAAGTAAATATTTTATTCGAGTGGTCAGACCTACAGTAAGTACATTATAACCAGCCAATCCTTTTGCTACTGCATATTTTGCTGGCCAGGCTGGCTTTCTCGGCACTACCGGCTCTCTCGGCACTACCGGCTCTCTCGGCCCAGTAGTCTACTGCCATCATACAATCTCAGCCTCTGGAAAGCTTTTTGTTGATAAAAACTTCATAGACTGAATTATGTATTGTTGAATCTATAAATGATATGTACTCTCGAGTTTGTGCCATATGCAATGATGTCTTTTACCAGGCCATTGGCTTTCACAAGCCCGGAAGTTTAAGGCTCGCTGAGACTCCAACACGTATGGATGAGATGAAGTACCAGCTGTCCAGGTCACAGTGGCACCCAGCACCTATTGAACTCATTGGCCCAGAGAGAATTCACGAGCTCCACCCGCTGCTCAACATGGACAAGGTAAAACATTTTTTTGGTTGTTTATAAACTTGAAAAAGGTCTAACATGAGAATTTCGCATACATGTATGTTATGCAGTAATAACTTGTTCACATATTGGTGTGTCAAAACCAACTTTAAGTTTACTCCCTTGGTCTGCTGAAAATGGGCTCATATTCACTACTGCTGACTGTACATTCTTATTGCTGCTCGCATCACTTTATGTAAGCATTAATAATTTATTATTTATTGTTTTTTGCTAGCAACTGTTATTCATGTATTACTGTTTGCCGCATGCTTGTGGCTAGATATTAGTATTTGCTTGAAGGTTGACTTGCAACAAAATTCACATTACAGTTATTTCGTATCAAAAGATTCACCATGTCTTACTCTTCTGTGTTGCAGGTGCAAAATATGTGGAAATGTGATTACAAGCTCTTAATAGCTAAAAAATGAACAGTTAATAAACAGTTGTTTTAAGTGATGTGACTGACGAGACGCTTTTAAATTAAAATAGGCAAAACATGACCGCAGTTAAAACGCTCAAAAGAAAAAGACATCTTTTTCTTTTGAGCGTTTTAACAAAGATCAATTTTGCGGATTTTATTTTAAGTTCATTCGGAGGCTTTTACGCTTTCGATGGGACATGACCAAGTGGGTGTTTGATAAAACTTAATCTTCTGCAAATCTTTATAAAAGTCGTTAACAAAAATATTTTGCCTCTGATGATGATAATAATGATGCCTAAGAACTACTAGAAGTTGATGTTTGTCTCTATGGCTTGGAATGAAGTGATATTCTACAGCGATAAAAACCGTGTCCATGGCTGTTGGGCAAATAACTTTTCGAATAAATGATGTTGAGGTCGAGTTATCTGAAGGAATTTATCATTGCGTTGGAACTGACCAAACAAATCCGTTTGAGTTAACCTTGTGTTTGAGATGAAATGTTACATTTTATCTGAGGGCGAGTTATCCGAGTTGGACTGTACTTACCGTAAAAAATTCCCAAAAAGTTGGGCGGCTCAGCCGGCCAGCTGCCCCAGTGAAAACGGGCCTGTTGATAGTCCAAGAAACAAATGGCAGCAAGCGATCAAATTGCATTATCGACCTTGCCCACACCATTCTACCTGCGGTTCACAATTACAAACTAGTCGCAAATTGAAATTTTTTTTTATCGGTGAACTGAACCTGAAGAATCTAATTATGTTTGTTCCACTGCATTTATTTTCACATCACTATATTTTCGCACTCATCAGAGCTGCGAAATTAAGTTGCTTCGAAATTTTACTCTGTGAGCTACTCACGAAACTAAATACTAGCGAAATATAAGTGTCCTGGGATACTTCACAGTTTCGTTTCAGCCTGGTCTAATCATCTAGTCATAACCTGATTATGTGGCCTATGCTTCCTGCCTTATGGCTCAAATGATTTCTGCAGCATTTTTCAACCATCACAGGTGACCAACAGGCTCCTCATGTTTATCAGAGGATGATATGCACTCTTTCAATCTAAGGGTAGAAAATTAAACGAATTTTTAGGCTAGGTTTTGAGATATCACTGCTCAAAGTGACAGTGTTACAATGATGATGAAACAGACGTGTAAGGACAATAGAGGACATAGTCGAAATAGACGACAAATATCTCGACGGATCAGGTTTTATGAAAGTGTAAACAGAAGCACATCGTGTTCAATTACATCCCATTTGAACATTTTTGGAGAGGGATTCCAATCTATGGCGGTTTCCTGATGGCTTGATTAACTGTTCGTTTTTTAGCTTTAAGAGCTGTAATCACATTTCCACATATTTTGCACTTACAACACAGCAGAGTAAGACATGGTGAATCTTTTGATTATAAATAACTGTAACAGGAACTTTGTTGCAAGTCAACCTTTAATGCCGGTCTTTTACCGTTTGCTTATTGCTCGCCTTTTGTCATTGTCATTCCTAGTATTCTGTAATTTCCTTATTCCTAGTTTTTTGTCATTTGCGTAGTATTAAGCATTTTTCTTTTTCATATTACTAGTCATACGTTATGAGCATTCTGTTATTGCCAGGTAGTTTTTGGTTGTTGCTAAACAAACGGCTACTCCCCACTTACCACAGTGGTTTAGCAGCCAAAACAGATACAGGACAGAAATGGCTTGCAGCATCTTTTACCAAGTACTATAAAAATGCCCCGCATTGCCACGGTAATAAAAACGTTTTTGCATAGAAGACGTATTTTTTTATTTAACATGTACCAACATATAATATTTAACATAATAACAACATTCTCACTTTCAAACTTCATATCACGAGAAAAGTGTTTGTGCAGTAAACCCTGTGAAGGTTTCAAACTTTCTAACATCTGTAGCTTTTAAATTTTATATTATGAAAAAAGTTTTTTGCCGAAATACATTAAGAGAAAAAATAAAACAAATGTAAAGGTGTTTAAATGTAAATGTGAAATAATTAGCAAGTAATGGCTAAATAAAGTTTGTTTTGCTATGACTTCAATGAAAAATTATTTGTTTTACAAATATATGATTTCAATTAGTTTCAATGTTGCAGCGAAAATATCGTATAGAGGGGT